>NC_140070.1:24601670-25201670 GCF_964194135.1 Talpa europaea
GTGCACTCTGAGACCACAGCTGGATTTATGGCGTCAGGAATATGGCCCTCCTTCCCCGTTAGGAAACATGGTAGATGGCAAATGAATGAGGCATCACCCCTGATCTACTTTTATTACTTTGTAAGTTGGTGTGGATAATGTATACGCTGTTGTGATAGTGATTTTCTTATGCCATCCCTTGTACCTGATTAGGAAACACTACCACTGTGACTGACTAAAAGTGAATTTAGTGTATTTTTCCCATTTATTCACTGAAGTCAGTAGAAATTATGCTGAATTGGAATGTAGGAGTAATTCTAGCAATTTGGAGTAACCCTTTTACAAACGTGGGAAGAACCTACTTGCTCTTCACAAGATTCTACTTCTGATTATGCCAGGAGGAAGCTTCAGTAAGTTCTGACAGCCTTTCTGCCCTTTGCACCTTTGCATCTCTTCTTTATCAAAGACTATGATTTCAGGGCCTCCCTGGTGGCACAAAGGTTAAGTCCAGCACTATGAAGCTATCAGCAGCCACTGCAGCACCCCTGGAGTTGGATCCCAGCAGCCAGGGGTCTAACCCACATGGCTCAGCAAACCTTTCCTGTCTCACCCGCTGCTCCCCTCAGCAGTGTATTTCAGCACATCTGCCTGTTCTGTTCCCCACTGTGTCTCTGGTGAATCCTCTCACCTCCACCTATCACCTCCCCTGGCCCCCCCACACCTCTGGCCTGTACCCTAGTTCTTGTATGCATAAATAAATAAATCTTAAAAAAAAGGGACTATGGGTTCAGGGAATCCGGGTGAAGCCGGGGAAATCTCAGATTGTGGAATCTGGTGAGGTTGTAAGAATGGAGGCTTAACGGTCCCTTTGTGGGCCTCTGGTCATCTTTTTTGGTGACAGAGAATCACAACAGAACATCATCTTATCAATAAATGTGACCTTTGCCGCAACTATTCTAATCTTGACAATAAATTAGGAAGCATGTGGGCTGTTTGTTAGTCTTCAGAATTCTTTTGAGGAACTGAGAAAGTCTGGCTATTTGATGTCAGTTTCTGAATAAATATCATGCCTTGTTTTGTTGGTCAGAGTACTTGCCAAATTAACCATTTCTCAGCACAAGTGTTTAATTATCCTTAGTGTTCTTGGTCATCTTCAAAGTTCTGTAATTATCAGGGTTCTAATAAAATGTCAGGCAATGTTAAATGTATGATGCTCTGTCAGAAAAATCACTACTAATAGCTAACATTTACTGACTGTGAGCCAGGGATGATTGTAAGAGCTTTACATGCAACGAGATAATAAATGTGTTATCTCATTTCATCCATGCAGCAATATGAAAAGATTGGTATTATCTCCATTTTACAGATGAGAAAGCAAGCACAGGAAGATTGGTAACTTGTTCAAGACCACAAAGTGAATGAGGGATAGAATTGGGATTCTCATCAGACACTCCAAAGCAGATCTATGCTCTTATCTGTTATGCTGTACTTTGTTACTTTGAAATTGTATAATAGTCCATTAAAATATCATTGGTATGATTCTAAAATCAAGCCTTAAAATTGAAATCAACTTAAGTCATGTGAAAAATGTTTTGACCTCTTGACTCAATATAAGTCAATATTCCCCATCCCAAATATGTTTAACTAGAGTAAGTACAAGGTGAACTGGGGGGCTAGAAATCATGTCAGTAGCAGAAGAGAAACAGTTGAAATATGCAAGGGAAAATTTCACACATGCACTGAAGGAAAGTAGGAAGAATCTCCTCTGATCTTGTAAAACACTCTGGACTCGTGTGACAATGGCACACTAGCAGAGTGGCAGAACATTTTAAATTCCAGGTAGAAAGCAAGAAGTTCTAGAAGATCCTGGAGAAAGACTCTAAAAAAAGGGAAACTAAGAGATGTACAGGAGGGCCTCCCGTGGTGGCGCAGATGGTTTACCACAGTGCTGTGAAGCTGTCCATAGCCTCTGCAGTGCTGGTTCGATCCCCAGCCAGGGAGCAACCCACATGGCACAGCAGATCTCTCCCGTCTCGCCCACTGGTACCCTCAGCAGTGTATTTCAGTCAGTCTTCCTGTTCTGTTCCCCACTCTTTCTTTGGTGAATCCTCTCACCCTCCAGTGCATCTGGCCTGTACCCCAGTTCTTGTATGCATGAATAAATAAATCTTTAAAAAAAATTTAAAAAAGGGCCTCCCCCGGTGGCGCAGCTGTTGAGCGCTGGGCTGCAAAGCTGCCTGCAGCCTCTGCAGCACCGGTTCGATCCCCATCTGCCAGCGAGGGTCCCACAGGGCATGCCAGACCTCTCCTGCCTCCCGCTGCTCCCCTTAGCAGTGTATTTCGTCAGGCTGCCTGTTCTGTTCCCCGCTCTGGCTCTGGTGAATCCTCTCACCCTCCCACTCTTCTGACTGTACCCAGTGCTTGTATAAAAATAAATAAATAAATCTTAAAAAAAAAAAGAATAATAAAACAACTTTAAAAAAATAAATAAAAAATTAAAAAAAGTGATGTTGCAGGAGGCATTGGAAGAAGATAGTGTCTCAGGATGTCACAGGTGCTCAACATCATCAGATTTCTTTAACATCAGGGAAAACCACAGTGAAGTCCAGGTCACCAGAGTTGTGAGGAAGTTGGGTCATGATGAGTTTGGGGAACAATTTCCCTGGCACAAGGATCTGAGAAAATGCAGACAGCTGCTAGTTTAGGAGACATTTGTCTTGGCATCAGCATATCAATAAAGGCTTTGCGAAGACAGGGAAGCTATGTGACTATTTTCAAAAAGCCTATGGGAAGGAAGCTACTAAGGAGATAATGTAGGAAACTGTGGTGTTTTGTTTTGGATGATTCTTCTAGCATCTTTTATTTTAAATTCAATTTAACTTTTGTGCATAAGGAAGAATTGGAAGTGCTGATTGGGTTTCCATATGTCAGATTTCTGCTGTAAACAAAAGTTCTAGGACAATACCAAGGTACGGTGTGAGACAGCACATAGTTAGGATGATGAGAAGGCCCTGGCCTTATTCTTCCCCTTCTTTCCTGTCATACTCCAGTGTCCATCTTGGTCAACTAGCTGTTTCCTCTCCTTGCTCATCTTTGTTATACACCTAAGATGTTTGCTAATAAGGATCACGGTTGGAATATTCCTCAGGTCTTTTGTACATTAAAAAGCACACTCTGACCTGCAAGCAGTCCCGATGGGTATGTGTTCCCCAGAAAGACCTGTCCTGTCACTTATCTCTTCCTGACTCTTGCTTGCCCAGAGCTTGGGACCAAGGATTCCAACCTCACTCTTTGAACTAGGAGTGAGGTTGGAATCCAACAATTTTGAATTTTTCATATATTTTCCCAGATGACGAATATTATCTGTTGACTGACCTATTCAGTCCCCACAAATCTGAAATGTTACCTCTTATTATGTGCTGAATCCCCAGATTTTGGGGGGCCTATTTGAGAACCTGTTGTTTGGTTTGGGCGATCCATCTGTCCACCCACGCTACAGTGCCAGTATTTCAATCTTTGTAGGGTTGTATTTTAATATGGCACAAAGCCAGTTCATTCTTTTTTTCACAGTCTGACTATTCTTAAGTATTTATTTTTCAGGATGTTTTGAATCAGGTTGTCCACTCCATCTCCTAGTTGCTCCCTGAAAAACCTGGTTTGCATTTTCATTTGAGATTATGTTAAGATTCTATACTAATTAAGGGAGAATTGATACCTCTATAATATCAAACTTTCCCATCCATTCAAACTTTCTGAAATATTCTGAAGTATTTGAAGTTTGTCTCTATATAGAAGAAAGTTACATTTAATCCTAAATATTATACAGGTTATTATAAATAATGTGATTTATCCTTTTATTTTCCAGCAGTGTCATTCATAGTCATACATAGGAAGGTCTTTTTATTAACCCAACCATGTTAGTGAACTTTCATTTTGTCGTATGTTTTTAGTCAGTCATCATCTGCAAATTATCAGCTTTTTGTAGGGCAAACATTCCTTTGTCCAGCAGTATCTTCATCTGCACCCTTAGGTGTCTACAGATACCTAGGGCGATGGTAGACTTCACCTCTGTGGATTTATTATTATATTTTTCCCTTAAATTGTGAGATATTTCAAATATATAGGAAACTATCAAACACTTACAAATCTGGATATCCATCATCCAGATTTGTCAGATAATGACTCGTTGTCACACTTTCATGTCAGATCTCTCCTTCATAAACAGAAAGCCCATGAGATGCTGCAAAGTCTCTCTACTCTCAGCCCTTCTTCCTCCTCCTTCCCAGGGTAACTCCTGTACTGAGGGTGGTGACTTTCATCCGGTGCTCACTACTGCATATGTATGTGTGTTGTTTGGTATTTCAAAAATGTGTATATGTTGTATGCAGTTGCCAAGTGACCTGATTTAAAAGTCATAAATATGTGCTCATTATGAAATTTCCAATCTTTATAGGAATTTATAAGAAAAAGTTTAAAGGGGCTCCACAATCATCTCTGTGGGAAAGCCTCTGCTGGCCATGAGGTGTACCATTTTCTCCCTTTGCTGATGCATTGCAGATAGTGAAGCCAAACACTGTCTGAGCGTCTCTCCCCCAGGGAGGATTGTAAGAGGTGTGTGTTTACTGCTGTTCTCTGCTGAAGTTCTTTACCTTGTTAAAAAGAGAAAAGAATCTCAGCAAAGGATACTAGTTTAAAGCAGGGTTTGATGGGGAGACCCATCCTTGTTTACACCACAGAGCAAAGGCTTCTATGGATCTGATTGCTGCACCTGATAGGAGCCGTGACACACAGCGGACAGCCTTGGGGAGCAGCTGGTGAACTTGGAACCCGTAGGAGACAATCGGAGGAAGTCTACATATAAACTCCATGCGGGAAAGATGGTTTTTCCATTTGCCTTTTTCTGAGCAATTTAACTTCCTAATTGCATGATCCAAATTGTTTCAGAGACTATGTAAACCATATGTTTATTAAATGATAGGACAAACATAGGGAAGTCTGATTAGCATCGACTTCCCACAGGAAAGGGGTTTCTTTCCCAATCCAGCGTGCCAGCTTTATGCTTGCTGGTCGGGGTGAGTAAGCGGAGGCGCTCGCGACTCAGGATGTAAGTGGCTACGTCTGCTCTAGATTCTTCTCTCTTCTTTCTGCTCCAGCATTTATTTTAACACAGATCCCCTTCTTTTCAATGTGAGAGAGTAGTTGCTGGCCGACGTTAGGAGAGTGGATTTCATTTGGTATCTAAGAGATTCAGAGAGGGAACTACTCACTAGTACTTTGTTTTTTGTTTTTTGTTTTTTAATTTATTTATTTATGCATACAAGAACTGGGGTACAGGCCAGAGGTGTAGATGGTGAGAGGATTCACCAGAGACAGAGTGGGGAACCGAACAGGCAGACTGACTGAAATACATTGCTGAGGGGAGCAGCGGACGAGTCAGGAAAGGTATGCTGCGCCGCGCCATGAGGGTTGCTTCCTGGCTGGCCAGGGGATTGAACTCATGCTGCAGTGGTTGCGGATTTCCTTCGTAGGTTGTGTCTTAACCCCTTGCGCCACCAGGGAGGCCCCTACTTACTAGTACTTTGAACCTTTACTTTATGAGATTGTGTATGTGTGTGTGTGTGTTTGTGTGTGTGTGTGAGAGAGAGAGAGTGAGCGCACATATGAATTAACAAGAGCAAACGTTTTTCAGTTTTTGTTTTATTGGATTTGAAAAGTAGCTGACAAAGAAATAATTCACTTCACTACTGTTAAATGTTAAATTTTATATATTAAATTCATGAAAATAGTAGTGAAGTTGTAAACAGGATTTATTTTAAATAATGAAGAGATTTACAGGTATTAATAAAGTAGTGATAGCAGATGACTGTTACTGAGTCAGCTTTAAAAAGAAAAAGCAAACACGTTTCCTGCATCTGACATTGTATTTAGAAGTTGAAATGGTGGCAATAAATCCCTGTTCAGGCATATTTAATGACATGCAGATGTGTTGGAGAGGACACCTTGCTGGGAACTCACACAACTATGAATGAGGTGGCTGTGGCATATTATCCAAACTGGAATTTAAGAGGCCAACAGACATGAACTGGGCCCAAAACATCACCGCAGTTCTTCATGGGCTTGTAAAGCTGTCATCGGTCAAGAGAACAATTAAAAAAAATTCTATTAATTTATTCACTTCATTTGTCTCTAATTACTCCCCAAAGGCAAAGATTCAAATCATTGATGAAATACTGGAGCTGGTATTGTTTGAGACACACCCTGGGGAAATGACAAACTCTGAAAAACAAGAGGGTCAGAGAAGACTGAACTAATTTATTCATATTAGCTTATAAATTATGCATTGCTTCATGCCGTTTGTATGTGCAGCAGTGGTCCTAGTGGGCTCTGCCACCTGGCCCAAGAATGTGGTAGGCTGTGCTTCAGGTTAGTGTAGCTGCACCCTGTGACATGCCTACCCAGACGACATCACAGGAGATGTCTTCTCAGAACCTGTGCCCCCATCGTTAAGCCATGCAAGACTGCTGTCCTTTCCTGTGAACTCCTTCTCTTGAATTCTTTGGTGGTCTACCTGGTCTTAAATTCTATGGGAACAACTGTAAGGTGGCTTTGTAGAACTATGCTGAAAACTTTTGGGAATTTAAGTCACCTTGAGTGATGGCTTTCAAGTATATCCATTTCTTTGTGTTGGATTTGTTTGGCAGTACAAAGAACACCTATACAGTGTCACTGTTTAGGGCACTACTTAAATACCCCTGTGCACAGCACTGTGATACTTGGATTCTTGCAGAACTATTTTTAACTAGAGGTAGGTGTCTGAGTAACAAGTCATCTTTTTTAAGTTGTGAGTTGGATCAAGAGTAGCTAGAAGGGGCCTCCCCGGTGGCGCAGCGGTTGAGCGCTGGGTTGCGAAGCTGCCCGCAGTCTCTGCGGCGCCGGTTCGATCCCCGGCTGCTCCCCAGCCACCAGAGGAGGGTCCCACATGGCGCGCAGACCTCCCCTGCCGCCCGCTGCTCCCCTCAGCAGTGTACTTCGGTCCTTCTGCCTGCTCTGCTCCCCGCTCTGGCTCTGGTGAATTCTCTCACCCTCCCGCGCTTCTGACTGTACCCAGTGCATGTATAAACAAACAAACAAAACAAATAAATAAATAAATAAAGCATGCCTCTATAAAAAAAAAAAAAATACATCTTTTAAAAAAAAAAAAAAAAAAAGAGTAGCTAGAAGATGCAGAGAGAGGACAATCAACCAGGAAGCCACCATCTGCCTTGTTTTTTCTGTTGTTTTTGATATTGTTTTTGAGGTGTAGCTTTTGTTTTCAGATTTTTGGTTTCTGGTTTTGTTCTGGTTCTATAACCATGTCTGAGATAAGTAGACAGCATGTCAGATTTTTTCTACACTGCCCAACATTGCTTGCTTTGTTTCTTTTTTTTTTTTAAGATTTATTTATGCATACAAGAGCTGGGGTACAGGCCAGAGATTGGGGGGGGTGGGGGTGAGAGGAGTCACCAGAGACAGAGTGGGGAACAGAACAGGCAGACTGACTGAAACACACTGCTGTGGGGAGCAGCGGGCGAGGCAAGAGAGGTCTGCATCATTATGTGGGTTTCTCCCTGGCTGACCGGGTATTGAACTCATGCTGCAGAGGCTACGGATCACTTCATAGTGCGGTACTTCACCCCTTGCGCCACTAGGGAGGTCCTGCTTGCTTTGTTTCTGATAAACATGGACTTTTCAATATATAACCTGATTTGTTTATAAAGTATATTGTTCTGCCTCCTCCTTTTATAACAATCATGTCAGCTTTGAGAAAACTCATTTTGATAGAAGAAATAATTTCGGTATCGTGAGTGTGGAAATGCTGGTCTGTAGGCAGGCTCTGCAGAGATGTGGAACTATCTTGCTATATGAACTTGCAGCTGATATAGGTTACTTTGCTAGGAACTATTATGCTTGATAAGAATGCCACATTTTGTTTTTACAGATAATTGTATGGCTGCTAATCTGAGGAGTAAATCCCCCAAGCTAAATTTTAGGAAAAGATCATAAGGTTTTTTAAAGAGTGTTACATGGGACTGGTTGACAGGCAGATATCCATCACCAAAAGAAAGAAATCTTGAGCAAAGTAGCCTATTCTAAAATTCTAAATACAGCTGATGAGGTGCCAAGTTTTCCTTTTCTCCAGCTCTTCCGAGTTCATATTTGCATTCTTATTAAATAAGGTCATTGTTCAGTACTGTTCTTAGAATATATTAGAATGCATTTCATAGTTTTCCACTTGTTCTCCAATTATTTTTTGAGCTCCTTCAAGTTCAATTACAAGGACATAGATGCAGAGGTAAAGCTGGATCTACCCAGAGCTGAAGTTTGCCAAGGGGATCAGCCCTGCCTGCAAGAAGTAATTGTGACTAGGGACTGATTTAATACACACGAGTGAGAGGACATGGAGGGTTTAAGGCAAAAGGGAAAGTCAATGGGTAATAGAAACTGGTGGGGTGAAGAACACAGAGGATTGAGGATTAGAAGTGGTGAGTTGGAGAGACGGCCTGCTGGTCATTGAGCGGTGTTCAGAATTGGGATTACAGAGCGGTTGGTAATAGCAAGGTCTGGGGTATGACCCTGGAGAGTTTGCTGAAGGAGGGCACAGGATAAGGTGATTGCAGGAGAGTAAGACAAAGGTGTGAGAGGTCAGGACAATAGAAGGATCTTCTGTGTGGGAATCCAAGAAAGAAGTAGCGTTGGAGAGAGATGGTGAGCCAGCAATGAAATCATGAGCAGGGGAAAGAAGGCTTTAGTGTCTGTGGGTGACTGTGATTATGAGGTAAACTGATAGCATGAGCTTCCAAACTGAGGACATTTTTGGAGGAGGAAGCGATCATCTTCTAAAAGCAGCAAAGAGGGGCCTCCCCGGTGGCTCAGCAGTTGAGCGCTGGGTTGCGAAGCTGCCCGCAGCCTCAGCAGCGCCGGTTCAATCCCCGGCTGCTCCCCGACCACCGGAGGAGGGTCCCACATGGCGCGCAGACCTCTCCTGCCGCCCGCTGCTCCCCTCAGCAGTGTGCTTCGGTCCTTCTGCCTGCTCTGCTCCCAGCTCTGGCTCTGGTGAATTCTCTCACCCTCCCGCACTTCTGACTGTACCCAGTGCTTGTATAAATAAATAAATAAATCTTTAAAAAAAAAAAAAAAAAGCAGCCAAGAGAAGCCAGTTGGCAGAGAGCCTTCAGGGGAGGTAGTGTTCTCTAGGGAAAGCTATGTCTCTCTTAAGACCAAAAGGCAGGGGGGGTGGTTCAGGGAAGAGGCTGAGTATTTAGGAGATGTGCTGTATTCCCTAGATGAGTTGCATTTCCATAGGAAACAGTGACAGGGGTTCAGTGGCCAGCTGAGGAAGTCAGGGTAGGGGTCAATTAGACCGGTTCAGTGCTGTGAGAGTCCAAGTGATGCAGGACTGGGGTCTTGGATGAGCAGTGATAGGGGACAGTGTGCCTGTTCAAGCACTACCATGTGGCATGTTAGCACACTTGTTAGCAAGTTCCAGGATAATGTAAAATGAAACCTAATGGGTTAAATCATTGTTTTCAATATTGTTTTTATATCTTAGATACAATTTAGTCTATCACTGGAAAATAGTAATAAATAGGCTTAATTTGGTGAGGGTGGCTGTTGATTCTTTTTTGTAAAGATTTATTTATTCATGAATGCAAGAGCTGGGGTGCAGGCCAGAGATGCATGGGTGGGGTGAGAAGATTCACCAGAGACAGACTGGGGAACAGAACAGGCAGACTAACTGAAAAGCACTACTGAGGGGAGCAGTGGGTGAGACAGGAGAGGTCTGGTGCATCATGTGGGCAGCACCCTGGCTGGGGATCGAACTCATGCTGCAGTGGCTGCGGATAGCTTCTTAGTGCTGTGTCTTAACCCCTTGCGCCATCAGGGAGGCCCTGATTCTTAATCATATAATTTAAATTACAACTCACATATTATTCTTCCTTTTTTTTTTTTTTTTTTTACTTGAAGTTCTGTTGTTTTACATCTTTGTTAGTGTTTTGTCCCATTCATATTTTAAAGTAAATCATTTTGTCCGGGTCCACCCTTCCTCCCCCCTCCTGTCACCCTCCCCAAGATGTGACTTAAACACGAACAGTGTCAGTGTATCCACTGATTGACATCTTCCTTTCCTTTTTCCTTACAGTGAAGAAAGTTACAACGTCAATGATTATTCCTTAAGAGATCAGCTATTGGTGGAATCTTGTGACAATGAAGAACTCACTTCTTCTCCAGGGAAGAACAGCTCCACGATGCTTTACTCCAGGCAGAGCTCTGCCAACCACCTCTTCATTCTGACGGTCCTGAGTAACCATGCCAACGACAAAGTGGAGATGCTGCTTGGGGCTGAGACGCAGTGAGTATGTGTGGGAGCTTCGGTGCATCTGTTACTGTCCTCCCTGTCTAGTGCCTTGGTCTGCAGACTCCCTAAAATGGGAGACAGTAGCTATTATGCTTTTTCTTCTTGGATTCCTATCAGGCACCAGCCTTGGGTGCTTTATTATTATTTTTTTTAAGATTTATTTTTATTTATATAAGAACTGGGGTATAGATCAGAGGCATGGGAGAGTGAAAGAATTCACCAGAGACAGAGCGGGGAGCAGAACAGGCAGACAACCCGAAGACACTGTTGAGGGGAGCAGCGGGCAAGGCAGGAGAGGTCTGCTACACCATGTGGGTTTCTACCTGGCCAGCGGGAATTGAACTGGCGCTGCAGAGGCTGTGGACGGCTTCACAGCATGGCGCTTAACCCGCTGCGCCATCGGGGAGGCCCAGCCTTGGGTGCTTTATACAATGCTAGTCTTTTCACTGAGAACCTTTCAGTGACTCAAGAGGTGAATGTTGTTATTTTCCATCTCTGAATTCTGATAATGGTGGCATGCTTTTATGTTTAGAAAGGGGTTTAAAAATCATTTTATTTCAGGGGGCCTCCCTGGTGGCGCAAGGGGTAAGTCTCAGCACTGTCAAGCTATCACCAACCACAGCAACATGAGTTCAATACCCGGCCAGGGACCTGACCCATGTGGTGCAGCAGACCTCTCCTGTCTCACCCGCTGCTCCCCTCAGCAGTGTGTTTCAGTGGATCCTCCCGTCCTGCTTCCCACTCTGTCTCTGGTGAATCCTCTCACCCCACACATCTCTGGCCTATACCCCAGTTGTTATATGCATAAATAAATGAAAATAAATCTTTAAAAAATCATTTTATTTCAGTCACTATTAAAATATGAGCCCTAGAAATAAAAACCCAACAGACAATTTTAGTCTCAAATGCAGGTTTACTTAGATGAAAGAACTGAGGTCATTTTGTAATCGGTAGCCTTCAACCAAATAGCAAAAGGTGCTTTCTGATGAAAGAAATGCCCAGTTGAGGGAAATGTGTGCATGCCTCCCCTGTCTCATCCAGAGTTTATGCAGAGGATGAACTGTCAAACTGTTTCCAGTTTCACAACTTATTGCACAGTCCATCATCATAATGGATAAAAGGATGGGGGCTTAATTTTCAATCCCACCCCTATGATTTGATCCATTTTCAGATTGCTGAGCCTTTGTACCTGATCCTTGAACATCGCAGGGTTTGGTGGCTCCACCCTGGCTCAATCAAAAATCTATAAATAATTTCTGGCCCTCCATATTATTCCTGGTTCCATGTCCACCAATTCAGTCAGCCACTATCAAATGCAGGACCCGTTGTTAGAATGAAGTGGATGTAAAAGTGGCCAGCACAGTTCAAACCTAGTGTTCAAAGATAATTTGGAAACTTCCTGTAGGAACAGTCTTCATGGGCAGATGCTATGTTGGGCCAGAGGGTAGAGCAATAGAGCAAAGAAGTCCCCAAGTTCTCTGTCTTCTTGGGGTCCTAGAGCCAACCCAAGTCTGCCACCAAGGTTCTCTGAGAGCTAGGTCCACATTTTAGTAATATTTTAAGTGTTCACTGGATCACGAGAGAGACATCAGAAAAATGTTAAAACTATGAAACAGCCACATTAAATGATTAAATTATCATTTCATATTTTTTGGCACTAGAGGTAGCTTTTCAAAGGGCAGAGGAAACTAATAAGCTTAGGTTGATGTAAGCTATTTGAGATTCGAGACAGCCCACAACAGAGTGTTCCAACAGAGGAGTGAGTAAGTGAAGGCGCTTCAAAATATGTGTTTGTTTACTAAACAAAGAAATGTTTTTTGCTCTGCAGTTCTTCTGTTGAAACTGCTGGGATATCCTGACACATTCCAAGACTGCCTTGCTCTCCTGAGGAGGGGGCTTTGGGTGGGTCTGGTGCAGGCTGTTTTATGTCCAAAACCAGGGCTTGCAAAGCTATTTCTTCTACTCTAAAGGTGATTAAACCTCTTGGTCAGTGAAGTCTGGCCTAGCCTCCCTCTGGCTGCCTCTCTTAAAAGGAGAATTGAACATGTCCAAACTTTGGATTTTATATGACTTTAGGGATGAAAAAGATGAAACACTTTAGAGATTAGTGCTCGTCCAGAAGTTCTAGAAAATTCTCAGAAACTAGAGGTTTTAATTTCATCATTTTTAATGAGTAATAGTGAAAGTGGCATTGACTTGGCTTGTGTTTTCGGATTTTGTGTTCCAATGGATATTTGTTCTTTATTTAGGCCTTGTCAGTATATTACCAGATCTTTTCCTGACCGTCTCATTCGTAATTTATATAATCTCCACCGCTTGTTTCTGAGATGAATCCAAGGGAGTGGGAAGTCCATTGACATGTCCAGTTCTTTGGACACCAAGGTTAGATGCTTTTCTGGGACAGTCTGCAGCAGATGTTCCATTTTCTTGCCTTTTGATCTTGCCATAGACTGAATGGATGCCATTTCCGCAGTCAGAAATGTTCTCAGAATATCTAGTTATGTCATCCATAAACCCATGGTATGACTCATATTTGTAGTTCTTTAATTAAGAGAACATTCCAGAGCGGGCAGAGGGGCAGATGTCTCCTTGGGTACAGGAGGAGTGAGTGACTCCCTCATTCCTTTGCCTCCCACCAACTCAATTACAGTTGAAAATTAAATAAACGAACAAATACTTTTAAGCTCATAGGGCATTAGTGTGGAAAGACAATTTATGATGGCCAAGATGCACATTTCTTAAAAATAAAAATGTTGGCTATTTACAAGTCACATTGTTCAAATTGTTCGATGCCATATTTGGAAATCTGCAGGTCAGCTCTGGGCTACCCGGTTTTGAGCAATCACTATGTGAATTGTTTGCTTCTGTGATTTGCAGAATGTGCATGTGATTATATGTGGGTTTTTTGTTAGGCTTCATTCTCTTATTTTGTATATGGTTACTATGATTCACTCGTAACCTCACTGAGAAAACCAGGTTTTTACCACGCCTCTAGTCTTGAGTAATTGTGGATCTTCAGACCGATCACACATATCCTTTGGCTACTTAATCTTTTGTTGAAAAGAATAGGGTTCATGCCAGATATTTTTACCTTCTTTGAAAAACTGATATAAAAATCTAAAACCTGCAGTGGGAGGTGTGCAGTTTGGCACAAGGTGTGCAGCTTGGCACACTCTCTTGTGAGACAGTGAAACCATGAAAGTGACTTTTACCTAAAGAATGCAGAAACGCTCCCTAAAGGAAAAAGGGTAAACACTTAGCATCTGGGATGTGCCAGGCACGGAGCCAATAACAAAAGTAAAGGAGGCACCAGTGGGTGTTTCTCAAGAAGGATGGAACTTCAGAATTGAAGGAGCTCACCAGGTTTCCCCCTGGTGTTATTACTAACCCCCACCCTCAGCTCTGGCTTTGTCTTTCTCCCACTTTGTGCATATGAAGTTACAACAAATATTTTGGGGATTGACTGACAATCAATATAATCAGCCTTTCTAGAGCTAAGACTTTTCTGTACTTCTGTGTAGGGGAAATACTGCTTCTCTGACAGTGTCCTTTTTGTGCTATTGGAGCAAGTTTTCTCTCAATTCCGCTTGTTTTCAACATTTGCTCTTAAGGATGTGGTTAAACTTTTTAAAGATGTATATCTAAGTTATGTATATGTGCTACATCTGCCCCCTTAACACTTCAGTCACTGTATTGTTAACAAGACAGTAGTCTGTGAGAAATGCAAAAACTTGCCCTTTTTAAAGGACAAAGGAAGAATGCTTTACCACCACCATTTCTTTTCACTCCGGGCCTTTCAAGAGAATGTGGGAGCTGGAGAGACCCTTTTGTCTGCCTTATTAAAATGAAGCACAGACAGCTGAGGCTGGCACAGAGCAGAGGCTGTGACAATGGTGGCCCTGGTTTCCTGCCTTCACAGTGGAATTTGGGCAGCTTTTGAGTCCAGTGTCTGCAGTGATAAGCTTATCCTCAGGACACGGTCAATAGTGGACCCAAACTTTCTTTACCTATCATATTTTGCTATAGGGTATATTCACCTTCAGTTGTAATAAAAGATTTCACTATTACAAAGAACTAAATGCCTAATTGAATGTGATTGGTCCTATCAGCCATTCAGATGACCCATTCCGGGGCCTCCAGATAAAGGGGCATTGTTTGTAGGGAGTTTTTTGCTCTCTTCCTGCTTCTGTTAATGATTTAATTAGAAACAGGAAATAAATGGGATGGAATAAAATTGTAAATAGTATGTCTGACATACGCTCATCCTTTGAGAAAAGTGCCCCTAAAGAGGTGTCAGTTTATATGGAGAAAAAATGTACTTATTACGGTTTTCAGTACTTACTGGAATTTTTTTCCTCCTCTTGAATCTGAAGTCCATGTTCAATAATGTTTTATGTTCATACAGTACCCAGCAAAGTGCTTGATTTTTCATACTCCTCATTACCAACCTCAACAAAACAGGAGGTCAGGTAATGCCCTGGAACTTTATCACTGAGGAAACAGAATATTGACGTGAGTTTAGCTCCAGGATTCTGGACTACACTCGAGACCTCATGAGTTGCTTGATCTATTAAGAAATAATTGAGTTAACTACATAATATGCTACAAAATGTAAATTTTAGAGCTCTTTTATTGGGCCATGGGAATTCTTTTGCTTTGGTCAGATTTGTTTAATTAGGTAAGTTGAGCTGGTGTTCAGCTTTAGAAGACTTTTGCTCACTGCACACAGGATGACTTTTGTGCCTGGTTGGTTTTCTTTCATGGTTCAGTTTATTGAACTTATCCTGTTGAACTGAATGTGAGGGAATGAACAAAAATGACTGTCTTCATACCCCTGGTCCTTATCAAGGGTTTGAGGGTTTTTTCCAAAGGCTAGTGTATAGGAATTTCAAAAGAAAACAGGTAAATGTATAGGCTCAGAGGAGAAACACAAAAGCTATCTGGTCAGAAAAGGGATAAAAGAACCTGAGGTCTCTTCATGTCTATTGAAAAGTCAGACAGACCCCTAGGGATGAAGTTCTTGGTGAAAACTCCATTCCATTCAGTCTCCTCCGTAATCTTGTATCTTCTTTCAAAGTCTGCTTCCCATTTTCCTATTAGGTATTTCTATCTAGCAGGTGCCTGATATTGCTCAGGGAGTCTGCCTTTATTGTATCTCTGGTCTCTTTGCGATTAAATTTAAACCTACTGTTCTTAATTATATGAGTTAGCAAGGGCTGCATAGCTAATTCCTGAGTTAGGGAAACATTGCTGTGTCCTTCCATGCCATCCAGAGAGAATTTGCAGGTGATAAAAGGACTGAATGGACAGATATTTATGTTAAAAGAGGCTTTTCAGCTCAGTCTTACTTCTTCCTGGGTTCCATGCACTGTTCTGTCACAGCACAATGCATGCTGGATTTTGTGGTTTTGTTGTCTTTTTCTGCTACTCTATCGCACTGAGAACTGTGAAGAGCAAGTGATCCGTTTTCATTCACTTTGCAACCTCATCCTAGCAAAGGGCCATGCAGAGGAAGGACAGAGTGGACAGGCGAGTCTTGGGAACTGATATTCCCGAGGTTGACATGAGTGTGGTGTTACTTACTCTATTGCTGTTTGAACAAAGGGAGAAATCTTTCAACTGGGCATGAGATGGATTGTGAATTCATCTTGATTATTTCATAGTGTTCCTGGACAAAACAACTGTCTGCACATGAGTCATGGATTTTATATCTAAATCTAATAAAAGGTTTGTCTCTGCTCTGATTTTTCTTGTTCTTAGAATTCCTTCATGCATCGAGTAAGTCTCCTCTTTGCTTTAGAGACGAGTGCTTTCTGCTTCTTACTAGGAGTGAGCTCCTTGGCAGGGCTCTTGGAAGCCCTGAGGGGAAGTCGTGTGGTTTTGACAGCATCTAAGAGGGGGTGGGACTGACTCAATTGAAGCCATTTCAAGAAGCGGCTCCTTTCAGAGAGGGCAACAAGGAGTGTGTTGTTCTGTCCTCTGGAGTCCCTGTGAGGGGCCTCCGTGTCTAAGGGATGTCATTAGCATCCCGGCAGCATGCCACTGGAGTGAAAGGTTTCATCTGCACTTCTGGAAACTGGCTGGGGGCTGAGGCTGCTGCTGAAAGTGCCCACTCCATGCCAGAGATGGGCTGTGCCTGGGATCGCATCAGAAGGATTGCACGCAGCAGGAAGGGCTGTGTAGAGACCTGTGGTAAGCCAAGGAAAAGTAAAACTTGCCTGGGTATGAGGCAAGACTCAAATGGACCATTGCAGATTTCTCTGGTGAACAACTCTCCCATATCAAGATGCTATTTCACTTTCAGTTGCCTTTGTGCTTTGGAAATTCCAGTTGAGCCTGAGGGAAAAAAATAGATATTACCCAACAGAGAGACGCTGTCAAAGATTTTAAATGTTTGCTTGGGATTGTTTTAAAGGAAGTTGTAATTTATGTGTCCTTTGTAAGACCAGGCTAAATCCCTCTGTCCTGTATTAGGGTGAGATAAAGCTTTTAAAATCAAAACCATGTCGTAAGTTTCTATATAAATTGTACATGTCACTACTTGACATACCAGCTCCACCAGGGCCCAACGTCATTTATTCTTTTAACTGAGTCTGTCTTTCAGCATCCTATAGCTCCTACCCTTCCTAATTCCCGCAGCATTTCGTAAACACTTCAGATCCCAGACTGCCTGTTTTTTTTTGTTTGTTTGTTTTTGTGGGACCCTCGCCGGTGGCTGGGGATTGAACTGGTGCTGCCTGGTTTTGATTTTGACTCCATACCTAACCATTTTACTGGGAACTGGTGTATAATGCACGAAACTTCAGCTTTGTCCTCAAAAGGAATGGAAATAATAATGAAATAATGTTAGATTAGATGGTACTCAGAAAATACTAGCAAGTTCCATACCGGTTATGAATATTGATTAGAATAAGATTGGATTCCTGCCCACCCAAAGCGGATGACCTAAGAGAAACAGAAGTCAGTCAATGGTTGGGGGTCAGTGAACAGTAAGTGATGATGACTCACTGGTTGAGCATGTTTATGGAGACCCTGAGATAGGCACCAGGCAGTGCTCTGCAGAAATGCAGAGAATTGAACAGGTACGGTGCTATGTTCAACGAGGCTTCCAGCAGTGTGAGGAGCCTTGGGAAGGCTGCGTGGGAATGGGATTATCAGACTGAATGTGGATGAGAGTGAGGTTCACACACTGCAGGAGACCTCCTGGGGAATTTGGGCAGTGTGTTGAATGTGTTGAACAGAAGCAGTTGGATGCAAAAGTGGACAGGCCATTGGAGTCCATGTTCCTGAAGGACAAGACAGTCAAAACTTGTCCATGGTGATGCAAATTAGAGAAGCTCTACCTTTGCAGGTAGGGGTTGGTGGGAAAGGGAGGGAGGAAAGGAACCTCTTGGCACAGCTGTATCCTGATCTGGCGGCAAGTGTAGACACAGTGTGTGTATATATATCTATATATACATATACACACACACACACACACACACACACAAGTAAACCATCACAGAACTGTGTGTACTCAAGATTAAAGCAGCTTTTATTTTATGTATGTGCTTCAATTAAAAAAGTTCCAGTAATGAAATTGAATGGGCATGGCTGGGTACAGGGCAGCTCATATTTGAACGTGAGAAGGACAAGTAGGGAAGGTGAAACAGCAGGAAGGTTTCCCTTTCTGTAGGTAGCGCATGCTGCTTGGATGGAAGGACACGCATTGGGAAGTGAACAAACGTGGCAGTGAGAAGTAGCTGTAGGTTCAGGCCATTATGGAGGAAAAAGTCTTTTATTTTAAGCAGTGTGCCTTGAGGTGTTGCTTCTGAAAATGGTCATAATTGACTGGTTTGAATTGTTTTACCTTGGAACTCCTGTCCATTCTTCTCATCCTTAAAATGGGCTTTTGAGAGGATTACATGAAATCGTAGTTCTCAGTCAGGTGTTTGTATCTGACATGTAGCATGGGTTTAACAAATACTTCATAAGAGACTTTAAACAACACTGTGTGTGTGTGGGTTATTTAGTTAATTGCAATCCTAATACTTTACAATCAAAAACTGGGGGTGACTATTATGGAGGAGTGCTTACTTATCTGGAACTTTTAGTCCTTTCGTTAAATAATTATTTTATTATTTGTAACTACAGCTTAATATTGCTTGAAAATATTGGGTTTCTTTTTCCTTAAAATATTTTTTGATGGTTCTCATGAAACCATTTTATGCATTTGAAAACAGTTTTAAAAAAGGTCAAACAAAGAATTTCTCCCTCACTAAGTCTCATATTTGGCAATAATGGTTGTATAAGGAGCAAAAAAACTTAAAATGTCAAGTTTCTCATTTTTTCTGAAATGGTTTGCATGTTGATTGTGTGTACTAAATATCCTTATGTGATTTTGATGGATTAGTGTGATCAGCTCTTTATTAAATGTTAAACGGTCATGTGAGAAATTCTGTTTAATTAGTACCTTGCCAAATTCATTCAGAATCTTTTGACAATAACTAGTTTTAAGCCTGTTTTAGATTTCCCAGATTATTGTGTTTAAATAACTCTTGTCCTTGTTTTGAAGGCCAGTCCCTTAACTCTCTGGAGAATATCTGTTTTCTGGGAATGGCTCTGTTTTCTAGAACACACTTCATTCTGTGTCTAAACACCTTGAATATCTCAACTGGATGCGCTTCTCCTCTGTATTTAGGAGCGAGCGTGCCCGCTGGATCACCGCCCTGGGACACAGCAGTGGGAAGCAGCCGCCAGAGCGAACCTGTAAGTATCAGGCGGGACAGCCCACTCTATGCACATGGAGGGACTCTGCCCCCTGCTGGACATTGGGTATTAATGGTTTACCACCCACAATACCCCCTTTCTAAGTTTCCTCTGTGGTTTCCTTCCTGCTGCTCTACATCTGAACTAAGAGATCCCTGATTTGGAAGTCAAGGGGTCTAGGGTGCAGTTTTTCTTTGTCGTATAAATGTGGCAAATTCTTGCATTATTACAAATGACAGGGGGTTATTAGGAAAGTTCAATTAAGTGATGAACACAGAAAGCGCTGCTTGTGAATGGGCAACAGTTTCATCTTTAAGCCTTATACTGACAACCTGAATCTAAGTGGAAATGTTTAGCCTTTAAGTGAATTTTTAGCCTTTAGGAAGATTAATTCTCACCTTTTTTTATTAAAGTGATATTAGGCAATGTATTTCACTCTACTGGAAAACTAAGAATTGGCAGTAAAGGGTAGTGTTATGGTATTAGTGCTTCAATGTCGATGTTACGATTCTCTGAGTGATTCTGCTTGGAAGGACCAATGCAAAGATCAGGGCAGCAAAAATGGTTACCCTGGAGCACTCAAGAGTCTTAAGTTTAAGCTTAGAGTCATCAAAGTTATAATGATTGGCTTGAAATTTCTCCACAATCAAGTTTTATTTTAAAAATCAAGTCTTGCGCCTCCCCGGTGGCGCAGCGGTTTGAGCGCAGCTCTGTGAAGCTGTCCGCAGCCTCTGCAGTGCGGGTTCGATTCCCTGCCGGCCAGGGAGATTCCCACATGGCGCAGCAAACCTCTCCTCTCTTGCCTGCTGCTCCCCTCAGCAGTGTATTTCGGTCCTTCTGCCTGTTCTGCTCCCTGCTCTGTCTCTGGTGAATCTTGTCACCTTCCCGCACCTCTGGCCTGTACCCCAGCTTTTGTATAAATAAATCTTTAAAAAAAAAAAAATCAAGTCTTCTAAGGAAAATCATGTCAGTCAGTACCAACTCACCAAAATTGACTGTTTTTGTTACGAATCAGCATTGGGAGGACCTTCTAAAATGTATTCTGAACTTTTGGTTAAATATTTTATTTCTAAATTTGGGCAGATTTCCTGTGCAGCTACTGGTGGGCTGGGAAGCACCTTGCCTGAGAGGGTAGGTCAGGTGTTGTATCATCAGTTCATGGCCCAGGCCCATTATCTATTCTTTCCTGCTTCAGTTTCCCCCAAACAATGGCTATTTCCTCTTCCACTTTGTGATATGACTACTGGTTCTTACCAGTGCTCATTGAGGGAATTCATGCATCATAAAAGGCCTGTCTTGATTCCGAGCTTGCCTAAAATTCTTAACCAAGTAAGAGAGTGCCTGGAAAAGAATTTCTGCTGCTTTTTAGAAGTTTACCTTCAGTGCTACTCTGGTTATTCGCCTTGAAGTGCACGAAAAGCCTGAGTGTGTGTACATGGCTAATTTGTATGTTTTACTTTTCCTCTGCTAATGGAAGCTCAATGTGTCGCTTTCCTCCACAGCATTGACCCAGGTAGAAATCATTAGATCTTTTACTGCCAAGCAGCCAGACGAACTCTCCCTGCAGGTAGCAGATGTGGTCCTCATCTATCAACGTGTCAGCGACGGTGAGTGGTGTGTTCTTAGGAGTAACTTGTGGTCCGTTGTGATAGAACCCGGGACTGTCATTTTGTACTTAATGTTAGTATTCTGTATCCCTTCAATTTTGCCTTCTGCATCTGCCTCTGAGCTTTTAATGTTTTTGAATAGGGATATAGTCACAGGGTTTGCTGTTCAAAAGGAACCAACCAAAGCTTTTCCTTTTTCCCCCATCCTTTAGTGACCTAGTTCTCACCCCCATAAGTTCATCCGTCCTTACTTTAAAAGAAGAAATCATTTCACCTGCTGCTTGTGTCCAAGCATCCCCTTCTGTAGCCCAGCCCAAGCTCCATACTCTCTCAGCCTACTCTCTTTCGATCCTCTGATCAAGTTCTGCCCCCTTAGTTGAATTACTCCCCCATGAAGCTTTTCCCTCTATTCCACTTTCTTCCTGACCTTTCATCATCCATGATGCACAAACTGGCAGGTTGCCCACTCTCAAATGTACTCACATCCTCCTGGAAGCCGTCACGCAGTCAAATTTGTCCCAGTATTTGCTGCTTCATGAAGACTCTGGTTTTTTGCAGGCTGGTATGAAGGGGAGCGACTACGAGATGGAGAAAGGGGCTGGTTTCCTATGGAATGTGCCAAGGAAATAACATGTCAAGCTACAATTGATAAGAATGTGGAGAGAATGGGACGTTTGCTAGGACTGGAGACTAACGTGTAGCCTTTCTGATGGCCTCTTATTACTGCGAGATTTGCACTACGTCATGGTGGACTGGTTGGTTCTGGGCTGGTTTTGTCTTTTTAACACAGCCGATTTATTTACAGGAATGAAAACACTTGCCTTAAGCTTGCCAGGTGGTTATGCTCTCTCAGGAGAACAACTACTAGATTCAGTTCACAAAACTCAGTTTGTAAACAATGATCCACTTACAAACCTTTTCATGTTCACAGAATAGCGAAGCCATTCACTTCAGAGATCAGACTACGATTATGCTCTTGGTGCCGTCATGTTCTGGCATAAACAGTGATGCTGTCTGTGACTTGGTTTTCTCCATCTTTACTTAACCAAGAGCTTTGCTGTCTCTTGTATCTTCTTTCTATGGTTCTCCCAGTATTAGCAAGGGTTCATGTCCTGAAGGAATACCCAGTTTTGTAAATATTTTTCCTGCCTCTTAAAATTTAGATCTGATTCTAATGCTCTGTTGTTTTTGAAAGGAACTGGTAGAATTCAGAAGGTGAGCTGGTCAGTTTTTCTAAGCCTCTTCCCAGGAAAGGGATATTGACACTTGAATATTTACCACTTCCATCCTCGTTAGAAGGAAATTAAAGAGACTTACAGGTTTTGTTTTAAATACCTCTCACTCAATATTGGTCTTAGGTAAGTACAGCCTAATAAAAACTAAGCTAGTCAGCTACTTTAAGTGACATGGTTCACATATTTGAAAATATCCTAAATATAGGCATACTTTTTTTTATATTCCCAAATGAACTGATAGACTGACGTGAGGCTGCTCTGCCTTCAATGATGAAAGGTTTTGACTCTTTCTACTCCCATTTCCAAATAAGAAATTGGCTGCAAAACCCTTTAAAACTCTGAAAGATAAAATTAGTGCCTAGCAGTTATTAAAGAAGCTAATATGGTACCTAATTGAAACAACATTTTGACCTACATGGAAACGCTTTGATTTGCACGAAAGCCTTGCTTGCTGGATTTGGAGCCTCTTTCATACTTAGTCTCTATTGACCATCATTTTGATAGTACATTTCATGAAGAGGAAAGGAGGCCTTGGAATCGAAAGGGAGGAAGTGATTGTACTGGCAGCTATGTTTCCTCGACACTCCATTCTCTTCCAAAAAGGGATTAAACCTAGCAAAGGCTATATTAGTCAAGGACTCGGATCTATGAGACATTCCCAGCTACTGTGACCCCAAATCGTGAGCAAAGCTACAGAAATCTAGTGCAGGAGGTGAGTGTGCTTGGCTCAAGGCCCTGCGCCCTGCCACCGAAGCACTGAGCCGCCACACAGCACCTGCACCTGCCAGCCCCTGCGTTGCTCTCTTGGACCTATGCGTACATTTCCAGTGTAGCAGACACAGCAGGCCCTGAGTCATTCTGTCTGAAGTAATAGCAGTGGAGCGGAGCAAGAGAAGTTTCAACCTCTTTAATGTCATGGATTTTTTAGTGGAGAGGCTAACAATGTTGTGATCTAATCTAATGCCATGTTTTCATTAAGGAAAGGGAAATGTGTTGCTAGAAAAGGGAAAATTTGATATTATTTTTACTAATACTCAGTTGAAGCTAAAAAGCAACTATACAAATTCTGTAAATTCATCTGAGTAGAGATGTTAAACAGTTTTGGAAATAGGTGCATCATATAAAACCAAAACTTTATTTAGCACACAGGTTAGTACTATTTTTAAAGTGTTTTACAGCAGGTGTTTAACACTCACAATGTTTAATTTCATCCATGTATTGTTTTTATATGACACAGGATTGTTTTCAAACCTAGTGGGTTTTCCATTAAGTTTCTCTGAATTGTACAATGACTCTATTCATTGACCTGTGACCTGTGGAGAAATATTCATTTTTGTCCCTATGAATTGAGACTGATTGTACACTTTTGGTGAAATATGTGAATTTATAAAGATTTTGTATAGACTTGTTCTCTCGTGCTGGTGTGATTAATTTACTGTACAAGGTATTCACTTAAGTTTATAGCTCAAGTTTTGGCCAAAAGGTATCTTTAAGTCAGATCTGATTTTCAAACTTCTTTGCCAGCTCTGGACTGTGAGTGGACTCCTAATCCTGTGTTCTTCTCATGGATGGCCATAAAAATAAAGCCAGCCTCAGTCATTAAGGCTCCTGAGATGTTGTACATAAATGTCTTTTTAGATACCTGGTTGGTATTTCCTCACTGAAAATGTCTTTTGTTTGTACACAGCAGTGCTTGGGGTTACCGAAGCCATAACCCATTAGCCTGTCATTTTCCAGATTAGGGGACCAGCCAGACTATGCCCTATTGCAGTCTGGTTTGCTCCTGTTGTTCTGAACTAAAGACTGGTTTGTCAAAGAAGTCATATGCATTTTTGATTAAAAAACAGAGGAAAAAAAAAAAGAAAAAAAAAAGTCATGAGTTTTCCAATAACCCAATATTAAGAACGCTGCTTTCACTACCAAGTTCTCTTAATTTTCACTGCCCTCTTTTCCTTAACCTACAAATCATCTCAAACAGCTTGGTATTGGGGTATCTACAGCTAAGACTGAAGGATTCTAATCTTTCATTTCGTGTAACTTGCCCTAAAAGGCTGGAGCACATTTAAGAGTTGAGCCATGCTATTTCTTCTCAGTTTTCACAGAACTGCATCATTGAATTAGTTTATCTTAAAAAGGTCAGTTCCCGGGGCTCCCTGGTGGCGCAGCAGTTGAGCACTGGGCTGCGAAGCTGCCCACAGCCTCTGCAGCGCCTGTTCGATCCCCGGCCACCAGGCGAGGGTCCCATATGGCTTGCAGACCTCTCCTGCTGCCTGCTGCTCCCCTCAGCAGTGTACTTCATCTTGTCTGCCTGTTCTGCTCTCCACTCTGGCTCTGGTGAATTCTCTCACCCTCCCGCGCTTCTGACTATACCCAGTGCTTGTATAAATAAATAAATATATCTTAAAAAAAAAAAAAAAAAAAGTTCAGTTCCCTAATTGCCACTTGGCCCCTGGAGCACATCCCTTCTGTATTAGTTTTCTTTCACTATATAACACAGCATCATAAACTTAGTGACTTAAAATAGTACCCATTTGTTTTCTTAGTTCTGTAGTCAGAGGTCCAGGATGAGTTGGCTGGGTTCTCTGCTTTGAGCCTCACAACACTGAAAGCCTTTCTCAGCTAGAGCATCTTTTGGTTATTCTTTCATACCTATTATTGGCAAAGTTCAATTCCTTGTGGTTGTAGGACTGAGGTCCTTGTTTCCTTGTTCGCTGCCAGAGGGGCATTGCTCACAGCTTTTCCTGCCTATTTATATATTCTCCTCCATGTGGCTCCTTCCATCCTCTAGGCAGTTGTGACATGCTGAATCCTTCTCATGCTTGAAATCTATCTTACACTATCAAGTGAGAACTGCTTTTAAAGAGCTCATATAATTAATTGTATTATGCCCCCAGGATGGTATCCCTTATGTATTAACTCAGAATCAGTGGATTTGGGATCTTAATTAGATCTTCAAAATTCCTTTGCCGCACAATGTAATATAATCACAATGTGACACCAGTTGATGGGGTGGAAGTGCATAATGAGATCATGGGATCATGGCAGAATTTTGCCTGCAACACTCTCTCAAATGCTAGATAGTTCACTAGCATCCCTGCAGTTAAACCACAGCCTTGTGATAGAAAATAAAATTGATAAACCTTTAGGCTATACTATGGGAAAAAAAATTTAAAAATCAGAAAGAGAAGTTACAATGGATGACCAGAAATATAAAGGCTCATAAGAGACTCTCTGAACATTTATGTGCCATTAAATTGGGCAACCTAGAAAAATGAAGAAACTATACAACCATTGAAACACCACATGGGGGAGATCCTGTACTAAAGTCAGATAAAGTAGATTTCAGAGAAAGGAAAATTACCAGAAACAGAAAGGAAAACTATATAATAATAAAAAGGTCTATGAAGAGGACAACATAAGCCTAATGTGTATGTTCCAAATAATGAATCTTCAAAATACATTGATCAAAAGCTAACAAAAAGAAAAAAAAAAAAAGAAGTCATGAAATAATGTTAAAAGTTATAAAGCAGAATGCCCTCTAGGAATGGAATCTAAATGACATTTATAGAACATGCTGTCCAGTAACAGATTATATGCTATTTTTATGTAAATAATGGAACATTCCCAAATCATATTTTGGGTCACGAAATAAACTGATAAACTTAAAAGAACTGAAATTATACAAAGTATGTTTTCCAGCCAGCACAAGAGTATCAACTAGAAATTAACACCTCAAGACATTAGAAATAAAGAACAAAGTAAACTCAAAGCAGGAGGAAATAAGGGTAAGTATAAAGATCAGTAAAAATAAAATCAAATAGCTGATTCATTGTAAAGATGCACACAGTTGACATCTCCTAGCAAGACTGATAAAAAAATATTATTCATGTCAATAACGTGAGAGGAAATACTATGGATTCTACAGATACTAAAAAGACACAGGATACTGAAAACAACTTGGCACACAGGTATTTAACAGCTTAGATGAAACAGTTCATGAAAAACCACTACCAAAACTCTTAACTAGTCTTATATAACTGCCAAATAAATTGAATTTGTACTTTAAAAATTTATGAAAATCTCCACGTGCAAATATTTTCACTGGGAAATCCTTCCAAACATTTAAAGAATTAAAATCAATTCTGCAGGGCCTCCCCTGGTGGCGCAGCAGTCGAGCGTTGGGCTGCGAGGTTGCCCATAGGCTCTGCAGCACCGGTTCATTCCCGAGCCGCCAGGGAGGGTCCCACAAAAAAAAAAAAAAAAAAAAAATTCTGCAGTCTCTTTGAGAAATTACAAGAAAAGGTCAACACACTTCCCAACTCATTTTATGACGCTAGCATTACTCCACAAAAAGAAAACTATGTACAGGCTTGTATCCCTATAAACAGGCAAAAATCTTCAATGGATTATTATCAAATTAATCCAACAATATATATTTTTTTTAGATTTATTTATTTATTTATACAAGCACTGGGTACAGTCAGAAGCGCGGGAGGGTGAGAGAATTCACCAGAGCCAGAGCGGGGAGCAGAGCAGACAGAAGGACCGAAGTACACTGCTGAGGGGAGCAGCGGGCGGCAGGAGAGGTCTGCGCGCCATGTGGGACCCTCACCCGGTGGCGGGGCGGGAATTGAACCGGCGCTGCAGAGGCTGCGGGCAGCTTCGCAGCCCAGCGCTCAACCGCTGCGCCACCAGAGAGACCCCAAACAATATATTTTTAAAAATCACACTACAACCAACTGGGTTATTACAAATAATGCAAGTCTGGCTTAATACTTGAAAATCAAAGAAGTTGAAGAAAAAGCCACATGGTTCTATCAATTGATGCAGACTATTTGGAAAAGTCAAAATACTTAGAAAAATTCAAACTAAGACTAGAAGTCATCTTTGATATTTTGCTGATCTTCAGTTGTAGGAAAACCATGGGTTTTTGTCATTAAAACACGAACCAATAAAAACTGGAAAAAAATAGTCACAATGCAAAAGAAATTCCCTACTTCAGCAAGACTTGCAGGATTCTAACATTCACGATAAAGGTTGGTTCTGCTATGCTTCCACATCAGCTGTCTTCCTTAGCTCGTGTTTTTAACCGAGAAATGTCCAATGCCTTCTTCATCTCATGGTGAATATACAAACTGGTGCCATCACAAACACATAAAAGTGGTGCTATTCTTGTCTGGCACTTAATAAGTGACTTTAACTACAGTGCACCAGCCAACTTAAACAGTGGCACATTCTGACCATTTTCTATGTCAAAGAATTTAACTTCCTGCATCTCTATATAAGTCCAGAAGACAGTAAACAATAGAAATAGATATTAAACCCACAATTAGATATGACTGCACATACACTAAAGGCTAAAATTAAAAGAACAAGTAACTAAAAATACCAAGTACTAAGGAAGATTTGAAATACCTGGAACCTTCATAAATTGACAGAGGCAATGTAAAATAACATACCCACCTTGGAAATCAGTTTGGCAATTTCTTATAAACACACCACATGACACAGCAGTCCTAACTATGAGAAATGAAAACAGAGACATCCATCACAACTTTGTAATTGGGAGGGAAAAACCCTCAAAACTTCAGCAAATGGTGAATGACTACACTGATACAACCAAAAATAGAATGCACAGCAAAATAAAAAACTGATACATGCAAAAACATGAGTATCTCAAAAGCATTACATTAAATGAAAGAAGTTGGACACAAAAGGCTACATACGATTTCATTTATTTGAAATACTAGAAAAAGCAACACTAGGGACACAAAGCAGATTAGTGGTTGCCAGTGGGTAGAAGAGTGGCCAGGGGATTGAATGCAAATGGGAATAAGGGAAATTTTTAGGAGATAGGAATGTGAAGAATGTGGAGGTAGGAATTACATGACTTTATACATCTGACAAAATTCACTTAATTATACACTTAAATTGGCTAATTTTATTATATATAAAATAACTTAAAGCTTAAAAAAATACGGATATACCAAAACATAAGTAATAACATGCTTCTATGTTCAATTTCCAAAAATTCTACGAGATGTGTTGTTTTAATATTAGAACAAAAATGCTACTTAACAATTAGCGTATTGTAAATATATGATTATACCACATGATCACAATTATTTAAAAATAAATATACATAAACTCAATGTAAAAAAGAAGGTAATCTTTGGGTATGTGGGTACTAAAATAAATTTCAAAGCTTTTATATAAATTTTAAATGTTCAGGGGGCAATTTTTCTTTTTTTTTAAAGTACTGTAAGAATGGAAAACCACTTACACTGAATGGTATAATAAAGCTTTTGCCCAAGTTCATGAATTAGGGCTCACTTCTCAAAGATGCTTTTAAGGATTATTCAGTGGTTTGTTTTTTCCCATAAATTTCTGTTTCAGAATTAATTGTTCAAGAATTATCCTCTGCATCAGTCAGGCAAGAGAGGCAAACAGGTTTTCCTTCTTAATTTAATATCTTTTCTTTAAAACCAGCAAATAACAGTTCTTAGGCCTGAAGCGTATTTTCCACTCAGTAACACTTTTTTATAAACAAAAGAATAGAACAGCAGCAGTTTTGAAAAGAATTTCATCCTGACCAGCTAAAGACATAAATTAGGGGTGATAGTAACTGCTACAATTTCTGAATATCTTATCTATTAAACAATTTTTGGGAATAATTTCCCCCTCTATAGGGTTTGCAAATACAGAACCAATGAACTAGTAACTTGCATTTACAGATTCTTTGAATGCTTTCCTTCAAGACCATTTTGGCCAATTGACTGAATTTAAATGGCCAAGTAAAAGCCAAAAAAGAAGAGATCAAGCAGAAACACTCTTAGAGAACAAAGAGGACCCAAAGGTCACCCTGACTTCAGGGACAAAATTAACAAATAACAATATGTGATATGATTCAAAGGAAGAATTCAGTGAGAGATGTCACTTTTGGGAGATGAGTCAAGAAAACAGACTTGGACACAGACTGCAGTCCAAACCTTGGAAGGCATTGATAGATGACTGATAATCCCATAAATGGGAGCAGTACCTGTTAACTGATGGTCACAGCTTTATCAAGAAATTCCAGCCATTGTATGATACTCTTCCTTTGTATTTGTTTGAAGGCACAATAAAATATTTTTTAGGTTGCAGCAAGATGTTCTTTCTGTTTTGCTTTTATTTTACAATATGTCCAGTACTACCCCTTTATATCTTTCGTGAAACTGTTAGATCACAGAATAAATGGTAGAAATACTGGCTCAAGCAATGATGGATAGTGTTTCAGTTGTTTTCTTCCAAGTTATACAAAATATTCTACTAAAAGTGGCTAAAATAATTGATTTTTTTTTTTTTTTTTTACTATCAAGATAAGTCGTTATGTAGCTCACTCTAGAATTGGACAATTCAGCAGTTCACTAACATGACCAACTACTGGTGATTTCCAACTTTGTACTGACTCAACCTTAGCATTCACTGGAATCCTAACATGGCTGCGGCAGTTCTCAGTACCAGATTCAGCAAAGACAAAAGAAAACAAAATGTCCTCTATTTGTGAAGATGCCCCCTTGCAGATCTCATCAATTGCCACAGGCTAGGACAGATTCACATTCTCATGCCTCATCAGGTACTTCAAGGGGAGTAAGACCATGTCTGGCTTAGAACAATCCCCAAGTGATTGTTGTGGGGAAGTGTGTTCAACATACCCAGGAACAGGCTGCACGGAAAGGGACCACTTGAATAAGCAATAAGAGAGGGGCAAATTGGCTGTTGAATGACAATAGCATTTGTCATAATCTGATAGGGCTAAAAAATAAAGCACGTCACACTAGCTTTCATTGGCTGAGAGTAAAATAGCACTGACTAGAAAACAGTATAATAATGGATTGTTATTAAAAAAATTTCAGTGAAAAATAACTAAGATTTAGTTAGTACACTCTACCTGTCAAGTACTAGTCTATGTGCTTTACATGTTCACATCTTTAATCCTCACAACTGTTTCCTGTATTTTACAGATAAAGAAAGTAAAAGAAGCCAAGTAACTTGCCCAAGACATCTAAGTAAGGAACAGAGCTTAATTTAGGTGATCACTGTCAATTGCTACATTCTGCTACATAGGGTGATGCAAAAGGAGTATAAATATATTCTAAAAAGATAAAAAAAAAAAATCAAATAAACCAAGGGATAAGTGGAAATATAGAAACCAAGCCAAAGGTTAGCTGAGATTAACACACTGCATATTTTATTAGATACTGGGTTTTATTTACTTCTGATAGAAATTTCATTAAAAAAATGAAAAAAAAGTTCAAATTTGGTTTTGACACTGCTTTTTGGCTAACCAATCTATTTTTACTGGTTTTATAGCTAATCAGTCATTGTGGGCAGGAAAACTTTTGTAACAAAACAAAGCAATTTCTCAAGTGGTACAACACATCAAAGTATATGATCAGAGAACATATTTCTTTTTCTGATATATTTATAATAGCTACAGATACCATTGTTAAGTCATGCACATTAAGTTTTCACTACCTACTGAAGGTTTCTACCTTGTATATGAAAATTACTCATGTTCCAGGGTTGGGCATCCAGCCAAAAATTAAACCGATGAAAAGTGGTTGTTAAACTGTCTTTTCAGATCAGCACAGAAAAGTTGTCAGCTGTAATATCCGTCCTGGAATCGTGGCGGTAAGTTCCTGGAAGTTGCTTTTTCCTGTGTTTTGATCAAGTCTGTAATAGCAGAGAGTACTGCACAGTCTCTGGATTTAGTGTCCTTCCAGTCTACAGGATGGGGACATTCAATCTTCTCTTGCAGAAGGGTATCTAGTTCTTTTCTTAATTCCTAACATTGGAAAAATTACACATGTTCAAAAATGCTGATGTACTGTCAACATAATAAGTAGAAGTGACTCTAGATGGTAAAGGAAATACAAAAGACTGAAATATTTACCAAGCAACTAAGTGAGCTGTGGCTGTGATTAAGAACTAAAGTTAAAAAATTCAAACTTTAGTAACACAGAACCATTAGAATAGTTGATCTGTAACTACCTAAACAAAAAACAATGTGGAAAAACTATGAATCTATTTCTCAACATCTTTACTCTGCTTAAATGTCTAGAAGTGTTTCATACATACACATCTGGAACAAAACCACAAGACTACCTGCTCACCTGCATGTAGATCAAAGACAATCATGAAAAATCAGTTACCTTCACAAGATGAGCAATTCTTGCTGGAGACTGAAAAACAATCCATTCATCTACAGCAATAGTTTCCTGATCATTATCCTTCTGGATGGAAATATCACCTCCAAAGAATAAGAGACAGTATGGGGAAACCTCTGTGCAGTCATATAAGTATATCTGCAATGAGCGTAAAAGGATATTGATACCTTTGGGAGTCTCAAAGGATTACTGCCACATTAATTCAGTAATACCACCAATATCAATTAGCACTTCCTTCTAAAGTAGGTATTATTTCTGTTATAATTACAGAGACTGCGAATAAATATCTCTTTATTCTTCAATAATTCAGAACATAAGTTTTATGTTTGTTTCAATTTAACAGCAGCATTCTTTAAACAATGTATTTTAAATAACTAAAATATTAACATATTTTAGTTAACGTTCTGATGGATACTTATAAGATATGCTAAAAAAATTCTTTGCAGAGTAAACTCCTGAGTACCATAAAATACCAGTATTTCTTGAAAGAAGGCTCTGAAAGAAAATTATGCAAATTAAGTAACTATCCCAATCAATTATAATACAATCATAACAGACCTACACATTAAAATTATAGGTTACTGGGCCTTCCTGATGGCACAGGGGTTAAGTCCCAATGCTATCACCACTGAAGCCTGAGTTAGCTCCACCCAAGGAGCTAATCCACATAGGTGCAACAGACCTCTTTTGTCTCGCCTGGAGCTCCCCTTAGCAGTGTATTTCAGTAGATCTGCCTGCTGCTCCCCACTGTCTCTAGTGAATCTTCTCACATTTCCCTAGTGCCCACAGTTATGGCCTACACCCCAGTGTTCTATACATAAAAAAAAAAAAACCTTAAAAAAAAATAAATAAAAATCATAGGTATTATTTAAGGAAATCATAATTCATGTCAGATTTTTTTTTAAAAGAACAAATTTTGTTTATAATTGTAAAAACAAAACAATTATAAAACAGACATGTCCAAATTCACGATTATATATTCACTTACACTACTTGTTCTCATCTTCAGGTGATAAATAAGCCAGTTGTAGTGAAATTCTGTTTGTTCCACATTAACAGATTTAGGATGAATAGCAACCAGTCCATCAGTTTTTGTATAAACTTTCACCCTTAAAAAAAAAAATGGAGTTTGTCAAAAAAATTCTGGGAGATTCCAAATCAATTACAGAATTTAAAACAACTCCATGTATGAGTTTAGTTTTGCAATATAAATATTTTTATATTTTATTTTTGGAAAGAACAATATATTTTTGGAAAGAACAAAGTTTTTATTTTGCTAAAGCACGGAAAAATACTAGCAAAATGTGACTACTCAAATAAGGAATCTTCATGCAATTGTAAAAGATTCTGCAATTATGTTTCTATTATAGCAACAAAGGATAAAGAATGAAATAATTGTAAGTGATTCTGATCAAGAGGGCAGTATACATTTTCTTATCAATCATAATACTCACAAATAGTCCTCAATTTAGAGAATTTCATGAAGTGAATTAAAAAATTTCACAGGTTATGCACCCAGATTTAAAAACAAAAGTTTCATTTAAAAGGGATTTTAGCTACAACTAATTTTTTAAAACCACTTTAAAAATGTTTTAAATGACCTCATTTCACTCAAATCCCTCAATTTCGAAACAGGAACATTGAAATAAATGCACTCTTACATATGTCTACTGTAGTCTCTTAATTTCTATGGTCTACTCTTTATTAGCCATAAAGACTTTACAACTTGATTCACGGTAGCCTAATTAATATTACTTGTCAGGAAGATGATTTACTTTTAAAAAAGTCAACAGTAGTTACCTGTATCAGATTTGATTTAAAGGGTATCTTTTTCAAGGATGCAGGAATCCCTAACACCAAAGTCATGAATCTGTGTTATGATTCATTATTCAGAAAAATATCAGAAATTGTTTCCTTCACTGCAAAGTCAATTTGACCATTTCTATCCTGCAACCCTACATCACTAGAGCAACAGGGTCTGAGAGGAAATATTTTAACCTTGTGGATTCGATGATCTCTGACATACCTACTCAATTCATACTGTGGCAGACACAGATAACATGCAAATAAACAGGCAAGGCTACGTTCAAATGAGTATTATAAAAACAAGCTTTTGGCCAGCATGCAAATTTTTTTTGACCCTTGGTCTAGACCAAAACAAAGCACTGATGCTAAGAAAATTAAATTTTTGTCATAAAGCCTTCCCAAATGATAGAGGGATATAATAAAATGTTTGCATATCAAAGAGTCTCTCTGTAAGCTACCTGTTAAGAGCAAGGAGAAATATTAAATAAGAATTTGGGGTTTGGGGGGAAGGAAAGAATTTGGCAAAGTACTGAAAGGTTCTATAAGACACAGAATCACAAAGCCATAAATTTCACACTGCTGTGTGGCTTATTGAAAACAGTCCTCAAATGAAATATTTACTTATGAATCACTGAGAAGTGACCATTTTAATAACTCTTGATACATAATTCTAATTCACAATGCCTTCCAAAAGGGCGTAAAAGGGCATATGCCACTAGCCTTTTGTGATTGTTTTCTCACTAAAAGCAGCTCATTTACTAGGCAAAAATACAACCTGTTATCTCCTACTGAGGCTATTTAAACACGAAAATTGTACTTTATTACTCCAAATGGTCAAATCACAATTTTATTCAGAAAACTAAATTATAAAATTATCCATCTTATAAGAAAAACAAAATCCTTAAGCAAAATTGACTCTAAGCATTTATTCAAAAGATTTAACAGCTGGCATGCTTTTCTAAAATTTACAGTGTATTATATTTTACTAACATTCCTTGTATCTCAGGGATGTATTGTTAGGGAAAAGTATACCGCCCTATATTAAGAACAAAATTATAATTCCTGTTACATTAGAGGATGTCAAAAGCTTAAGGAGAGAATTATAACCAATTCATAATAATCTTCAATGCTTACATTTTTCTCTTTTTACCCAAATTTAGACGGATCTTGGCAACTTTAGGATATAAACCAGCACATATGACAGCTTTAATTATCTTCTCATTATCTATTGGAGATGGGAAGACAAAGAAAAAAGAAGTAAAATGCTGAAACAATGTATGATAGCAGCAAGTTATTTATACCATATATTTAGCCTTACCTGAATTTATATTAGATTTTGGATCTTTAGGATTTCTACTGCTTACAAATCCAGCACCAAGGAGATGCTCAGCAAACTGTCCTTTCATGTTATGCAGCATCTAGGGAGCAATAATAACAAACAAAACTAGAATACCTTTTACAGAGATTGATAGTGGCTACGAAGCAGAGACTCCTAAATAAATGAAGCCACAAGCTTTTCTTGCTTTATAAAACACTTCTGTAAAACAAGTGATGTTTTAAAGCAGGAATTGAACACCTGAAAAATTTACAAAACCATGCCTTTGGTCGATAAAGTTTTATTGGAATACAGCCACACCCATTATTTTATTTATGGCTGTTTTTGTTTTGGTTGTTTTATGGTTGTAATGGCAGGTATAAATGGTTGCAACAAAGACCACATGATTCTAAACCTAAAATACTTAGCATCTGATATTTTACAGAAAAGTTCTGCCTGTTGTAAAGAAGAGCTAATCAAGTTTAAGGAATACTTCATCTATTTGGGTAAAAATGACACATAGCTCATTATAAAGCAATCAAATTGTACAGAAAAGTACAAATAAATAAAGCTCCCTAAACTCAATGCAGTAAGAAGTAATTATTAACTAGATAAATAATACTTAACCACTATTATACATATATATTGACAAAATTAGATAGAAATGCTATTCTAACAATGGCTTCAGAATACAGAAGCTGTTTTTATAAAAGAATTAATATTAGTTTTAGTTCAAGTTGAAGAAAGTTTAAACAGAAATGAACCCATAAATCATAAGAGATACTTAACAGATCCTTGTGTACTTAAAATAAGACAGTATGAAAAAAGTCTATTGTATTTAAATATCCCTTTTATGAATTATGTTGACTTCAGTTATCCCATCTAATTTTTCTTATAAGTTACGCTTCTATCTTGTTTTAAAGATTTATTTTTATGCATTATTTATGCACACAAGAATAGGCCAAAGGTGCCAGTATGAGAGGATTCACTACAGAGTGAGGAGAACAGGGGGATTGACTGAAATATACTGCTGAGCAGTGGGCGAGACAGGAGAGGTCTGCTGCACCATGTGGGTCACCACCCTAGCCAGGGATTGAACTCAGGCTGCAGTGCCTGGCTATAGCTTGACAGCACTGAGACTTAATTCCTGCACCACCAGGGAAGCCCCTACTATTGAGTATCTTGACTGAATATAATATTGTCAAATAATACTTGGATGCAGTCATCTTTTCATATTTGTAGTTCATTTATTTTTCTACTTCACAAAATTGTTTTTATAAATATCTGTGAATACACACATTCAATGACACTTGATTTTTTTATATAGACACCCATTATCTTCATGATGGTCCTGTAATGTCTTCCTGTCTGTAAGCTTTGTACTTACTGCTTCTTATTGCCTTTTATTTTTTTTTCCCGTTTCTTTTGGAACCCTATCTTTAAACTCTACCTCATACCTTTCTTCTTTTGCAATAATTTGTTTTAAGGATTTGCACTTTGTGCAATTCTTTTGATCTCAATTTGTTTTTGTTTTTTTAGCACAGCAGTCTTTTCATTCATTATATAAATCTATTTTCTTACCTTTGTTTTACTGAGTCCATGTTCTCCTTAAACTGTTCCTTCTTATAAAGCAGTTTAAAGTACTTTCTATTGAGACATGTTGTGTTCCCTTTTTTCCCCCTTTGTCTACAGTATTGTTCAGAGTTATGAATATTCCCCTGCCATTTTGTTAAAGTTTGGGCAATTTTCTTAGATGTGCTAGATTCTTGATTCTTTTACCACCTTGTAGATATGCTGAATGTCTAGGAATAGGTTAGTGACACACAGCTGAAATGAACATCTATTAGGAAAATGTGAGGATATTCCTATTCCATTGACTTGAGCTCACTTCTCCAATGTAGACTTTAAGGTTTGTTATATTGGGTTGTCAGAAAAGTCATGACACATTTTTGCTTGAAAAACAGAAAAAATATGTCATGACTTTTCTGAAAACCCAATGTAACTACCCTATTTATTTGTTCACTTCCCTCTTGTGTAGCACATCCTGTACTGTGTTTTCTTGCTCATCAAACAGGTAAAGATAAAGATACCTATCTGAAAGTTAAACTAAAGATACTCACCACTCACCCTAATTGATATTTTAAAATTGATTTTAGGAGTACCAGTTAAAATTTTCAGCTTGAACGACAAATGTTAGCGAGGATGTGGTGAAAAAGGAATTCTCTTACATTGCTGGTAGGAGTGCAAACTGGTCCAATCACTATGGAAAGCTGTGTGGAGATTCCTCAACCTGCTAAAAATGGACCTATCATACGACCAGGCAATTCCACTACTAGGGTTCTACCCATTGATTCAAAACCTACGTTTATTACAGCACTATTTACAATAGGTAAAACCTGGAAACAACCCAAATGCCCAAAAAAAGATGACTGGATCAAGAAGATGTGGCATATATACACAATGGAATATTATTCAGCAATCAAAAAAGATAAACTCATTCCATTTGCAGAAACACGGATGGAACTAGAAGGAATTATGCTCAGTGAAATAAGCCAGGAGGAAAAAGAAAAATATCGGATGATTTCACTTATAGCAGGAATATAGGGGAACCAAATAAGACATCAGTGTAAAAAAATAATAACAGTACAAAACACAACAAAGCAAAAACAGACAATTACAAATCAGAGACATACTGCAGGGGAGGAAGAGGGAGAGGGATCAGCAGGAGGGAGGGAGGAACACAGGGGACTGAGGTGATGGTGTGTTGGTACACTGGTGAAGGAAACTCTATGGGGACTACACCTGAGGGGGTGGGGGGAAGCAAATATTGTTTAAAAATGAACAACGATGTAAAAATAAAAAAAAATATTAAATTAAAAAAAATAAATGGGTGAATTGTAAAAAAAAAAAATTTCAGCTTGAATCATCACAATGGCAAACACAAGGTGGGGCAAGAACCAAGGCCTATTGCACTTTCCCACTATACTCTGGAATTTTGCCTCTTTTATACATTGTTGGTGTATATAACATTTTGCATCTTTTCTTATTTTATTGCAGTTGAGTTAATAAATGTCTCTTCTATTATTTGGACAATAATTCACCTTCCTAAGACAAATTCATACAATTTTTAACTTTTTGCTACAGATATCGCTGTACAAAAAAGGATTCGTATATTTACTAATCTAACATATATAAGAATTACTTTCAAAAAGTCAAGTAAATAAATCAGAAAGAGAAAATACCAGATGGTGTCACACATATGGAATACAGAGAAACCAAACAAAGGGTTGGACAAAGTGAAACTTAAAACCCTTGAAAACTAATTATGCAGGCGGACTAGGGGTCCTCTGTATGATGCTGGGTGTGCCTCAGTACAACACTGAAGGGTGGGATCCTATATTTCTAAAATATAGCCAATGTTACTAAAACAAAAAAATAAAAAAGTTAATATGCAATTACAAAAAAGGTCACTATTTTACCTGAAGTGTGTTTGAAGAGAGAAAATATTCCCAGCAATAGTCTTTTTCATATCTGAAACCACGTCGTCTGGCTTCTTCCCAACCCTACAGGGCATTGAAAGGAAATTAATGTTGTTACCCAAAGCAAGGAATGCTTACTAGTTTATCTTTATTTTTGCATCAAATTACTATTACTTTCTTTGTACAAAAACTCAAGGAATTCTGAAATATGCAAAATTAAAAACATAAAAATGTAAAAATAAAAACCATAAAATTCCCATGATCATGTTGTTGAAACCACCACCATGGATTTCCACACCTGTATACAAATAAATTATATAGTAACAATGCATATTTTTACACAAAATGACATCACAATTGAAAAATAGTAATCAAAAAAAAATATGCCATTGCGAAAATTTTAAAGATGTTTCATACTTTCAACTTCACAAATGTTTCTCTTTTTTCCTTTAGCTAGAGGAGGGGAGCTAGGCACAGTGATAGAAAAATAATACCGAATAAGCACAGAGAAAAATAAACTTTCCCATAAAATTTAATGTAAAACTTAGTCTAGTACTACAGTAAGAAGATGCTATCTCTCTAAACCAAAGTACATTTAAATTTTGCAAAGATGGGTTACAAATATTCTCAGATAATCCTGACTTTTGGAAGAGTTGTTTCTCTAATCTGAATACACATAATTATGACAATCTATCAGAATGCTGAATCTGAATATGGGTATAGCTCACTAATAAACAGAAAGAGGCCTGTCATGAATGTCAATAAAAACGAGACACAAATGAATAACAGCAAATGAAATTAAGAAAAAATTTTTTATTTGTTCTATTCTCAAAATACAAATACAGACTGACTTCTCTAAAGGATAAATAAAATGGGTGAATGAGCTATCTATCCTAAAATTGAAAAATAATGTACAATTCTTTTCATATGCTTACCTAACTAAACATTTTCATATAGCAATTTATTTCTCACACCTACAATAACAAATTTTAAAAGGTTATTTTCCTATTTTATTAACAGCTTTCATTTAGATAAACTGTCACAATCCAGAACAAGTTATTCTTACCTCAAATGCATTCACGACTGTCAGGTGGTCACTTTTGGTATCCTTTGCCAATTCCTTTCTTCTTGCATCTGCAATCTTTTCTTTTCCCTTAAAAAATGACAGATAAAGGCAATTGAAATTGTTCTATGCTATATAACAAAGAATATCATTCTAATGGAATGATGGAATATTTTCTAATGGAAAATATATCTAAGCCACATCACATATGAAAATGATGTTTTCGTATCTTTCTTACCAGTGGAATAACAAAGGGATCTTTAAAGCTGAGACTAGCAGCAATGGTGAGTACTGGATCTAAGCAACAGAACAGAGCTCCAAAAAGAATCATTTTCCCAATATGTGGTTCAACTGGTAATCGTGCTAAGTGGACTCCAAGAGGTGTCAATTCTTCTTGTTTATCCAAAGCATTCTGTAAAGTAAGAGTTTATGTTTAAAATGCACATTGCAAAGCAGCACATTTAAATATATTTTAGTCTGCACTGAAAAGAAACAACAAAACAGGCAAGTCTCAGTCTCTAAAGCCCAAAATGACCTACTAGTGCTCAGCTTTAGTTTTCTTTATCAAACCGTAAGTTTTAAGGCCAGAAAAAGGCAGAAACCAATTTAAATAAAACAAAAACTAATGTACAACTTGGCTTTATCTTAAGTGCTAGAAAAAAAATAAGAGAAATAAAACATTCTAAGAGAGAAAACCACCCAGTATAGTATAAGAACTGTGGATAAAACAAAAAAGACACTTATATATTTGGAATACACAAGTATAGATTCTAGTAGTTCATGAGGCATGTGACACAGGAAGCTAAGAGAGATCAGGGGTTGCAGATGATTGGAAAAGAACAAAACTATAGTGCTGTGTATGCAGGAAAATCTGCATATAATTATTAGAATAAACAGTTTCATTTCTATGTATCAGATTAATAAGAAAATTAAAACTTTTAAAAAGCAGAATTCTAAAATACCACTGAGAAATAAATCTTAAAAAGAAGAAAAAGACATAAAATTCCTACATAGAAGTGGGGCCTCCCTGGTGGTGCAAGGAGTTAAGCACAGCACTGTGAAGCTATCCGCAGCCTCTGCAGCACGAGTTTGATTCCTAGTCAGGGAGGTGACCCACATGGCACTGCAGACCTCTCCTGTCTTGCTGCTGCTTCCCTCTGCAGTGTATTTCAGGACATCTGCCTGTTATGTTCCCCACCCTGTCTCTGGTGAATCCTTTAACCTCTACAACTCTGGCCTATACCCCAGTTCCATGCAAAAATAAATTTAAAAATTTAAAAACTAGATAAAAATAAAACCAATGCATGTAAAATACATCTTTAGCATCCCCTAACTCAACACTAATCAACAAAATGTTGGCACAAATGTTCCATTTCTGTGCTGTCCACAATAGCAGCCACTAGTCACATGTGCTTATGAACATCTGAAAAGTGGGGTGTAAAAGATATTAAATTTCTAATGTAATTAGAAATTCAAATTGAAGTAGTTACATGTTGAGTAGTGGCTACTACACTGGACGTACAGCTCCTTTCACTCCCCTCTGGCACTGACTCTAAACCAGTCCTATGTGTTTTTCAGTGAGGTCTCGCACAGACTGTCTCTCAACTTGACTTATACATTGGAACAAATTTCTCAAAAGACAGACTTCCTAAAAGAACAAAAGAAACCAGAAAACACTGTTCTAAGGAAATAAAGCTGTAAGAGTATAATGATAGATTGAGTAGGAGAGAAAAGAGTAAGATATTGTGGAGAAAAAACACTTGTAGCATTCCTTAAAAAATATAAAATATGGGCCTCCCCGGTGGCGCAGGGGTTGAGTGCTGAGCTATGAAGCTGCCCGTAGCCTCTGCAGTGCCGGTTCAATCCCCAGCCCTTGGCAAGGGTTCCACATGGCGCACAGACCTCTCCTACCGCGCCCGCTGCTCCCCTCAGCAGTGTACTTCGTCAGTCTGCCTGTTCTATTCCCTGCTCTGGCTCCGGTGAATTCTCTCACCCTCCCGTGCTTCTGATTGTACCCAGTGCTTGTATAAATAAATAAAAAAAAAGATATGACTTTTAAGATGTCCACACAATTGCTGTTACTTGATTTTGACAAAAAAAAAAAAACGAAGAATATTAGAAAGACTAGAAAAACAAAATTCATTTCAAGAATATATAATTTATATATATATTTATATATATATAGACAAAGAAATTAAATGAGCTCAAAATTTTATGTAATTTTAAATCAAGCCTACCAAAAACTGAAAATGAAAAATGGTGTCAAAGCCTCCCAGTATGATAAGAACAACACAAAGATACCACTTTACATTTTCTAAAGCAAAGTTTCTATGCTAAGCTGAATAGTCAAATAGTGAATCAAATCTGACAACAGTAAATTTTATAATTACTGGGCTTACATGTTATAACGCTATAAGAATTTTTTCAAATAATCAGACTTACCAGTTCCATCAGATGTTTTATGGAGAGTGACACGGCTTCATTTGATGGTGGATCCATTAATCTACTCAGAAAATCAGCAATTCCACCAAGCCTTAAAATCTGGGGGAGAGATAAAAATAATTAACATATAATATATGTTAACATATATTATATGTTATGTAATATGTAATAATTGACTCAAAATACCATTTTAACTTATTTTGGTGAAATAGCTAATCTGAAAATCATGATAGGTTTGACACTCTGTGATTGGCATGACTAAAGTATAATGTCAGTATATATCACATGTTAAATAATTAACATAGTATATGTCATATGTGTTATATGTTATATGTTAAATAATTAACATATTATATGTTATATATTACATGTTAAATAATTAACACAGTATATGTCATATATTATATGTTGAATAATTAACATATTATATATTATATGTTAAATAATTAACACATTATAATTAACATATAACATATACTGACATTATACTTTAGTCATGCCAATCACACACAGTGTCAAACCTATCATGATTTTCAGATTAGCTATTTCACCAAAATAAGTTAAAATGGTATTTTGAGTCTATACAAATGAGTTAAAAGGCCAATAGACTATTTTCTACCAGTAGTCTAAGGAGAAAAGTAGCTGGTGAAAATCTGGAACAAGTTGATTATCAATTATCAAAATTAAGAAGGCTAAATAACTATATCAAATACGTAAAATGCTGAAAAAAAAAAGGGTAAGTAGTTTATAATGAAAGACAACATCTTAAGATGTAATAATGATAGCTAACATTTACTGAGAACTTACTAAATGCCTATGTATTCTGAGAATTTTCTGAGATTAATTTAAATAATTTGCTCAGTATAACATGACTAGCTTGTCAGGGGAGGATCTGGGATTCAAAGACAGGCCGGGATCAAGAGCAGGACAGATTAAAATCTGTTTGAAGTAAGTTAAAACACAGTTTGCTACCACATACACACACAAAAAAACAAATGCCTGGTGTTAATTCCTTCTTCCAGATTAATCCATGTTTTTTGTTTTTTAAAGTGATGAAAAGTAGAACCCAGCCCCACTTAGTTACTTAGCTTTCCCAACTACTTTACCTTGATTTGTAAACAAAGTTCTTCCAAAGGAGTTCTCAGAATTTCTGGCAGCTGATAGTCATCTAGAAGGCTTGCTCTAAGACCATTATACAGATGATAGCAATGACCAGGCTGAACTCTAAAAAAGAACAAAGGAAAAAAAAGGGGAGAGCTGTCAATAAGGTCTTAGAACTTCAGAGAAAAACATAGCAATATGTATTTTTTATAAGCCATGTCATAACTAATTTGCTCAATTATTTCATTTTGTTACTCATTTATTCCTTCTCATCTGTTTGGAATAACCCTAACCCACTTTCCCCATGTCCAAGGTTTAAGAAATACAAGATTTCATACCCCCAAACTCCCATATTTTGGTTCCCTCTTTTTATTTTATAGATACAGACTGCAGGCCTATAACAGCAATCTACTTAGGCTAACCTTGAAATATCTCATGAGCACTTTGTCATATATCTTGGTAGTACATTATCCTACTTATATTATTATTAAAAAGCTGTAAAATATGTACTTTTTAGTGAGTTCTCAGAGGGTGCGGGAAAATTCCTTTTATTGTTTGCAACTTGTGGCATGCATGATTTCTTAGCACAATGCTCAATATGGATGTAAGAGGTGAGGGTACTGGTGTATTTTCAAAAAGAAATATCTCAATGGGCTCCTGATGTTACAGAAAGGGATACCCTTTACCTGTGAGAATAAAATAGTATTCATTACTAATTAAAGCACATCATCTATTACATAACATGCCTGTAGAAACTAAAAACAAAAATACCTCCACTGAGAATCATATGATATTTGCTCTGATCTACAAAATAACTGTAAATCTAAACAGGCTTTGTTGAAGGCATTTATATGTGCTATCCTACAAGGGAATTATTTCCATTTGAATTCAAACAATGTATTCTGTTTAAACTCCACAAAATGGGGATGAAGAACTGGATAAAATATAACACTTTATTTATTTTCATAACTCTTCTGTGGATCAGACCTGAAGCCTAGTGTGTTTATATTCACATATAACAACATGCCAAAACTCCTCCATTACGGTAAATATTTTTGAGTCAATGTCCAGCAGTGATAAGTCTGCATGAGAAAACTCCAGTCTTGCCCTATCAAGTTATTCCCTTGATAAATGATTAAATGATCTGATATTCAAACAGTATTTGTAGTTATTATTGTAATAAATGCTTTAAAAAGTGGGAAAAAATTGTAATTAATAAGAATAAAAAATAATAAGTTTAGTTAAGCAGACTGAAGAATTAGAGGTAGAAAAATATTTTTCTAAAGAAACTATGATTCAAACTTTTCCAATTAAAAATGTGCTGTAGTGAAAGGCAAATCCAGTAAACAATGTCAGCAACACATCTTAAAATATTTTTTTTTAATTTTGAAAGTTTAGACAAAAGGGTTCATCTTACCTTCCAGCTCGACCTTTCCTTTGTTTGGCATTAGCATTACTAACCCATTCAGCAGACATTGTACTTATATTGTTCTGCGCGTCGAAGTGTGTCTCCTTTATTTTTCCTCCGTCTATCACATAAACTACATCATCTATGGTAATGCTGTTTAGAAAATGAATATATGAAGTATTAAAAATGTATCAAAAGCCCATTAACCTAGAGTAGTGATTTTAGAGCTCTGTTTAAAACAAACAAACAGGGCCTCCCCGGTGGCGCAGCGGTTGAGCGCTGGGTTGCGAAACTGCGCGCGGCCTCTGCGGCGCCGGTTTGATCCCCGGCTGCTCCCCGGCCACCGGAGGAGGGTCCCACATGGCGCGCAGACCTCTCCTGCCGCCCGCTGCTCCCCTCAGCAGTGTACTTCGGCCCTTCTGCCTGCTCTGCTCCCCGCTCTGGCTCTGGTGAATTCTCTCACCCTCCCTCCCGCACTTCTGACTGTACCCAGTGCATGTATAAACAAAACAAACAAACAAACCAGCAAAACAAATAAATAAAGCATGCCTCTATTAAAAAAAAAAAAATTAAAAAAAAAAATAAAACAAACAAACAAACAAACAAAACCACCGTGACTGCACTACACATTAGTGTCTGTAAGACAATGGAAGAAAATTTATGAGAACTAAGTTGGTGCAATCATTTTGGAAAAATGGAGCTTTCTCAAAATAAAAAAAAGATAAAAAATACCAATATAGCAATTCCACTTCCGGATACCCAGCCAAAGAACATTAAATAACTACCTTAGTGAGTTATACGGACCATGTTTACTGCAGAATTATATACAATTGCAAAGATAAGGAAAAAACCAAAGTGCCTACTGATAAACGATTAAAGAAGATGTGGTACATATACGCAATGGAATATTAATTCAGTTATAAAGAAAGAGGAGATGATGCCATTTGCAAAAAATGGAATGAACTCAAGGGGATTAATGAAGCAAAATAAATCTGAAGGAGAAAGACAAATAAATATTGGATCAGTTCACCTAGATATGCAATATAAGGGACAAAGCAGATGAATGGACAAAATTAAAAAAAACCAGACAACATCAACAGAACTGAGGGAGGGAAGGAAAACTGTTTTAAATGAAAAAATTTGAAGACTGTAAATAATCAATGAGCAAATTACCAAACAATACCACCCCAACCAGAAAATGATAAAAATTAAAAAAAAAAAAAATTAACTTCCGTTCCCATGCTTCTTTTGAAAAATACTACTGGAAGAAAGACTTACTGAAAAAGGCTAAAACATTAGTAAAAAAGAAAACCTATGCTCATTGCCAGGACTATATTAAAATTACCACTTTTAAGAAACCGCTAAGTACCTTATAAAGAAAAAGATTAATAATTTATGGGGCTCAAACTAATATAATCACTAGTAGTTGATATATAAAATAATTTTTACCTAGTCTCTGCAATGTTGGTAGCAATTACTATTTTCCGAACACCAGGAGGGGTTCTTTTAAATACCTGTAAGAATAAATACATCAAAACTCCTAAAGTACACTAGTTTCTGATACAGTATTCTTCCAATTGGAAGAATTCCTTTACACACTATTCATCTTTAGCATTCTGTGTTCATTCATTGACATATGAATCTAATATTTATAGATATATTTGTAAAGATATTTATTTAGAAATATATACTTCATTACTATAAAGTCCCCTTTCTCAAAATAAAAATCCCCTACAGATATCAAAACTTTATTACAAACGAGATTTTAAATTTAACATGGTCATTTCAACTTACAGAATATTTTTAACAGAAGATGGACAGCATAAATATCTTAAGTTTAAAGTTAAGAATTATGAATTACCAGGAACTATGGTTAAGGGCAACAACCTACCAAGCAGGTGTCTAACTCATCTGAATGAAAGACATCTGGCTACACCAACTTATAGCACTTGAGATAAGATGATCTAAAAATTAAAATCCTTTTCAAATGCTGAATACTACAAACCATGCCACTGAGGACAAAAACATCCAAGTAGGGAGACAAATACCACTTGGCTATACTACTAAAGTAACTAGCATATGATGTGGTACTTGAAATTCAAGTACTACTTGCCTCCTGCCCCCCCACCCCAATAAACTGCAAAAACTTACTCTCTCACTTATAAAAAAAGGAAATCAGTTGAGAAAAAGTTGTTTCCCAGGCTACTCACATATTTATTCTCTACCAAAGGAGTAAGTAACTTACAACTAGGGTATCAGAGATGGAAGTACTCCACTGAATACACTTATGTAGTCTTTGGCTCTATCTTTTCCTTCAGGTATACACTCTGTATATAAATCAGCTGGCAAAGCCTTACTTAGGGTTAAGGTACTAGTAGAGTTAAAAAAAAGTCTTGATATTCTGGGACGAAACAAGTGGATAAACTAGAAAATAAGGTAGACCTTCAAATCCATCTCATTTTACCAGTGCCTGTAAGTACTAAGTCCAAAAAATTAACTTGTCTTTAAACATGCAGGATCCATTCTAGTAAGGTAAATCCCTAGAGCTAATAGTCAAAACATTTAAGAATATAATCCAGTATTGATAAAAAAAATCTCATACTTGCAAATAGACCAATTCTGTTAAGTCAAAATCTCAAACATCAAGTTACAGTATGTCATAGATTACTTAATTTCTAGGTTGAGCCTTTTACTGGTACTCACATATCTTTTTCTTTTATTCAGGAAACCCAAGCAAGTTATTGGTGAAACCAATCTTTAAACTTTTCCCTAATTCAGACAAAGCTAATTTGATCTCTGGATTACCCTCTGTTATTGAAGTTTTTATACAATCACCCTCTGAAGACTCATTTGAAAAATACCCAAAAAAGTACATTTTATAAGGATTACTATTTGAAAAGGTGCCTTAAAAAAAAAAAATACGCAAGCAGTCCTCCTTAGTTTGAAATACAGTATAAAATTTAAAAGCATACCTGCGTCTGGTTAACTGTAGGCATCAGTGAATGTAAAGGTATAATAAGAAACTTGTCTGAAAATTAAAAAAATTAAATTTTAAGAGGAATTTTGGTTACATAGGAACTTTTATTTTTAGAGATGCAAGCTAGTATATTTATAGGAATAACATATTAACAGCTGTTATTTAAATAGGAAAAAAATTAGGTCCAAAAAGTCAATGGTATATGATATTCATTATGATTCTCTAAGTTTAAAGTAACAAGTAACAAGGATAAGTCATAGTAATTAGATAAAAATCTTTTACCAGCTTGAGAATAGTAAATAATTCAAGCAAGTACCATGTGATTTAACAAAGAAAAACAGATCTTTACTTTCTTAGCTAATACAACTAGATCAAAATAATTTTTAAGAGTCTTATAAGAATAAAAAGTATCATAAGCACTTCCACAAAGTTAGAAGTTATAGTCAGAACTAGAAAATACTAACTAGAATTTGCTTTGTATTTTACTAAATTTAAGTTAATAATGATTCCTGAAAATTCTTTAAATAAAATCTTATAGAAAGAATGCATGTGCCCATGCATTTACCTAAACATAAGAGGTTCTCTCTCTCAAACAGAATTAAAATCACCTGAGGAATTTTTAAGTACTTCAGATGTTCAGGACACATCCTTAGACTTGGGGAGTGGATAGGGTCTGTTATCTGAATTTTATAGAAATGCCATGGTGTTGCTGTTGTATAGTCAGAGCTGACAAACACTGGGCTAAAGGATAAATTCAAACTTCTTTTCTGCCCAATTAAATGAAGGAAAAATCAAGTAATCTCAAATGCCAACATCTTATCTTTAAGCCTCCACTTTACTAGACAAATTTAGGAATGGATACAAAACTTTCTCACAATTATACCACATGAAGAACTTCATTACATACAGATTATCTTTATCTGTGACCTAGAACTTAAGATTCTTACACTGAGATGACCTTTGAAGTAATACTTCTTCAAATGACAGGGGCAAAAACTGTTACCTATGATTCAAGTACTATTCTTGGAATTGCAGTAAGATATATTTCTACAATACCTGATTTAAACATCACTTGTGACATCAAAAGATCATGTAAAGTGCTGATATTGTCCCAGCCTGGAAGAAAGACCAATATTGCACCATCCTGCCAGGGGGGAAGGAATAGTCATTACAAAAGAACTAAGGTAAAATTCTGTGCATGGTTATGCCATTAAAATGATAGAAGTACATGATAATTTTAATTTACTGGTAAAGAATACAAGCTCATTTCTAAGAAAATATAACTTACAACCCAGGTATTTCATTTGTTTAATCTTTCCTTCAAATAAGATACCTAAACCTTTAGGTATTTTAAGATTCTTATTTTCACTGTCAAAAAAAAAAATTACTTCCATTGAGGGCCTGGTGGTGCAAGGGGTTAAGCACAGCACTATGAAGCAATCGCAGCCTCTGCAGCACGAGTTCAATCCCTGGCCAGCCAGGGAGCAACCCACATGGTGCAGCAAACCTCTCCTATCTCACCCGCTGCTCCCCTCAGCAGTGTGTTTCAGTCAATCTGCCTGTTCTGTTCCCCACTCTGTCTGTGGTGAATCATCTTAGCCCCCACACCTCTGACCTGTATCCCAGCTCTTGTATGCATAAATAAATCTTAAAAAAAAAAATTACTTCCATTGGCTATTTTTAAAACATATTTTAAAAATTATTTTTCTTTTTTCATGGTTTTGGTATAAAATTATGTCACTTGAAGGAAAGAAAAAAAAAAAAAAAACAACTAACCTCTTCTTCCAAAACAATGTGTCGAATAAGGGCAGCAATCAAATTCAGATCAACTTTATCATCATCCATCATTTCTAAAACATCTACAGTGCTTGTAGAATATCTATCAAAATTAAATAGAAAGTCATGAAATATGTAGTAAAGACTCCTCAGGCTTAGCATGATATAAAATCTTTAAAATTAACTTGATCTGCAAATGAAAGTATATAATCAACAGACAGAATTACTGGAATAATAATAATCTTTACAAGCTGTATCAGTATATTCTCCAGCTGGAATATGAGACTTGCAATACTCTCTTTGAACATATGCAAAGTCAACAAGACAATCACTATATTTTGTTTTAGTCTTTGAGCCTCTAGGTTCTCTTTCAAACAAAATAAACGTACTTTTTTCGCAGTTCTCTTACATAATTGGGCCAACGTTCTTTATAAATTGCTTCTTTTTCTTCTTTTTCTTGTCTGTTTACATGCCCTTGCATGAAACCTCTCTTAAACTGGGATCTGTGTTCTTTTTGTTCTGGAACATATCTAAAATAAGAACATTTTTAAAAAGTCTCACTGTTTTTTGGTTTTAGTTAATCAATGAGCATTTACCGTAAGATTTTAAAAGGAGGATTTAAAACATTTTCCTTATACTTTATAGTGAATAATTATCAATTTGTAAATATTTATTAACATAAAACCTGACATCCAGGAAAAAAAGAATTTCTCTAAGAACCTAAACATCTAAATCATCTTTAGAAATCAAAATTTAAAAATACACTAAATTTCACCTTCAATTTCAAGTCTGCTCCAAGAGAAAAGTTAACATGAATAGAAGTTCAAACTAATAGTTGATGGTCTAGTAAAAGATGCATTTTGAATAAAGGAGATTTCCAAACTTAGAATGCACATTAAAAATCTCCTAGACAGCTTATAAAGTTTATGAAATGTAAACTACAGAAATCTTAAAGCCTATCCCTTGCGCTTTGGATTCAATATGTTTGAGTGGAGTTTTCTAATCTAGGAATTGTAATTATCCCATGAGATTTTCAGATAATGTACCTAGAGAACTGCAGAACTATGCTTGAGTACTATTAATTCTGCTAAGTCCCACAGAAAGAGCTAAAGGCAAAGCCAGAATCAGAATGCAAATTCTCAAATTTCTGTTCTGTTGATCACTGTCAGTGATTCCACTACGCTGCAATGACTGCTAGAAAAACAGAGGGCACATCCATCCAAGAATGCAATGGAGGGGAGAGGGGTTCTAGGAGGCCTAGGGGTAAGAAGATACAAAGAAAAATAAATGTGTATTTTAAACCCAAACTCCCTCAGAGTTCACCAAGGGGAGATCATATAGAAGGAATGGGGAAGCTGGAGTACAGGCTTTGTCAGTCAGAATGGGACTGATGTTCTTGCTCTGCCACTGACTAGCTGTATGACCTTGGACAAGGTTAAAAAACCTCTGACCACTGCTTTTCTTACCTAAGAAACTAATATTCTTATAACAATATTGACATGAGAATTTAAAAAAAAAAAGTGATAAAGCATAGTGCCTGACACATAGCAGAAGCAACGGTGTTTACCCCCTCCCTATTCAGTACCTGTGACCCAGGATTCCCCTAAGTCTTCGAACATATAGAGGCACCAACTAGAGGTAAGTAGAGCAACCTGGGAGAGAGATTAGTCCTAGTCAGCAGGATGAACCCACAGTTGGCTCCCTTCCCAGCATTTCCAAAAACAGAGGTAACTTCAACCCTTTACCCCAAGTACCCAATGATGGCCCTCCATATCATCTCACCCTACTTTCTTCCCTCCTAATTCCCTCCAGTACAGCACTTCTTTTGAGAAGGGGATAGTTGTAGGCTTCTGCTGAATATTTCCATCCCAGGCGCCTTGTCTCCAATTTCCCTCTTAGGGATGCTAGGGGATGACAAGGCTGCAGATACCATCCTTTTGCTTCAGGAGACCCTCAAATTACAGTTCCTTATATACTCCCTGCCTTCTAGGGAGCAATTAACCATTCTGATGGTTAACTTTAGATTACTGATCACCAAATTTTTGCTTTCATTACTATCAAGCTGTTGCCTTTCATTCTCTTTGAAAACTACCGGTAAATGTGTCATAGTAAGAAATGGAATTAATGGTAGAAAGTAGAACTGAGGAGCCAGTGCACTAATAGCAAAAGCAAAGCATGAAAGAGAAACACAGTCTCTCTCATTTTTAGCCTGTTCTATCCTCTGACATAGACATCCCCCTCTCCCCACCGATTTCACTATTTCACTGACTCGCCTAGTTGAATCTTCTTCCCAATACACTCCCCCAGAATAGCTATATCTTACTTCGTATCAATGCTTCCGTCTGTATAGGGCAAATTCTGAGGACACACACCATGTTTTTCTTAATTTATGTTCAGACCCTAGTGTACAGTGCAAGGAATGAACTTTAATAAACATATGTTAAATAAATGTCCACTCAAAATTCAGCTGACTTTTCTCCATGAAATACATACTCTATGATTCTTGTTCTCACTTTCCACTATCATGTCCTGATTTTCTATTTAACAAATAATTTGTGGAGTACTGAAAACTTTCATCACAAGTGTGTCCACATCTGCCCCTGTAGAGATTCAGATGTTTACTACAGGCCAGGCACTGTGCTATGCGCTCGTTACAAAGATGAATAGGACAAAATCCTTGACTTTGAAAAATCTGAAATCGAATGCAAGCAGCAAATAAAAAGAAATACATTAAATGTCAATAAGCTAAATGTTGATTTAAATAAAAGTACTATGGAGTCCAGACAAGAAAATAACTCATGCTGTGAGAGGTATTCAAGAAGGCTAACAGGCAATGAACTGGGGTTTGTTCTTAAATTATGAACATTTTATAGATGAAAAGATGGAGAAAGTGGCAAGATAAGTCTAAAATGAAGAGACAGCATGTAAAAAAATACTGTGGTTGAGGATGGGGGACTACACTGTGACGAGAGTAATGTGGTAAGTTTTTAAATCTTTAAAAACTATTGATTTCTGGCTTCCACCCAGACTTTGTAATGTATTTAGTTAAGAAGTGTAAAGGGGGAAAATCGATTTTAAAAGGTTCCAAGTGATTTTAATGTGAAAGCAAGTTTAGGAATTCCTGATTTATGAAAAATGTCTTAAAAGAAGTTGTTAATGAATTATTTTGCTTTCTAGCTTAGGTAACTGGGTGAAGATTCCACCAGTATCCATTATAAGGCTGTTGGGGCAAGACACAGTTTTGCTTTAATATTTTGATGGAAACATAATGGGGATCAAATGTAAGTTCATGATTTTGGTTTGAAAAATACGAAGTTCAAGGTATCTCTGGTACTGGAATACTATACGATAGGAGAACATGCTTAGATTTAGGAGAAGCTTAAGTTCTGATGCTGTAAGTCTAAGAGTTGTGATATACAGAACTATAGTCATAAAGATTTCAGAGTGAAGCTATTAAAGACCGAGGAGAGGATAACAACTCAAGAGGGAATTCATATTTACAATGGACAAGAAAATGGAAACCATGTAGGATGATCAGAAGTGAAATTCAAGTACTAAAGACAAAGGTCCCCAAATTTTGCTGTCTAGGAATCTTTAAAAACTATTGATTTCTGGCTTCCATCCAGACTTTGTAATGTATTTAGTTAAGAAGTGTAAAGGGGAAAAATCGATTTTAAAAGGCTCCAAGTGATTTTAATGTGAAAGCAAGTTTAGGAATTCCTGATTTATAAAAAATGTCTTAAAAAGGAAGTTGTTAATGAGACCCACATGTTTGACAGATGACATATACTTTTTAGTTTAGTTCATTTCCCAGTTTTACTTACCTTATTTTTTCAATTATATCTTCCAAAAGATATTCCACAACAGGAAAAGTAAAACCAGGTATATGAATCATTGGACAGTTACCTATTTATGGTAAACAAGACATAAATCTGGACTCAGTGTTTAATAAGTCAACAGACTTAAATATCTAAACTGTAAATATCAACAAAAGTCAACAGACTGTAAATTACTACTACTTGACTTCACAAATTAGTACTAAAATTTTTATGGTTCTACCTTGTATTTCCTTATCGAATTTAAAAATAAGCAGTAGCTGGACTTCATACATACCATTTTATTGCTACCAAACTAAACACATCTCAGTTTTACAAAGTAACCTAGAATATCAAAGAATACAGCACTTTAAATTGGATTGAAAGTTTACTACTTAGAAATCTTTTTGTACTATTTTGAAAAGTTTCTTAATACTACTTAGCACTGTAATTTAAATGCTATTCGAATTTTGACCAAGTAAAACAAGCAGTAAGCTGGGAAAAAAGAACACTACATCAGAGGTCAAAATCTGAACTGGTATCACAGCTCTGCCTCTGACATATATTATTTGATCAAGTCACTCAATGTTAGTTCTAGATATCTCATCCTCCGCAGCCCCCCGCCAAAAAAAAAAAAAAAAAAAAAAGACAATAGATCTAAGCTTTAAGGGTCAGCTGGACTAAATAAAAGAACACTTTATTTATGCATAGAAGAACTGGGGTATAAGCCAGAGGTGCAGGGCATGAAAGGATTCACCAGAGACAGGGTTGGAGCAGAGCAGGTGGATTTACTGAAATACACTGCTAAGGGGAGCCGTGGGCAAGACAGGAGAAGTCTGTTGCGCCATTAGTGGGTTAGCTCCCTGGCAAGGGATTGAACTCAGGGTATAGTAGTGATAGCACTGAGACTTAACCCCTACACCATGAGGAGGCCAAAGAACACTTAAATATAGCTGTATTCCATTTTAACTCTTCCATTTTTCTTCCTTCACCACACAACTATATGGAGACAAAGAATAACTTAAAAAAAAAAAAAAAGTATTTCACAGCTAATGTGATTCAGTTTCAAATCCTCGCCACCTTGTTTATTATGCAACATTGCGTAAACTACTTCATGGTTCTGCAGTTATTTTCTCATTTATAAAAATGGGAATAACAGCACCTACTTCATAAGGTATCGAGGATTAATGAACCAGATATGCCACTGGCACACAGAAGAGGTTCCATTAGCTATTGTTCCTATGTTTATTATTAGCAAACCACCACCCTATCTTGTGATAGTGCATAAAAAAAAAAAAAAATCACAAAAAAGTATGAAATTATTTAACTCTGTGGTTTGACTTCATTAAGTCACCTTAATTATTTGGGGTGACACAAAGAAGCTACATTTCTTCACTACAAGAGTAGAGACAATGCCACCATCTAAGAATAGGCCCAATTATTTAATCCGAAAGGCTAGAGAGTAGAACATTAAAATAAAACAAAATGCTAAAGACTCATTTTGACTACTCTGCATCTAACAGTATATAAGTTTAAAAAACTTAATTATAAATTCAATGGCTTTGTGACAACTTTCTAAAGAAGTATCAAATTTTACTCACCAAAATATTCTGAAAATTTCTCAGCATTCAAGGTTGCACTCATCAATATTACTTTCAAGTCAGGTCGGGAATTGAGCAGATCTTTAATTACAGTCATTAAAACATCTGACTGTAGATTTCTCTCATGGATTTCATCAAGCACAATATGACTAACACTAGATAAATGCCTAAAGCAGAAGCATGAAGTATAATTCAATAAAAAATTTAAACAGAAGCATTTTATGTCAGTAAAATTCAAAACACAACCAGTTTAGACCTTTTGTAATATTTAATTAAATATTCTAAATGGAAACATACTCACGGGTCTGACTGAAGCCACTGAAGGATTATTCCTGTGGTACAATATAAGATTGAACCCTGTTTCCTTGGCAACCGACTGTGAATGAAAGACATTAGTTAACAACTCTTTGTTTTATTTTTAACTAATACCATAAAAGTTTAAAAGAAAATCTTAATTCAAAAAATGGTTTCAGTTTTAATGAAAATCTTCACACTTAATTTTTTAGGAATCCCTTTCATAACAGAATGGGAGTTACTATAGTCAAGTTCATTATTTTCATTGTCATGACACAATGTTCATTTCTTTTTAAAGGTATAAACAGTAACATCTGGAAAAACCACTGAATAACTTGGGGTCCTACATTTGTTCAGTGATAACAAAATCTGTTCATTTAAAAAGGTAAATGGAATCCAAAGATCCAGAAAAGGACTAAGAAATAAAGTCGAGTGGGATAGAGGAGTAAAGCAACTAAGGCATAAGATACCAACTCCCTTCACAGGAATGATGGCTTACTAATGTATATCCAGGGAAAGAAGTTATTTTTGTAATCATTCCAAAATATAAAAGTTAATTCAAATCTGAATTGGGGTTAAAAGTGCATTTTTGTGTTGCGAGCTTGTGAAGTACAGTTATATGTTAATTCTAGTAACAATATAAATGAAAAAAATTCTTTCTTTTAAATCTGCAGTTTAAAAATTTCACTAAAATCTACCTGTGAACAGGAAATGAACTTTTTTTTTTTTTACCTTTGGAGGCGTATTTGGTATCCGGTGCTATTCCCATTGCCACAAGATTCCGCCCTTTCAGCAGCTACTCTCTCTGCAACCTTTGATTAGGAAAAAATAGTTACAAAGAAAATATATTCTCTTAGAACAAACATCCTGAATGCTCATGAAAATCAGGGATTATTGAAAAACTGTTCATCAGATTTTCAAGAGATATAAAAAAAAGAGAGAGTGACATTAAAATCTGAGCTATCTATCTAAAACTTTGTGTCTTAAGAGCTGCATATGACTTGCTTCTTAGGTTTCCTTTGATTTCTTTGTATAAAATTCTTCCAGGACAAATTCTGTCATTATTTTTTAAAGTGCTTTTTCTAGCATCTTCTCATTTATTTTTGCTTTTCCAGAATTGTTAAGTAATTTCTAAACTTGTAAAACTTGTGTATCTGTTTTATAAAATTTGGGTAAACACATATTTTGTTTCTTTCTGGTAGCTTATGCTGCTTAACTCCTAGCTCTTGGTTGTGTTCTGAAAGTTATGACTGCCAAAGATAAGCTCTGACGATGAAAGTTATAATTCAAAACTGATTAGTAATCATCTTGTGACAGAACAGTGATTTATGGGGATAGAAAAAAACACACATTAATTTTTAAGAAATAATACTTCAGAAATAAAATTCTCCAATTCAGTATGCACTGACTCAGACCATTAGTTTACTTTATACGACTTAAAAAAAACAGTAAAGTAGATAAAGATCCAGAAGGTCTTGGAAAAATGAGTGAAAAACAATCTAGTGAGCATTTGATCCTGCTGTCAGTACAGTACCTATCATGTGTTAGTGAAAATAAGATTGGATTTTTTAACCTAATTTATATCTAATTATATCATCATAGTATAATGACAGCAGGTTTTCTCCATTTCTTACACAATTTCCAGGAATATGGTTACCTCACCAAGAGACTGCTGCCCCACTTTTATGTTTTAGAAATCAGTATCATAATTAAAGCAGTTTTTGACTATAGAATCTGTACTAATACAGTATGTAATAAACAGCATCATCACAAAACCAAAATATTGCTAAATGTAATTTAAATTCACATATAGAATTATGTAACATGAAAATAAATGTATTACATACATTGACTGTTACAAGAAACATCTTTAAAAATTATATAACATATATATCTAAGTCATCTAAATAAGTTATTTATAACATCCGTACATTAACTGTTAAATGATAAACCTGAAAGTCTTGTCTTTTCATGATAAATTTCCTTATTAAATAAATGCACTCAAAACGTAGAAATGCATCTTAAAATATGCAAAGCTTCCTGATTTACGCCACTATTCAATGTGTTATGTACTGAAAAAAAAAAAGGACCTGAAAACACTATTGAATAAATCAAGTAAAATTTAAATCATCTAATGATGGCGATTATTTGAACTTTTTAATGACTTCTATAAAAATTTATCAGCTTTTCACTTTTAGTTCTATTTTGAAATTTGCATAGGTTTATCATTTATCTTGAATTTATTAACATCTACTCTCAGTAAGACAGAGGTCACTTAAACTTTTTTAGTCTTTGTTACCAAATATTGTTGTCCAACAATTATTTGCTTTCATACCAGCATAGCCAAAATCAAAGAATCACTACAAACATGCACAACTAGTAATTTCTAGCAAACATTCACAACTAGTAATTTCTACTTACTGAAATGGCACTAATTCTTCTCGGCTGAGTACAAACTATCCGGCATGTAGATCCTTTCCCTCTTTCAATGTAGTTATCCAAAATGAACTGAGTAACTTGAGTGGTTTTTCCACAACCAGTTTCACCACTTATTACTGTTACCTGATGGTTATCAATCATATTAACCAATTCCTATTTCAAAGGGGAAAATAAGTAAATAAGATCACATGTTGACAGCAGCCAATTCTACCTATCTGGAAAATCTACTTTCTTAGAAGTTTTAGATAAACACTAATTTTCAATAAGAACTATTTTTAATAGCAGTAGTCACTTTATTAACAAAACCATCCTACCACCTTACCACTTCAAAAGGATGGTATGGGTTATTTTTATCTACAAACTAAGCTGAAAACTGATCTATTTTAGGTATTTATCATCTAACATACTATGTATATCAGAACAACTTTCAAGTTTGAAGATTAAAATCTACAGCTGGTAAATACTGAGAAGTAGAATGACATTCATTCATTCAACAATTTACTGATGATCTATAGAAAGTCAGAAAAGGTTAACTCAAGATATGCATAATGAACAAAACAGATTCTGTCCTCAAGAACATACACTGGACTAGGAGGGGGAGATACAAAGATAGCAAGCGGTAGTGAGTGCTATGGAAAGCAAAGGAAAATTGAAAAAGGTTCAGAGATCTGAGAAGGATGGGAAACTATATAAATCTATCCAGGGTGGTTGTGTGGTAAAGCACAGTAAATTAAAGTACTGTATTTCCTAAAGATATTGATTAGAAATACAAATGAGAAAATGTATGAGAAAACTTTAGAAAAACTGTCTCATGACTACTTTTTGTCCTTCAACAATTCAATGAACTTCCAATAATAACCTTTAGGGGAAGGTTCATTAATTTTTATCTTCCTGATATAATTTAGAAAAGAAGTATGCCTAACTATTTTGCAAATCAATCAAGTGATATTCATTTTACCTTTTGCATTCCATATGAAGGCAGCTTTTCCCTGAAGTGCTGAAATTTAAAAAAATTTCACATTAGCAAAGAAATGTAATCAAATTATCATCATGGTAATATCATAAATATGCTATAATACAGACCTCACAGCTTATATGAAATAGCAAGATTCAAAATTTTATATAAAATATGAAGTTAGCAATCCTTTTACTTTTGAAAATTGGAAAGATAAAATATTTCACCCAAAACAGACACTTTTATTGATAGTAAAATGAAATTTATTAAATTATGTCTTAACAATGCTTAAGTTACCTTTACCATTTCCTCTATTCCAGTTTTATACACTCATCTTAGATTTGATTTCCACAACATACCCTTTTTCTCACCCATTGATCCATCACTTAGTAATTCAATAGGTATCAGAGCAGATTCAAAGATTATTTCTAGGCGCTTATTACCTTTGGGTATAAAGGAAAGCTTAAAACAGTAAACATTTGGTGTCAGGAAATCTAGCACTGTCACTTAGTAACTGCGATTTTTAATTAAATCAAAATCAGAGGTTGGGTCCCTCAAAGGTTTCATCTCACTGGGTTGCCACAAAATCTGAATGAGAAACCTTTACATATATAGCAAATGGGAGTTTCTGACACACAGAAGCAACAGGTTTTTGATGAGTTACAACTGGAACAGTAACGAGGGACAAACTATTTTCTATATTTTTTATTTATGGAGTAAATTCTAATTTTGAAAACTTTCATGGAATCTCATACTCACACTATATACAAATGACACACTGAAGAAACCATACTATAGCTTTTAAGGAACTAGGTACACAAAATAACAAAAAATTCTTCATGGGCCTCCCTGGTGGCCTAGGGGTAAGAACTCACTAGGCCTGAGTTCAATCCCCAGCCAGGGAGCTAACCCACATGGTGCAGCAGACCTCTCCTTTCTCACCCACTACTCCCCTAAGCAGTGTATTTCAGTAAATTCACTTGTTCCATTACCTACTCTGTCTCTGGTGAATCTTCTCACCAGACACACCTCTAGCTCACACCCCATTTCTTCTAAACAAAAATAAATAAAATCTTAAAAAAAAAAAAGCTGCTGACAATAAACACATCATATAACTTTTGGATGAATTAATTTCATTATTTATAAAAGAGTTATATTAAATGACTGGGGGAAAACTATAATTCTAACCACATCTCATAATATCTCACTAAATTGTTTTAAAAAATTAAACCTTAAGAGTGATTTTTTTCATTTGTACCACTATTTTCCAAATATTTCTTCCCCTCATTATAGAAACTGCTATAGATGAGATGGACTACTATAGGTGATATGTGATTCTATTACCACTGCTTTTCTCTAGGATGATGGGGGGGGGGGGAATTTCCCACAGATGATGATCTGCTGAGGAAACAATGACTTAAACCATGTGCTACCTCTAAACATAAGTTTAAATATATTTTTATGAAGTGTGGGAAAAGATAACTAGTAAAATTTTTCCTACATCTTGCTTTTCATTACCTGCATTTCAATATACCGATGGTCAGTTTTCTTCTTCTGTAAATCTTCCAATAATTGCTGGTCTAAGGTTACATCTGGTTCATTTTCTTGTAACAGATACTCTGAATCTCGGTCAATGTATTTGTCCCTGATTCTAAATGTCCTTTTTTCTTGATTTATCAATTTTTTTTCATGGTCCTCAAGTTTCTTCTCTGAGTTTGGTTTTTTCTCAGCCGGAGCTTCCGTACCATACCTATTTTGACAAGATGAAAAAATGAGAAAACATAAAATGAAGAGCCACTAGGACTCTAGGATAAAAGTTTGTCCTAGACTCTAGGACAAAATTTTATGATATTTCAAAATTACCAAAATCAAAAACTTTTATTTTTTCATAGGAGAGCAATTTTGAAAATACCTACATTCTTATAATGAAGTCATGTTTTTCCTCCCTCTAAATAAATATTGCCAGTTATCCCTTATTAAACAACAACAAAAATCCACAAAATAGTCATTCCTCCACTGCAATGGCTTAACAGTGTTTTTCTTTTTTTGATTTTCTAAGCCTTGTTTAATTTTACTTCATTTTCTTTCTTTTTTACCCATAAATGGGAAGCTACATTACACAGTACCAGAAAAACTCCCACTTTTTTTTTCTAAATGATATAGCTCCTATGATTCTCCTACAGTAATAGCAATTTAATTTCCTGTGGAACTTCTCCACATAATTTCTGAAATACAACAATAATGGTAGGAAGAATAAATAATAACTTAATGAATCTCATATCCTACCATTTTGCTTTCCTGTGGAAATGAATATACCACCTAATTTTTTTCCCCTTACTTTTCATTTTATCTACTCAATCCACATACACAAAACTTTAAGATTAAATCACTTATTCAGGAGTCTAAAGATGCCACTTTCATTATTTTTTTTTTCCCCTAGCCAATGCTATGAAAGAAGTGTCACCACTTTGCTCATTTTTTAAAATAATACTTTTGTTTTACCCATGATCTTCAGGAGCAAACCAGGATATCTGTGCCTCTGAATCTTTATCATTCTTAGCCTGGACAGAATGGAGTAGCTGCACAATCTGCTCTTCTCGGCGTTCATCCATGTGTACTACAGCTCTCTATTTGTGCAAAGGAAAAAGCATCCTTATCAACATATGTGCTAAGTTATCCAATATTTTTTAAAAACAGGCAAAGTAATATATATTCAATAGACAAACATAAAAGAAAGTTAAATTAATCCCATACTTGTCTACTAGGTCAATTCTATTTCCTAGACCCAATTAATGTTAACATTTTTTACATATAGTCTTCTATACCTTTTTTCTATTATATTATAAAATTAACTCTAAGATGACTGTAATAGGGAACATATTTATGTCTTACTCCATCTTTATTTTCCTTACCTCCTGCCCTCAGACTATTCATTATGAAATTTTCTCATCTTAACTTTTCAAAGATGCCCATAAACTATTAAAAAACCCTAAGATCAGTTCAAAAAAAAGAAAAATCAATTAAATTTTGGAAGCATTATTTTGGTTGCAATGTAATTTTTAAGTTCTCACACTTAAAGGAGGAGTAAGTTTAAAAGTTAGAAGGTCTGAGTTCAGAGTACATAAATACAATTTATCAGCATTTATGAAGATTGTGATCACATGTGGTAAATGACACAGTTGCCTCACAAAATTTGAAAGCATTAAAAGAAAATAGGTTATCAGAGGAGTTAACAATGAACACGAACTTGGAAAAAAAGTTTATTTTATAAATGCAAATTAAAATAAGTTGAATTATAATTAATAATTATTTACTAAATTATAAATGGAGTTGGCAGATTTTTTTTTCTTCAAGTATGCAGGCAGGAAAGACAGCCAAAGTATTAAATGAAAAAATACAGGAGCAGAAAAAATACAGGAGGATCTCATTTTCATTATTATTATTATTTTTAAAAAAGCTTATCTACTATTCACATTCTGCATTTTTTGCAGTATTTCTTCCAGATATATTTCTTATACATAATAGACAGAAAAGTCTGTCAAATGAATGGATGAACGGTTGAATCTATCTTTTATAATGAGTATATGTGACACTTCTGTGTTAAGCTGTTTTTCTTTTTATTCAAGAGTTTCATTATTCTAATATAATTCAAAAGCACAATAGAGCAAAACTTTGATAGGAGCTGCAGCAAAATCTTTTTTTTTTTTTTAAAGGATTTATTTATTTATTTATTTATACAAGAACCAGGGTACAGGCCAGATGTGCAGGAGGGTGAGAGGATTCAACAGAGACATGGTGTGGAACACAACAGGCAAAATGACTGAAATACACTGCTGAGGGGAGCAGTGGGCACAACAGGAGAGGTCTGCCGCACCATGTGGGTATTTCGCTGGCTGGCCGGGATCAAACCTGCACGCAGAGGCTGTGGATAGCTTCACAGCGTTGAGCTCAACCTCCTGCGCAACCAGGGAGGCCCACAAAATCTGTTTTAAAACAGTCACTAAAGCCCCAAATTCTGTTTTTTTTTTTTTTAAACCATACTACAAAGAATCTTTTAAAAATGGCTTATGCTTATATATTACACTAATGAGTCTTTTCTATATAATATATCCTCTCACTAGAACTGGGACTCTTCAACCTGGATTTCCTGGACTCTGCCCTATGCACATTTTACTTTGCTGATTTTAACCTGTAATAATTGACTATAAAAAACTGTCATTGTGAGTACACCATAGTGTTCAGAGTTCTGTTATTCCTCCTACTGAATGAAGGAACCCTAGAGCAGTCTTGTGGAACCAGACCCAGGGATCATTACTAAAACATGTTTGCCCTATGCTTTAAATTGTGTAATGTCCTAGCAAGCATTAACATTTACTGCTCTTTCTGCCTCCCTAGAAATCAACTATTAGGCTTTTTCTTAGGAGTTAGAAATTTATACTTTGATTAAAAATGCCTCTGGAAAGGATAAATAGTCATTCTCAAGTAAAGCTTTCTTAATTTTTGCATCCTTTCCAACCAACCCAAGGGTTCAAAACCACTGTTTCTCTTATTCACATTTCAAAATGGTAAAAACAAGACCGAGTAACTTTTACCTGTACAATGATTTATTTCCAACTGAAACTCATTCACATTAAAGCATTTCTTCAATCAACCAGAACTTTATGTTTTGAAGTTTTTACCTCTACTAGCAGAACAAAGGTTCTCCTCACCTTGTTATATGGATTTTAGATATCCACAAAAAGGCGGGATGATTGAAAAATGAAACAGCCCCTGAAAACATAATTTTATACTTTTTAATAAAAACACAATTTACAATATCTATAAAATTTTAACCTCATATTTAAAATGAGGTTCTCCCACAATGAGGCTCAAGTGGAGAACTGGCCAAAATGCCAAACCTGAACCCTGCCTTCTTTGGAGATTGCCTCCCTTATCACCTTCCTTCACTCTTCACTTTACCTCACCACCTGCCTGGAGAATCTCAGACACATCTTATGCTTCATGGATGTTATTACTTTACAGCATTTAGTTTTGATCATTTCTCCCCTTTTGGCTATCCTCAAGTATTCTTTCTGCTTCTAGTTATAAATTCCTGGCAGGGGAGACCCTCAATGTTGTTTGTGTGTTGTTTTTATTTTTTTAACCTATCTTATCAGTTCCTCATTAACAATTATTCCAAACTTTTCCCATCCTCTTTAACACACTAACAACATCTTTGTGGTCATACTCAACATTTTATATATTAATTCATAATGAAAACGAAATTGTAAGGAAAAGGTCCTCAACTCCATGCCCCCAAACCTCAAAGCTACTTACATCAGATTGCACATTTTTGCTCTTTTCCTTCCAATTAAAATGGAAGGACTCCATTAAGATGGAGTCCATTTTCATGCTGATGGTTAACCTCTCCACCTAAACTCTGTAGACCAGCTGTCTTCACCTCCTCAGTACTATATCCTACTGAGATTTATCTTTCTTAAATCTCTCATTCTTTAGTAGTCACTATATATTGACCAATATTCTGGTTTACTCCTTTGCATATATATAGAACTGCATTTTCACTCCCCTAAGTTCAGCATGGGTATATGACTTACTGCCCAGAGAAATGGAAATAAGAATCTCTAAGAATCAAGGATGACTTACTGTATTCCTTCCCTGCTGTCACTGAGACTAGGTATGCTTTTAGATGGAAGGAGCCTAGCCTCCGTTTCAAAATGAGACCTCTCAACAGAACTCCAATAGTTAAATAATGTCAGCAGAAAAACAAGTCTTTGTTGTTCTACATCATTAAAATTTGGGGGCTGTTTATTACTGAGACATAATTTAGTCTATTGTGATTTATCTTTCCTCTCCATTGTTCCTAACCATCCATATATGAAGATGAACATAGTCAAATCTCTTTATTTTTCAAAGAATAAAAACAAGCAAAAAATCATCTTTGAATTCTTCCATCCCAATCAGCCATTGCTCCATTTCCCCCCTTCCTCTTCATAGTAAAACTACTTGAAAATGCTCCATTTCTCTAACTTTTCCTCACTAGTCACTCCACTGCCATCTGGTTTTTATTTTTACCACTCCATAGAAAGGGTTTTCTTCAAGGTTATGATAACCTTGATTTTAAATACAAAATGTTGCTGAGTCTTAACATATATGCAGTACTTGTCATTAGCGATTATTTACTCATTTTTCTAAATCCTTTTTTCCCCTTAAATACTACCTCTATATTTCAAAACACCCACCCTCATTTTCATTCTCTGGCTGCTTCTTCCTGGATTCTTTTGCAAATTTCTCTTCCTTAGCCTGTCCCTTTAATGTACTTGTCTCTCCAACGTACAGCCTGAGTAACCTGCAGGTCAGAGCACTACATCATTTGAGAGTGTTAGAAAAGTAGACGTTCTGGCCATTTTAATAATGATGTCAGGTGAATCCTATACACATTCAAGTTTGAGAAGCAATGCTCTGTAAGATTCAGGCTTGCATCCAGTCTTCTATGCACTTTCATAATCCAATTACTGTCCATGCGCCCACAAACTTCCCAATGTTCACTTATAGTCTAGATTTCTCTAGGCATCAGATCTATATGGTTACTTCCTGAAAATCCTTGCTTACATGCCCTGTAGTAGTATCAAAGTCACCGTATCCTTAGCTGAATCTATCATCTTCATCAGCCTGCTTCTTACAGTCATAAAGGTGTAATTCATCAATACTTGCTTTCTTTTTCCCTCCATTTTAAATCAGGTTGAGTGTACCTTCTAAATCACTTTCTAAATTTCTGTCCATCTGTTATAATGCCAGTGTTCTAATTCAAGTCTTCATTTCTCATCTTAATTACCACAAGCAGTCTCCCTGTCCTAGGATTGTCTCTTTTCAGTCCATCATCTACACTGCTACCATAGTGAATATTACCACAAATACAACCATTTCATTTTTTTCCCCCGTAAAGTGTTTAAATGGCTTTCTAAATTTCTCAGGGACAGTCAATGAATTTCAAGGCCCTGCTTATTTTTCCAATCCAGGACTTTTCAAATTATTTCTAAATTACATATTAAAAGATCTTAACCAGAATTATTAAAAAAGAGAGAAGGGTACAAAAACCTCAGAGCAGTGTACAGGTAATTAAATATTATTTTATGAAACTTTTTTTTCCAATTATACGTGTGTGTATAATTGATTGGAGCTGCAGCAGGGTGGCAAATAAAAATATATTCCTTTTGTGGGAAGTGATGAACAAGTTTGACAGCCACTGCTCTACCTTTATGTCAACACAATGCACATCCAGGCTATTGCTTTTCATATTCTTTCTGATCTCAAGGTTGTGTGGTATAGGCTGCTGCCTCAGTCTGAAATCCCTCTCCAAATCCCAAATCCCTAAATTCCCTTTGCTATCTCATGTTTCAGTTTTAGAGTTACTTCCTCTGTGAAATCCTTCAGAATCTTTCTACTCTCAGTTAGGAGACAGCCCATACTCTCCTTCTAATAAAACTTTAACACCATATTCTCTCTGCAGCCCCTAACACACCACAATAGCAGAGAACATGTATCTAAACAGCACAGTACCTAAGATACTACCTCAAATACATTAGGTCCTCAAGATCACTGTGAATAGCTGTAAAAAAGGACTGACTATATAGGGGCAGGATTGTATGCTAGAAGGTCAATTAAGGGACCACAAACAAAAACCAAAATAGTTTCTATGATAACTGATAATAGATCTATAGTAAATGTTGGGGACCTTAGTGATAGAATTTGAGATATACTGAAAAGGCAGAGAAGACAGATTTGGCGAAATGAAAGAGAAGAATCAAAAACAAATTCCATTTTGGCTTTGGCAAATGAGTAAAGGGTAGCGACATTAACTAAAACAAAGATTTGGAGAGTTGATAGTAATCAAGAGTTTCATTCATAATGATCCATGGCTTAAGTGGTTTCACAGGGAAACAAAAATTCCCCAAGGAGACTGTAGCTCTTTAAATGTTTCTTCAGATTCTCTTAGTAACATGCATAAAACCTTGTATGAAACAGAAGGTAAATTAAATTTGATGAAGAGTTCTTAGAAAGTTACTGTGCACATTCCTTTACAGTAATTCATTATCCTTCCAATTTCAAGGTGACTTAGATGTGCTTTCCTGGATTTTTTAAAAAACCAACTTGCTCAATGAACAAGTTAATCTTGGGTTGTCAAAGAAATATGCTGGTCACTATTTTTAAAGAGAAAAATGTGATAACGCCGTGAAGATAAACGGAGCACACCAAGTTTCAATGAAAATGACACGGATTGGGCCTCCCCGGTGGCACAGCGGTTGAGCGCTGGGTTGCGAAGCTGCCCGCGGCCTCGGCGGCGCCGGTTCGATCCCCGGCTGCTCCCCGGCCACCGGAGGAGGGTCCCACATGGTGCGCAGACCTCTCCTGCCGCCCGCTGCTCCCCTCAGCAGTGTACTTCGGTCCTTCTGCCTGCTCTGCTCCCCGCTCTGGCTCTGGTGAATTCTCTCACTCTCCCGCACTTCTGACTGTACCCAGTGCATGTATAAACAAAACAAGCAAGCAAATAAATAAATAAATAAATAAATTAAAAAAAAAAAAAAAAAGAAAATGACACGGATTAAAAAAAAAGTTAATGGAATTACTGATAAACAGCTTAAAAGATAATTTAATTACTCTCTACAAGTAATTAAGTGTGCTTCTATGAAGCAAGCTGTTTAAGAAGTCACTAAAAATCTCTTTTAAGGTTTCTATTAAGTTTCAGTTCATCATAATACTTTTAAAAATTAGACTAGGCCACTCAGGTAACTTTACTGTTTTCTTCACTACAGATTTTTATGATACAAATCAAAGCACAATAACCAATCTGAAGCAACTAAACCAAAACAAATTATCCCTTAAAATTTCTTCCACTTGTAAGATCCTAATTTCCTTCTCAAAGAGGAATTGCTAATTAACATTAACTTCTCCAGCTGAACATAAAAATTAAAGGGAAAAAAAAAAGATTTGTGGCTATTTTTATAGTAAAAATAAAGGCCTACATTCAAAATAGTTCCTGACAGCTTTTGTTCCCTCCGAAAACCTGTATCCAATGTAGAAATCTATTTTCGAGTACACCTAGCAAAAAACTTTATAAGTGACCATAATTATTCTAAGGGAAAGGGGGGGGGGGAGACCAAAAACACTATGACAGCGACACCACAATAAAGTTCATTTCAGTTGGAACCTGAATTTAACATTTATTTTGTCCAGCTCTCACGTCTTGCAGGCACAGTGCACATTCAGCCAACAGTAATGACTGCTCCAAGTCAGATGCACATGGCTGATTTAAGCGATACAACACGCGCTACGGGAAACTTTGGCATAATACCTGTGTATTTCACTTACACTTTATAAGTCAAATGCACCAGTTATAAAGCCAAGATACGAAGCAAACGAGCAAAGAAAAAGATAGGGGGCTGCGGTAGGGAAAAGAAAACTTGTCCTGCCTCATCTCTCCGGCCCCTGCATCATGAGTCTCGTATTACCTCCTGCCTTTCGGCGTCCTTGTTCTTCTGCCCCTGTTTCTTCGCGTACCACAAGCCGATTTCGCGGCCTTTCAGGTGCCCGGGATGTCGGCCCCGGCCGCCGCGACCACCACCTCCGCCGCCGGAGCCTCGGTTTCCTCCACGGCCTCCGCCATGACTCCCACCATAACCCCCTCCATAGCCCCCGCCAGAGCCGCGGGGCGCCCCATCGCGGCTCCAGTTCTGATGGTAGTCATAGCTCATGGTCCCGGGCGATTTAAACCCGTGAGAACCTGCAACCGCTGGAAATGGCGCCCGGGCCGGAAGCGGGTGCAGGTCCACTTCCGTTTTGCTTCCGGCGCCCCGGACGCGAGGAAAGGCGGCTGAGCGTCACAAGTGGCGGCGGCCCGTGACGCCAAAGGCCAGCGACCGCGCATGTGCGGAGGGAGGCTCAGGTGAAGTCCTATTGGCTGTGGCCACAGTTTCCGGCCATTGTGCTGGAGGGAGTGAGAGCAAAAGGCTCGCACGTTTTCTTTCCCTCAGCCTAGCAAGTGAGGAAATGGGTTTGGGGTTTTATTCCTTATAATAAACCGGGAGTTTGCGTTCCCTTACACCCTGGGTAGCAAACGTGGGTTGACACAAGTTAGATAACTTAAGTTAGAAGGCGATGCACTGCCTTCTAGCGGTCTCTCAAGAAATGAAATGAATTTGTGTTTTTTTTCGTTTTTAGTACGCTGACATATAAATTGAGTCCAGAAAAAGTAAATGAGTTTATTGATGAATTAGACTGAGGACTCAAGTCGGGGTACAGCTGCTAGATAGCTCTGGGAAAGCTGTCTAGATTGTGAGCCCCACGATGAGAAACTTAGAGTCTTCAAGGATATCTTTTTGCATTTTCAAGGATTTGTACTGAGAAGTTGCAGGGAGGAGGCCAGTTAATATATCTCTTTGATGGTGTCTATGTATTGAGGAGCATGTTATTTTACTCTATTTAGAGGCTGATCTTTTGAACCCTGGGAGTTTTACCAGTGCCATTTTTTTAAGTTACTGATTGACTCAGAGACAATTTTAAGTTGTTGCTGACACAACTTTCCCGAGGCCAGTCGTCTACAGTAGCCACTTCTTGAGAGCAGTCTGGCACCTGTTTCAAATATATAATTAAACAAAAAATGCCCCCGCCTCTTTTAAAGATTTGTCATTATTGGGTGATAACGTTTTTAAAATATAATGATGCGTTGGATGTGTGAAATTAAAGAAAGGGTCAGGTAATGCCCAAGTTTAAAGTTGAATGACCACCAAATGAAGAGGTCCATTTCCTGAGATGAAGACTATATAATGAAGAGGAATTTTTAAAGGTTTAATTAATGATTTATATGGTGATTTTGGAGAGTTACAATAGTTGTGAAATATAATAAATATACTATTATTTAAGGAATAAGGAATACATTTCTCACAAATCAAAACATTTCAGCACAACCCCAGGAAGAAATAGATGAGGATGAATTGCAAGGAAGACGATTCAGCCCCAGAAGTCATCCTGCTCTGTAGCATCACACAGGAGAGGTACAGGCCCTAGCTCAGTGTTTTGCTGCTTCTTATTGTTCAAAACCAGTCCTGTTAGATTCTTTTGGGGGGCTGGGGGGGTTGGAGGGAGTATTGAGTTAATGTGTTCATTTTCTCCATATACAGTTTGAGGCTAGGAAAAATAGAAATTGAAATGTCCAGAAAGCAGCTTGTCATTTGAGCATTTGGTCATGTAATATTTCAAAGGTTAGGGTGTTTACATTTATGTTGAGTGGGAAAGGAAGGAAAATACAGACAGTATTAATATTTATTTCTCTTTGTATCAGGAAGATGAAAGAACTTATTAAAATAACTATAGAGTAACTTGTCACATAAAATTGTGGAATTGGAATTGTGAAATTTAGTTACATGCAGAATGAATCTGTAGAAATAACTCTTGATATGTAACTTATGGTAAAAGTACAATTTAAAATACAATTCAGATGGACAAAGAAAATGTAGGGTTTTTTTTATCTTTGTTTATTACTGATAATATTTCTAAACTCCTTTCTTGTTAGGCGACAAGAAAATAGTGGGACCATCTTAAAATTGCCAGCTAAATTTTCTTGTTTCAGATAATTAGAAAGTTCCACTCTCTAGGCATTTTTCTCTCTTTCCTCTCTTATGGGAGACTAGATAGTGGGGTGCTGGAATTATTGGCGGCATTTTCACTCAAACATTTGGTAACTGATGTTAGATTTGGGCTAGAACTTAGCATGGCTATGGATTGGAAGATCTACATGTTGTCTTTCCACTTGGTTTCTCTTGTGGCCCATTTCAGCCTCCTCATAGCATGCCAGCTGAGTTCCTAGAACAAGTGTAATAGAGCAAATATGATGAAAAGAAAATGGAAAAAAGAAAAAGAAAATTGGTATTATTGTGTTCCAACCCAGTTCTTGTGTTCTCTAAATTATGACTTCCATCATCTTCTCATTCAAAGTGCTATGTACTTATTTATAGTGGATTTGTTTGTATTTATTATTTTTTTTCCAGTTTTATTATTTTTCCAGTTTTATTATTGTTTCTAATTCCCTTACTGCCAGAAATTACACATGAAAGCAGCAAAATCATCTTTTTCATTGATAAAATCATATATCTAAATTTTATACATATCAAAACTTCTTTTAGTAAGAATGTTTAATTCAATTTTTGCTTTATAATGGACATTTAATGCTATTGATTTATAACATTAACTCTGACCATTTTTGTGTGTTGAAAGAGCCCTCAATTTGGGGAATAAGAAGTCTCTATATAAAATATATTTATTATGAGAATACATTTGAATTTGAATGTGTATGTTACGCATTATTTGAGGCTTCCTTTGCAAACATTGATAATGATGTTGCATTTGCTTCCCAAGCTTAGGTAATGAGATATTGAAAAGTTAAATGAAAGAAAGGGAAAATCCATTGAGAATTACTTTGAAAGTGACATCTGGGGTCCTCCCTGGTGGCCTAGGGCTTAAGTCTCAGTGCTATCACTGCTATGGCCTGAATTCAACCCCCATCCAGGAAGGTAACCCACATTTGGTGCAGCGGACCTCTCCTGTCTTGCCTGCTGATCCCTTTAGCAGTGTATTGCAGTAAATCTGCTTGTTCTGCTACCTACTCTGTCTTCCTCTTACCTCCCCCCATTACCTTTGGCCTACACTCCAGTTCTTCTATAGAATAAATATAAATTTAAAAAAGAAAATGACATCTGGCTAAGCCAAACTAAGTTCTCAATTTGAAAGCTTATGTCAAGTAATTTACAATTCTGATTTAATATTATGAAATAAAACCCAGAGTAAACCATTTTAAAAAAATTCACTCAGTCTGTAAATATTAAATGAGGTGAAGGTGTACAAAGTTTAAAACCAGTAAAATGTCAACCCTTAATAACTTTGGAAAATAAACATTTAAGGAATTTGTTTAATGTATGCTTACAGAAAGATAAAAATAAAGCAATTTGAAGAAAAATCACTATCATTTTTGAAATACACATAACAAACATTCTGACAATGTGATTCCTACATTTTTTGCAATGTAACATGTTTAAAATTAATCTTGAAATGCATACCCAATAATCATTTAATAAAATACATTGCTTGAGATACTCATGTCTTTGGGGAAAAGACTAAGAAGCACCTAAACTTAGAATAATATTTGAACTATTCTATGCTTCAAGAATGGCTAAGAAAATTTACCAAATCTGCAACTTTAGAAACAAAACTCCGTTTTGGATTTAGAGGATTTTCCTCTCCTTTACCCAAATGTTCCTCCCTTGAGTTGGATGTATCTCACAAAGCTTATCTGGCAGTGTTTTCCATAATTTCCATTCAAATAAATACAGTTCTTTAAATGGTGACATGTACATTTACAATCTTTTCCAGTAATACTTGAATTAAGGACTACTTCTAATTCCACTTGTAACACAAAACATATTTGTTTTAAAGGCAGTCTTAACATACTAAAGATGAAAGAGAAACACATATTTAAGTGAGGGAAAAAAGGCATTCAATAAACACTGTAGTTAGTAGAAATTAAGGAAACAACTATTTACAGACTAGGGACATGCTTGTTTTGAAGCTGGAGACTAATTTGTCATTTTACACAAAAATATATTTCCTAGATATAGGTGTAAAGTTAAAGCAGTAACTGTAATAAACTTGTTTTGCTGGCCCCATGTAGACACAAACTCTTTAAATACAACTTGGAATTTTGTTACATTTTTTCCATTCCCAAAATGTCTTTTATTCCTTTGCAGTAAATGCCAACATTATGTGTGGAAACATGTGTATGTGAATAGTATATTCATTGAATTTATGCAATTTTCTGTTTACTCTGTGGTTGATAAACATAGACAAAACATTTGTAAACTAAGCCAAGATCTCATTTAGAAAAGATTTTTTAGAAATTGAGTAAGAAACAATATCTTTAAATTACCACAGTGTGTGATCTATAGGTAACACATCAGAAGCACTTAAGTGTTTGCACTAGTTTCAGCTGTTAGCACTAAAAGTTAGCACTAAATGTAATAAACTAGCAAATCTGTAAAGTTTATGTAAACCAACTAATAGAAAAGGAACTCAAATAGCCTCAGAACGAAGGTGTTAATTTAGCAATTTGGAGTTACAGAGCCATTCTTGCCTCATTAGATTATTTAAATGATCACTAGTTACCCTTGTTTTCTTCCTCTTTTTTCCTGTAAGCTTTATTTAACAACTGGATTTCCTCCTGGTAGCCATCTCTCTCTTCATGCTGCCTTTTACTGTTTTGCCTGTGTGCTTCAACTGTGTCCGGGATGGAGATATTGATATCGCCATCGGGATTACTTGTGGGTAAAAAGAGAGAGTATGAGGCTGTCTCACCTAAATCACATGAAACAAATCTGTTTTCCTTCCTTGAGTAGCGTAGGGATGGAGATCTGACCTGCGTAGAGGATTGACTGATGTTGCTAATGATTGACACAGTGTCCAAGGCCTCTTCATTGTCACATATTTCAAGAACTTCCAAGTGTATTTTCACATTGGTGTCCACAAATGTGGAGGGAGAGTCCTCTGGGTTTGGTTCATGGCCAACACTTTTAGATCGATAGACTTCTATTTTCTTAGAGGCAGGGGTTATTTTTTGCCCTTCTGCACTTACTTCATAGGTAGAAAGAGATAGGGTTTTCCCTGTAGGTGCATGGAGAGACACTGTCCCCTGGAATGCACACAAGGGAATGGCAAGGCCACCACCGGAACGCTGGGGACAAAAACAAATGGTGATTATTGAAAACTAGTTTTTGAGATTGGACCATTTAGAAATTCATTTTCTTCTTCAAAGTGGTAAAGCATTTCTATTCCATACCCATTTTCCAGAAACCTTTTACAGATATGGGATTGAATCTCTGTCATCCAAGTACTCTAAGCTTAGTTTCTCATAGGTCAAATACAACATCTAAATGCAGGCAGTCCGGAATCTTTCCTTGGAGATAAGAGACATATTTCTACTGTTAAAACCAATTTGTCTATCGATGGGCAACAGTAAATTTGGGCACAAAATCTCATGCATATTTATAATTTTGAATTGCTTTACAGTTTTGCTACATTAAAAAGTTTCCATAGATTGAAAGAAATGCAGACTGTATTATCAAAACTATACTTTTTTCCAGTTTAATATGCCAGAGGGAATGTTAATTGTGAAACTATGATTCAGTATATATACGAAGATTATTTGAACAGTTAGGTTTGAGCACATAGAGAGGAACCAAATGTCACCAGAACTGTGCTGCATTGTGCTTACTTTTCCATAGAAAAATCACTACTATTGGGCATTAACATAAACCCAATAATGGAGAACTCCCCACATCTCTGTGAACACTTGTCAGAAAGTTTAAAACATTTATATTAGACTTAAAACTCTGTATATTAAGATTAAAAAATACTGTATATAGTCACCACTGAGAAGTATTTAAAAAATGAATGAAAAAACACGAATCTTATGATAATCTGTACTGTGTATTGTTGATGAATACCTTCATACTTGCAGTTGACGCCTTTGTTGATTACATGTTAGTCTCAGAAGAGCAGTTGTTCTTAAAATTAGATGCCCAGGGCCTCCCTGGTGGCGCAAGGGGTTAAGACACAACCTACGAAGCTATCCACATCCACTGCAGCACGAGTTTGATCCCCAGCCAGGGAGATACCCACATGGCACAGCAGACCTCTCCTGACTTGCCCGCTGCTCCCCTCAGCAGTATATTTAAGTTGATCTGCCTGTTCTGTTCCACACTCTGTCTCTGGTGAATTCTCTCCCCCCCACACCTCTGGCCTGTACCCCAGTTCTAATATGCATAAATAAATCTTTAAAAAAAATGAGATGCCCAGACCATCATCATCAGCATCATCTGGTAACCTCCTAAAAATATAGATTTTGAGCCCCAGACTTACTGATTTAGACTTAAATTCTGACTTAGATATTCTGACTTCTATACTGTGAGGTTGAGTTCCAGCAATCTGTATTTTAACAAACCCTCTGCATGATTCTGTTGCTTAGTAAGGTTTGAGATCCACTGCTGCAAGTTAACAAATGCAGCACAGAAAAAGAAGAGGGTGGGTTAACAATATCTTATACATGTACATACCTTTAAAGCCTGGAGTAACAACCTAGCTTAAATATATCTTTCCACCAAGTGAATTGGGGTGAGGATTCATGGTGTTTTGCCTATTTAGGGTGATGGGCCTTTCCAGTTTGCCTGTGAGTATCCCAATTATCACTGAAATTTTGCATCTCCAGAAATCTCTTAGGTCCAGGGAAATTAGGATGGTTGGTAACTCTATTTACAATGGGCATTAAATATTTGGGCCTGGGTGGCAAGAGGAAGCCCAGGATGAAGGTCCCACTGTTGAAGAACAGTTTGGATTGTCTTCTATGTAGAGACATCTGTTAGGGAGGATACATCAAGAGTTTCATTCAAGGTGCCTTTATGCCCCACTCCTTGAATTTAGTCTGAGATATGTGAGACCTGACACCAGCCTTTCCCTTGTTCCTATAGGGAGGTCTTGAGTTCTGTCTATCCTTACGGGAATATGTAGACCTGACTTTAGGACCTTGCATCCTAAAGGGGCAGAAACTCTGAAAACTTAACTATACAATAAAGGCTAGTTTGCCCTTCTGCTGAGGCAAAGTACTTCAACTTCATGTGTGATATGTTGACAGAAGCAGGAAAGACAGAGGCCAATATTTCGGCTCACATTCTGTACTGTTTGAGTAATGGCCACTTCGGGAGAGGGGAAGTGACCTTAATTTATTTTCTATTCATCCATTCATTAAATACTTACTGGTTACCTGCTATGGTGCAGGACTCAAGTTTGTGTGGGATGTGCAGATATATCCACACAGATAAATGAGTGAAAAAAATACAGATACGTTCACACAGATAAAGAATGTTTTTGCATTTGATGAGTGTAAAGAAACAACGAAAAAAAAAATCACCTGTCGGGATAGATATAGGAACCAAGAAATGACTATCTCTAGTAGATTTCACATGGTGTGGCACTTGAAATTGAGTTTAAGTATAAAGAGATTTACAGTATAAAAAACCTTGCTCTCTGAGTAATGTCAAGAGTTAAAGAGCAAATCTAAAACTTTTCCACCTTGAAAAACTATATTTGTTATCAAAATCAGAAATGTTTCTTTTTATAGTCAAATTGACTGAAACATTATTTAATTAGAAAGCTTGACTGTCATTTAATAACATAAACTATGGTTAGACCTGACTTTAGGAACTTGCATGCTAAAGAGCCAAAAACTTTCAATTTTTATTTTGAGAACTAGTTAATCTAAAATTAAACTTCCTTATACTTTATTGCAAGAAGGAAAAAAAATCCTTACATCAGCGCTAAACAAATTATTTACAACTTTTCTTTTTGACACTAGTTTTATTTTTTTTTTAAAGAGATTTATTTCTTTTTTTTTTTTTTTTAGATTTATTTATTTATTTATACAAGCACTGGGCACAGTCAGAAGCACGGGAGGGTGAGAGAATTCACCAGAGCCAGAGCGGGGAGCAGAGCAGGCAGAAGGACCAAAGTACACCGCTGAGGGGAGCAGCGGGCGGCAGGAGAGGTCTGCGCGCCATGTGGGACCCTCCACTGGTGGCTGGGGAGAAGCCAAGGATCGAACCGGCGCCGCAGAGGCTGCGGGCAGCTTCGCAACCCAGCGCTCAACCGCTGCGCCACCGGGGAGGCCCTTGACACTAGTTTTAAAATATGATGGATAAAAACAGTGCCCAGGAGTATGGCATATCTATTTTAAAAGAAACTTCACAGAGCATCATTAGCATAACCATGTCCTTATATGTACCAATTTGCATCACTAAGGAGCAGTTAATATAAAACCAAATGTGATAAAGAATGTTTTTGCATTTGATTTTATACATCCAAATAACATGGATTTCAATAATTCCCCCATGCTAACCTTATCTTCAAATAAAAACAGGCTTTGCTGAATTATCAAATGACAGCTCATTAAAATTGGCATTTGAAAATTATACAGCCCCAGAGTTTAGCTAGATATGAAGTCTGATTATTCTGCACACATCTCAAGTTATCAAAATTATTTTGTGAAGCATCCTTATTCAAAAGGATAGCTTCCATTTGAGGTCTCAGATGTAAAAGCAGAGATAGATTATATAAAAATAGATTTGGATGTGTATCTTTGTATACTATTAATACAAAATTGGCATATTATTTTTAGCAAAGGGTACTGTTACTTTAACTAATTTAGTGATTAAACTGTTGCTAAAATGGTCGTGAAAATATCTAATGCATAAATTGTTTTAGTTTTAGATTTATGTACAAACGTTAAATATATGGAGTTTTTTTTTTTTGTAGATTTTTTTTTTAAAAGATTTATTTATTTATTTGTTTGTTTATTTATTTATTTGTACAAGCACTGGGTACAGTCAGAAGCGCGGGAGGGTGAGAGAATTCACCAGAGCCAGAGTGGGGAGCAGAGCAGGCAGAAGGACTGAGGTACACTGCTGAGGGGAGCAGCGGGTGGCAGGAGAGGTCTGCGCACCATGTGGGATCCTCCTCCGGGGCCGGGGAGCAGCCGGGGATCGAACCGGCGCCGCAGAGGCCGCGGGCAGCTTCGCAACCCAGCGCTCAACCGCTGCGCCACCGGGGAGGCCCAAATATATGGAGTTTATATCAACTTTTGCTTGTATATTTTTAAGCAACGTCATAAAAATTTTATTTGATGGCAAGTTTCTCAGAATTTTTTTCCTTAAAATGGGGACTGTCTAATATTTAAGTTAGAATGATGTTGCTTTCATTGAGGAAAAATGGGAACTTGAACTAAGGAATTAGTAATATGGATAGAGAATCAGGCAGGAAGCTGATAAAATTTAAGTAAAATTGGCATAATTTTCTACTCATTTTTGGGACATGGAGGAAAGACTAAAATAGAGATTGGAAAAGAGAACAGATTAATTGAACCATTAATGAAATGGTTGGACTTGGTTAGCTGGTACATTTATTTATATACAATAGAGTGAAAAGACATTATCTTAAGAACCCATAGACTACTGAAGCTCATAAACAATTTCACATCATGTGATTCATGCTACAACAGACCCAGACTGGGGTTTTATGAGATATGGGATGGCAGCACCTAATCTATACGGAGTGAGGGCAAAGATGACATGTGTGAATTGTTCCTAGCACAGGGCTTCAATTTTATAGATGAGGATAAATACTTAGTGGCATTGTTTAGCACTGTTCTTTAGTTCCTAGCTATGCAAATATCAAGAAAAGAGAATAAAATATGAATTTTGAGTAGGAAGTTACAAAATTATAATTCACAGATGAAAATAATGTTTACTGGGAAATTTTAGAAAAGTATATTTAAAAAAACTAATTTGTAGATTTAGCAGTGTGACTGAATTCTAGATACCCATTAAAAAATCAATAACAAGGGCCTCCCTGGTGGCTCAAGGGGTTAAAACTCAGCACTATCAAGCAATTGCCAGCCACTGCAACCTGATTTTAATTCTGGCCAGAGAGAGAACCCACATGGCGCAGCAGATCTCTCCTGTCTGGCCCACTGCTCCCCTCAGCAATGTATTTCAGTCAGTCTGCCTGTTCTGCTCCCACTTTGTCTCTGGTGAATCCTCTCACCCCCTGCACCTCTGGCTTACACCCCAGTTCTTGTATGCATAAATAAATAAAAATAAGTCTTTAGAAAAAAATCAATAGCAGTCACCAGTCAAAATGTATTTTATAAAGTTTCCATTCAGAATAGCACGAAGACTATAAAAATGTAAGAGCTATATGAGGAAAGCTGTAATAGCAGAAGTCTTGAATAAATAGGACACAAAAGAAGCTGTTTCTTCATGTGAAAACTCTATCTTGTAAATGTGAATTTTATTTTACCTTATTGATTTAATATAATTTTAGTAAAATATCCCAAAGAAATCACAGTGGAATTTTATTTTGGAACTTGAAAACTTCCTCCCAAAACTTATTTTCAAGAGTAAATGCTGGTAGGTAACCAGGAAATTTTGTGAACTGATAAGGTGGATTTGCATACATAATATGAAGCTGCATTAATTAATATAAAGTGTTAATGACAAGATTTGATGAAGTAGTCAAGAAACTAGTTATATCACAAAGTTAGTATTTCAACATACAGATTCAAATGACCTTTTACATATTATTGGCTATATATTATACAGTTATATTCCTTTTATGTTTATATGCAAAAAAACTTTTTAATTCTTAACAATTTCTTTAAAATCCTGGGTAAAGGAGAACTTTTCAAATTGAGAATGAAAATCAGATACAATAAAGTAAAAGATGGACAGATATATTATCTCCTGATAATATGTTCTTGATTACCAATAAATGTAAAATGTCTGCATAGAATATATGTTAAAAATAAAGGAAAAAGACAAAAGACAGTCTAGGAGAAAATTTTGTCAGTATACATAAAATCAGCTTAATATACTTAGTATAATGAGTTTTCTCCAAATCAATGAAATAAACATTACAGCAAAAGGTGGAAAAGGGAACTAGGCAAGGCAATGAAAGGAAGATACATAAATGGAAAATAAGCTTATGAAAAGATACTCAATTCTACCCATAGTCAAAAAAAATGCAAGTAAAAACAATGGATCATAATTAGCATCTCAGATTGCCATTCACCAAAGAAAAAGATGATGAAGAAATAAAAAGAGATGCCATCTTTAAAGTGCATTTTGATTGTACTTGTCTATAAAATAAAAGCTACATATACTTACGAGCAATCCTCTTTCTGAGTCAGTTCCACCACCAAATAGTGACACATAGCATTGTTTATTTCAACATTCTCATAAATCTTTAAATTAAAAATAACCTAAATATCCAGCATTAGGAAAATAGTTGAATAAATTCACATTGTTGATAGATTCTTGGAAACTTTGCCTTAACCTAATTGACATATAATGAAACCTGGTCCTTGAATCACCATGGTTTCATTCAGTATTCAATGGCATTCTTTTTTAACTCAACAATGTTATGAAACTACACTGAATGAACTAATGTTATTCACGGACCTGCTGTACTAAAAAGCTATCTTAAATGAGAAAGGTAAAGCTTTTAAGTTCTGTCTGGGTAGAATAGTTTCAAAACATTTTAAATTATAAAAGAAAATTGCAAAATAACATATATAATGTAATTCAATTTTCTTGTAGAAAAACATACACCAGAAATCAATCCAGCAAATTATACATTATAGGAATAAATAAAAAAATAGATACATATACACACAAGCACACATTATATTATAGGCATAGAAAAAGGTTTGTTAATACTATGTACAAATTGTTTTCTCTGGGAATGAATGGAGGGAGGATTTTAACTTTCATGTTTTTTGTTTCTAAATGGTTTGATGATTTTGCTCATGAAATTTATTTGGTAATATAGGAAGCACAGAGTGCAAAATATTAGAAGTGTATTCAGGATGTATGGGCTGGGTAGTGAATATGGGTTGTCTGATGGTAACCAGTCTTAGAGTTCAGTTTGGTAGTCATTTTGCAAACTGTGTTATATATCAGGTTTGTGCTCCATTTGGGGTTTGTGCTCCATTTGGAGTCTGTGTTGCATTTGGGGTTTGCGAATCAATAATCTGCATTTGGGGTTTGTGCTATTTTTTTTTTTTTCATTTAAAAGAGGAGACAAGTGGATAGAAGGCATTATATCAAAATTTTGCCCTTAGTGATTTGGTTGAATAAATGAGAGTCCTCATTGGAAGTTAGTTTGTTTTCATTCAAATTTTGAAAGAGGAGAGAATGGCACTTACTGTAAGAAAAATAAAATTTGTAATAATTAGAAAGGTCAAAGATATGATCACTGTAATGAGTTTGATCTTCCTCCTAATTTTGCTGCAAAAGCTGTTATAAACATTTGCTTTTGATAAGCTGTCACTATAAATGTAAAGTTGAAATAAACAGACCTACTTGAGTGAAAACAAAACCTCTATGGAACTTGAGTAGCCCATAAACTTGCAGAACATTCAAAAAGTTCATGCACAATTTCAAAATGAGACTACAGTAAAAAGAAGAGGAAAATAAGCATTAATTTTAAGAAGGAAAGAATAGCTGTTTTTTGGTTAACTTTATCTTCATCTTTGTCCTGAGTTGAGTAGTATCCTCTCCAAAGTTCATATCTGCCAGTAACCTGTGAATGTGGTCTTTATAAAAGTAGGAACTTTGCAGATGTAATCAAGTTAAGGTAAGGGCATGCTGGATTAGGCTGGGCCTCAATCCAATGACTGCTGTTCTTTTAAGAAAAGATAAATTTGAACACAGATTTACACAGAGGGAAGATGACCATGTGAAGGAGGCAGCAATTGGAATTAAGCTGTCCTAAGCAAAGAAAAAAGGATGTAGCATGGCCTTGCTAGACACCTTGATTTTGAACTGGTGGCCTCCCGAAATGTGAATCAATAGATTTCTGTTGTCTTTTTTATTTTTTCTAATTTATTTATTTTTTTTTTGTGGGACCCTCGCCGGCAGGCAGGGAAGGAACTGGCAGTGCAGGAACTGCCACAGCCTGACAGCCCAGCACTCAACCGCTGTGCCACCAACCGCTGTGCCACCAGGGGAGGCCCTAGATTTCTGTTGTCTTAAGCTATCTGAGTCTGTGGTAATTTGTTACAGTAGCCCTCAGAAACTGAAAACAGTGGTTTATGCAAACGGTACAAAAATACATATATAAGTAAACATTTTGCAAATTCCTGTAAATGCTCATTTTCTTCTGAATGCTAGAACTATAAGGCATTTCTGTCAAATCTACGTAAAATGTGGGGTCTCAAGGGAAGGAAACATTTGCTTGTTGACTTTCATTTTCTCTGCCATCTTTAACAGTGTCTGACACATGACAGGCCCTAAAAGAATATTTGTTGCATAAAGAAATGTGTGCATTGATGAAAGTATCTTTGGTATTACCATATAGGCTTTTTAGATTCCATATTTTAACTTTCTAAAGCATAAAACATAAGATCATCTTTTTAAAAGATTGCTGTTTATTTTTTAATGTATATTTTAACAACTACATAATAAATGCTAGTTACAAGTGTATCAGAAGGTCATATTAGAACATATTCTTTTCATAAAAATAAAATAGAATGTTATGGGACTAAATTGAATGTGAAAGCTTATTGCATGATAAAAAATGATAGATTGAGAGCACATAAAACTACTCATTTTGTAGTCTCTGCTTTCTTTCCATTTAAAAGTCTATGAATTAGCATATGCTGTCAGGAATAATGATAATCCATTATTGCTATATTCCTGAGCGTAGGTGGCTGGGAGCTTTTTTATTTGGAAATGAAAAGCAGTCTCTAAACCTCACAATTACTACAAAAGGAGAGAGCGTGCTATGTAAACACATTAGCACAAATAATCTGCTGTGATAATTGATTTAGACTTACTGACCTTGGGCATATTGAACTTTTTATTTCTTCACCATAAGTCTCTAGGTGAATTCAGGGTGAAATTATAATAATAATAATAAAAAAAAACAGGGCATCCCTGGTGGCGCAAGGGGTTAAGCACCACATTATGAAGCCATCCACAGCCTCTGCAACATGAGTTTGATCCCCAACCAGCCAGGGAGAAACCCATATGGCACAGCAGACCTCTCCTGTCTTGCCTGCTGCTCCCCTCAGCAGTGTATTTCAGTCAGTCTACCTGTTCTGTTCCCTGCTCTGTCTCTGGTGAGTCCTCTCACCCCCTGCATCTCTGGCCTGTACCCCAGCTCTTGTATGAATAAATAAATAAATCTTAAAAACAAAACAAAACAGTTGTTTCAAACTTCTTTCCTTACAAGACAGCATTCTGTTGATTAGCTGAACCATTCACTTAAGAAAGACATGGTACAGCACACAGGATCATAGTACTTGCCAAAGGTCATAGAGTTGTAATTTCTTACTTTATGAGGGGAGAACTGACAAGCAGAGAGGTGAAACTGCTCTCCAAGGTCACAAAGGTACTAGCAATAGGACCAGCACTGGGATTCAGGTTTCTTAATTCCTATTAAGTGCTCTTTTTACTATGCTATGTTGTTACTGTAAAAAAAATCTGCTTTAGCCAGGAGTGGATCATGGAGTTTAGCCCTGGGAGTTAGAATTCTGGTCACTAATTCATGAATAACCCAAATAACTAAAATTTGTAATCTAAAATAAAAGCATACAATGAGTTTAGGCGATTCAGATGACTTCTAATATCTTAAAGCATAGACATTGAGAAATCAAGCAGACCTAAAATGGTTTGGGGAAGTGACAGGAACACTGGATAAAAAAGGAAGGGATAATGAGAGCTTAGTGAGAAAAACATTAAGTGATTTTTAATCATTTTTGGAAATTTTAAAATTATTTGATTACTATACTTATATCTTCAACTCCCAAAATATTCCTTGTGTCATCCAGTCACCTTCATTCAAATGTAAACCAAAATAAGAGAAGACATGAATCGCTTAAGGAAAATTAAGTAGGGGCAAGAAAATAAAATTTTGTATGGGATAAGCAATATTAGGTATTTTTTTAAAGACTTATTTATTTATACAAGGACTGGGGTACAGGCCAGATGTGTGGGAGGGTGAGAGGATTCACCAGAGACAGAGCTGAGAACAAAACAGGCAGACTGATGAAATACACTGCTGAGGGGAGTAGTGGGGAAGAGAGGGGAGTAGCTGGTGAGACAGGAGAGGTCTGCCTTGCCATGTGGGCATCTCCGCTGCTGCCAGCGGGGATCGAACTGGCACTGCAGAGGCTTTGGACAGCTTCACAATGCTGTGCTCAACTGCCTGTGCCACCACGGAGGCCCAGCAATTTTAGGTATTTTAACACATTTCCCATTTAATCTTCACAAACCTTCAAGCTATAAATTAAGCATTTTGATTTTAATGGTGAAAGTCTCACAATTTACTAATTGATATTCATCATAAAAAATATTTACTGATCTTGATCCAGATCAGCTATATGTCATACTTATTCCATAGCATTCTATGTACATTTCCTTATGTAATATTTACATCAATCTCATATAGACACACTACCCCTACTTTATAAATGGTACAACTGAATCATTGGGAGGTAACGCAACTTAATAAATGGCATCATCAAATCCAAATCCAAGATTATCTGTCTCAAACCTGCTTTTAGCCATTCTGCTACATCAAGGTAAAGTGTTAAGAGGATGAAATATGAATAACACTCATTCACTAGAACTGTGCACTGTCCCATGAGAATAAGGAGAGAGAAGGGATTTATTTTAGAAAGTGAAGGGAGTATTTAGAGAAAGTATTATAAAAATGGCTTCTAAATAGGAACATAAAAGATAATTGCCAAAAAATGGAAAAAAATATGTTTCAGGATGAGTGAACAATAAGACAAATGGAATTTGGCAGAAATGATATAGCAGAGGGATATAAGACCAGAAACAGAGGTTGAGCCTGCTGGCTAAGACTCTGTATACCAAGATAAGTTTTGATAGCAAAGGACAACCACTGAATTTTGGTTTTCCATTTATGGGATGAAAGGACGTTAGTTATATGGAGTTTCTACTATGGACAGTCAATGCACTTCACACTTGGCATGTGAAATTTAATATGATAATTTAATATGATGATCCATAGTTAAGGTAAATTATAGATAAGTAAGCTGAGATGTGAAATTAACTAACCCACTTAGGTTACATAAGAAGTTCACTTTTCACTCTATTAATAAGGTCTAAGAAATCGGGGACCCTGTGGAAGATGGAGTGGAGTGTGGTGGCAGGCACCAATCAAGAGGTTTTCAAAGTTAATGTGTTCAAAAGAAAAAAGGACTGAACCTGGTTATGGGAATTGCAAATGTGGGCTGGACTGTAGAGATATTGTAGGTGTAGCACTCTTGAGATGGATGGTCACACTGAAATACTACTGGCTTTGATCTGTTGAATTACTGTCTGTAATTCTTATTTCAGCCTCATTTGTAAAATATGGAGTTTGAGTTTAACTTATGTAAAATGCTTAGCAAAATGCTTCACATGTAAGTGTTCCAGAAGTAAGAGAGAGAATCCAACATGTTTTAGATATTTCTAGTCCTAGTATGTGGAACCAGTAGTTGAAATAAGGAACTTTAGAGGAAATAATTTACCGAGCTTTCTACCAACTTCATCTCCTCGTCAGGCAGCATATTCCACTCTGGTATTTTATTCTAATGGTCTAAACATGTAAAATAAAAGCCAGCTATTACCAGAGTGGATTAAAAGTGTGGCTCAAGTTCATTCTGCCTACAAGAAACTCACTTCAAATATAATGGTACACTGAAAGTAAAAGAATAGAAACATGGTATGTAAACAACAATTAAAGGAAAGCAAAAATTTCTATATTAATATCAGATTAAATAGACTTTAGAGCAAAGAAAGTGACCAGAGACAGGGAGGATTATCATATGATGATAAAAAAAAAAAATCATCAATCCACCAAGAAGACATTGCATTCCTAACTGTGTATACTTCAAAAAACAGCTGCAAAATATGTAAAGCAAACTGATAGAATTGCCAGAAGAATTAGTCAAATTCACAATTACAGTTGGAGATTTCAACACCCTTCTCTGAAAAATTGATAGGACAATTAGAAAATCAGCAAGGCTACAGAAGAACACTTTCAACTAACAGGATGCAATCAGCATGTATAAAAATAGAAAGAAAACCATATTTATCAAAAACTCTATTCAAGAACAACAGGATACACATTATTTTCAAATGTCCATGGAACATATACCAAGACAGATCATATCTGGGTCCTGAAAAAACCTCAATAAATTTTAGTCTCCAGTCACATGGAATCAAGGTAACAATAAATAATAGAAAGATATCAGGAATGTTTCTAATCTCTTGTAAACTAAGCAAAACACTTCAAAATAATCTAAGTCCAAGAGAATGCCTCAAGGGAAATAGAAAATATATTGAACTGACTGACCATGAACATACCAAAATGTGGGATGCAGGTAAAACAGTGCTGATTGTTTTACTTAAAGGAGTTTTACTTAAAGCTTACTGAAAGTGGTAAACTCATACATTGGCAAGTCCTCTCAAGTCAACAATGTAAGCTCTTACCTCAATAATGTAAAAAAAAGAAGAGTAAAATAAATTCCAAAAATGTGTAAGGGAAGAATTAAAAAAGAGTAAAGCAATAATCAATAAAATTGAAAACAAGCCAATATAGAAAATCATTGAAAAAAAGAGATGACTTTTGAACATATTGATCAAATTAACAAACCTCTAACAATATTGACAAAGAAAAAAAGAAGATACAAGTAACCAATATTAAGAATGAAACAGGAATAACACTGTAGGCTGTATAGGTATCAAAAGGATAATAATGGAATACTACAAAAAACTTTACACATTTAAATTCAACAAATTAGGTGAAATGGGTCAATTCCTTGAAGGAAAAAAAAAAAACTACAACAATAAGCCCAGTATGAAATAGGTAATTTGAATACAACTACAACTATTGGCTAGTTAAACTCATGATTTTAAAACTCCCTGAAATGAATCTCCAGGCCCAGATGGTTTCACTGGAGAAACCTACCAGGCATTTAAAGAAGAATGAATATATCGAAGGTTCTACACAATCACTTCCTGAAAATACAAGAGGGTAAAACACTTCATCTTTCGAAGATAGTTTTGCCCTTACCTGATACTAAAACCAGAGACAATACAAAAATAAAAACTACAGATTGATAATAAGTATTAATATGCATACAAACATCTTTAATGGGCATTATCAAATAGAATTCAGCAGTCTATAAAAGAATTACACACCATAGCCAAGTGGGATTTATTCCAGAAATTCAACTATAGCTTATATTCAGAAGTCATATGATGTGATCCATATTAACAGGCTAAAGAAAAAAAAATCACAAATCAATATCCATTGTTGATAAAATTTGAAATAGAGAGGGAATTCCTTAATTTTTGAGGGTCATTTTTAAAAACCCTAAAATTAATGTTATACTAATTTTCCATAAGGGTTTTTACTGAAGATCAGGGCCAAGGCAAATATATTCTGTGTCTACTAAAAGCTCTCATCTGATGCTGAGGTGGCTGGTCCATGGATCACACTTTAAATAGCAAAGGATATATAATTTGTAATGCTACTTACAGTCCTGAAATTACATAATTCCATGGGTAAATACATATTGTTATTTTATAGTGTTTGCAATTTAGAGAAGTAAAAGAGAGATTTCAATTTCAGTTGAAGGAATAATTTTTTAAAAAGTCAACTTTATAGCTGAACAGAATGAAAAACACAACCTTATCTTGTTACATGCCTTTAATATATTCTAATGCTTTATTCAAATGACACATATTACTAATGAACTATTCTGATGAAAAATGATCATGTTTCAGCATGAATCTTCAAATTACATTCATCTATGGCCAAAATGAGTTTCTGAAATAAATATATAACATTGCATTAAAATTATTTTTTGTTTATGGAAATTGGTATACTTGTATTTTCAATTTGTACTTGTTAGCTTTATCGGACTCCATGAGCATGACCATCACAGGTTTAAGAAATCCTGTGGGAATTTGAATTTAAATGTGTTGTTGCTCTGGCATTATTGGATAGGTTTTTCTATTTTCTGGTCTAATAGAAACAAAATCTCTTTTTTTAATTTCTTAATAATGAAATATCATATCAGGTATGTCTCAGGTATCCAAATTTATCTCCATGTATTATAAATTCTGTTTTTCTAGCAAAATAGAAAATAAACTATAAATTGAAAAGAAGCATGCATTAATTCTGTTTAAAACAAATAAGATTTTATAATGAATAAATGAGCTCTGAAATGAAATAGTTTTTCTCTTATGTTAAGCACTTTCAATTGGGTGGTGTATCAGTTAGAAATATTCTATTAATGCTTACAAGAAATAACATGAATTTCATATCTCCTTAATCAGAATTATGTGAGTAATGAAAGTACATTTTCATTTGTATGACTTTTCAATGGATAATACAATATTTTTTATAAGACCAGGGTCTAGTGATGGGTTGGTATTTCGTAATTGATATGAAAATGGTCTAAATCTTATTTATGATGATAATTTTGTACAACCTGGTAAATTTACTAGGAGTCATTGAAGTGTACACTTAAAATGGAGAATTATATGTAATACTAAAACTTTGCCATCTTCACTACATTGACATGTTCACTGATGGTGTAGAAGCAGTGATGGGTAAAACTGCACATACTTTGATCTAAATCAACCAAGGGCACCAAATTGTAGCAGTAGGCATTGTATGCTTCACCACTGCATGTATGCACACACATACATAATCCAGTTTCAGTTAAGAATATCCGTGGTGAAGGTGAGAATTATTATTATCCCCTTTTTATAGAAGAGTTAACTGAGATGCAGACATCTTTGGTACAGTTTTCAAGGTCAAAAATATATGAGGTAATAGAACTAAGATTTTAATGTGGGCAATACCACTCCAGAAAAAAAGATTATACAATCCAGTTTATTCATTCACTATACTTTTATTTAGTACTTAATATAAGCTAGATACTGTTGCAAAAGCTGGATGTATAAAATGATTTCCCATCCACCGATCCATCCATCCACCCACCCACCCACCCATCCATCTACCCATCCTTCTCTTTCTATAATTACTTAGAAAGCTATTCTTCTTTCTGGGTAGTATGATATTGGGTTAGTTGTCTTTCTTCTTGGTACTTGGTATTGCTTAAATTTTAAAAATAGCAAGTATATGTTATTTTTATAAAAATAATAAAGTCATTATTCATAAAACAAATGAGTTGCATTTCTCTTTTGAAGAAAATGCAAAGTAAAATTTCAAATCTTAAAGGAGTATGAAAAGACTGCTCTGTTATTTCTTCACACACTTAAATTTTCTTTCTTCTCTGTACTTACAAAGCAATAGAAGATTATGTGTAATATTGTTTTCTAAGACTTATTTAGAAGGCATGCTCTCCAACATCTTCCCATCCCACACAGCAAATACTAAAGCAGTTCTTTTTAAGAACATTATTACCAAGGTTCTTTAGAAAAAATTAACTAAAAATCTCAGTGATATTATTGGATGTCAAAAAAAGGAGAATGCTAATGATGCAGTTATACATAGAACATCACCAATATGCACACTCTTCAGAAATTAGAGAAAGAGTCCTGTGAAAGTGAAATTGCATGTCTTATTCTTGGGGTGAGAATAACAAAGATAAAATCAGATGTAAATAAAAGTTCTGTCCTAATAAAATTTACACATATATAACATGCCTGTTAGTGATTTTAGTTGATAGAATTACTAAAATATTTGCATTTAATTTTTTTCTGGATTTTGGTTTTAATTCAGTTGTTTGTGAAGTGGAAAGGACAGTTATATGCACAAATGCATATTTTGACTTCATATCGAGAAAACTGGTGATGCACCACTGTCTTTCCTCTTTAAATTTGGGCCAGTAAATAGTAGTTTTTTTTTTTTTCCCTCTCAGTATAAATGTTTCAGAATAAGCTGTCCTTGGTTACTGTCCTGGGAAACTGCAATAGGGCATCTTTTCTTGAAGGCAATCTTTCTCTGTATTATAAAAGTGTTGCAAGAAAATTAATTCTACTCTTTGAGACTATTTCTCCCTCAATGAGTTAGTCCTATACTACAGTTTCTTGAATTCTTTTAGTGAGTTGTTTCTGAATACCGGTCTTAGATTGGTGCTAAACTGACATAAGAATCAACAGCAGAGCTTTTAAAAATATAGATTTTGGTTCTCACCATGAGAAATTCTAAGTCAGTTTAAAATTGGACCTAAATTTATATTTGTAAAGAGCTCTATAGATGATTCTTATTAGTAGATGATTTGGGAATCACTGACATTGGAGACACTAAAAAGTGAAAGAACTGTTTTGTCAAGAAGTAAACAATTTCATAGCTAATTTAGTAAACAACTCAAAAAAGGACAAGAAATGGCAGGCTATTTGTTCATACAAGCTTTACTCGAATTACAACAAAAGAAAAGCAAATGGGCATTTGTATTAGCTGGGATGCTTAAAAATTACTTTAAAATATCAGAACCTCAGGAGGAGATAAACTTGCCATGAGACTTTTATGTGTGTATTCTAAGTACTGATTATGATTGAAAGTTGTAGTGTCTTGAGTGGGGACAATAAGCCAGGTTGCAATCAGAAAGCATTTCTAGGTGATTGTATCTGGTAAATGACCTAAGGAGATCTCAGAAGAAAGATGCCTGAATCTCCAAGGCACCAATGCATTTATTGTGATTTCTTTTCTTGTTATAAATACTCACCTTCATTCCTAATTTTGTATTAATGATTTTTATACTTTAAAAACAATATAAAATTTAAATCTCAGATAAACTGGGTACACATGTCTCAAGGTGTATTAAGAAATCATAGTAAGAACATCTTATTTAGGCACATATCATTGGAGAAGTATTAAATATGAAATTACTTGATAAGACATAGCAACAATTTTTTAAAGAATCCTCAAGTTGGAACTTCGATGATAGAAAGAAAAAGCATGACGTATTCAAGGAAGTAAAGTAATTAATAGTTAGAAGAGTTGGAGCAAAGAGTTCAAGAGGAGATTGAGGAGAGATGAAGCCACAAGAATCAATCCCCTGTGCCACCTTAAAGATAGTCAACCCAGTCCTGAGTGAAATAGGACCAGGAAAGTGTACTAAACAAGAAGTCAACCTATTGAAAATTATATTTTGCAAAATTATTTATTTTATCAATAAAATAGATTGGAGAGGTTCAAATCTAAAAGTAAAAGGATTAATAATCAGGCACTGAGAGAGAATGGTGATTTAATTTAGGGGAGAAACAGTGGCGATCAAGAGATTTGGGTATAGAAGACATAAAGGATATGGGATTTGGTGTTCCAGGCTTAAATCAATCTTGGTCAAAATGCACAAAAATGAATATCCTGATATTTTTAATAACAAAGGAGAGAAACACTAACAAATCAAGTTTGTTTGGATTAATACATATCACCCAGGGAGGGATGCTTCAGTAGGAAAAAAAAATCCTTCTTGGCAAATCTCAGGAAGTAAGGAAAGATTGTAAAGCAGTTAACTATAGTTTACTATTGGTCTGTATCTTGCTTTTGTGATGCATACCATCATTAGAAATGCAGGCTTTGGGCCTCAGAGAAATACTTGGAAAGGACAGAGCAAACTTACTGGTACGTCCAATATCCTTTCTAATGGAACGCTATTTAGTGCTGGGATGCTTCATAGCGTGTTCTCTCCAGCTAGCCTACCAAGTCTTACATGATGTGTTACAGTCTCAACAAAGGGAAATATTTATCAGCTTTTGCTAGAAGTTTGTGGGAATTCTAATATGCTGTGCTCCTTAGGAGATAGTTAATGTGAAACTTTAATCCAAGTGTTCACGCAATAGCCAGTTTTTAAAATTTCCTTCCTTTTCCTAGTAATGGTATATTATCCATGTTATTAAGCAATTTTATTTGTATTAAGTAGGAACTGTTCCTTTAAAAAATTTAACACATTATTTCAGAACATTTGGTCCTCAGTAGTTCATGCCAAAATATTACAGTGTGTAAATATTGTACTTTTTCAAATGACTTTCATCTTTTAAAGTTTTTTCTCCCCATAGAACTCTCTTCAATACCATTATCAAAGCTCATCACAGGGCATCTTTGTAGGGGTCCAATCAATATGAATTTCTGTTTAAAATACCTCTAGGCAATTTTGTGAACTTGAAAGTAGGACATTATTTCCTCCAGAGACTAGATGTACTAGAACTTTAATTTTTAACATGTTGAACAGATCCTAATACTGAAAGTTATCATGATTCAAATTATATTTTCTCATAGTCACAATCTATAGTAGCAGTTACTTTAAAAAAATTATAAAAGATGAGTTATGTTGAAATTGATTTATGTTCATATCATATCCCTGAGTATGAAAAGTATCAAACATTGTCCAGGTTTTATCATTTGCTTTTTTATTATTCAGCCTTTAGTTGCAGGAAAAGGAATTTCTTAACAACACCCATCTCATTTTTTTGCAAAGAAGTCATATTGTCATGTGTTGTTTTTATTTGTTTTTTGCTTTTTTACACACCCTTCTTCCCCCTTCCCTTCTGATAACCACTAATTAGTTTTAAAGTCCAAGAGTTTATATACAGTTTTCTTTAGTTCATTTGTTTGGTTGGTTTCTTTGTGAGTGAAATCTTATGGTATTTGTCTTTCTCTTTCTGACTTACTTCGCTGAGCATAAGACTCATTTCTTCCACTATAATCAAAGTTTCTAAAATTCATCTACAGTTACCTTGTGCTTTTGTAAATCAAAAGCAATTGCAATTCACCTTATTCCAGTTTCTTCTCCTTCAATACATGTTACATGTGACACCAAATGTATCATGGTTTTCTTAGCCAATAAAAGGAAACAGAGTTTGAGGAGAAGGAAAATAGTTTAATTTGTTGACAAATTGAGGAGGGCAGCAGAGTCATGTCTGACAGACCCCTATCCTGCTTTTTGGCAGAGTACAGGGGTATTTATCCTGAGTTACAAGAGAGTAAAGAAATGGAAGGAGAATGGGCAAGGGCCTGCACCTCATCCTTGTGACAGAAGTCTCTGGAGATTTTGGAGGGGAGAAATTTAGATTGGCACAAGTTGCTTTATCTATCAACAATTGGGACAGAAAGAGACAAATGCTTTCCTGGTGGGACAAAAAGAGAAAGTCCTTCGTTGCTGTATCACATGTCCAGATAGTGATATGTATAAAGAGAATACTTATTGATGTTAAATTCAAAGTTTTACCAAAAGTCTAATAAAAAATGTGTGTCTACGCACACATTCATATTATGTGTATGTGTATTTATTTTTTTTACAATTACTGATACCAAAAAATGTTATTTTGGAGATATACAGATGACAAATACATATAATATGTCTACATATTTCATTGTTTGCTTAGAGAAGCCAGAGGAAAGAAGCACTATATACTTAGCAGGGTATTGCCATTTGAGAGCTTTATATAAAAATACCCAAGACAATAAGGTTATTGTAATAGAAATGGAAGATATGCAATATACTTCCTCTCTTGCAGTGCTCCTAAGAGGCCTTTCAGCTAGATGGTTAAGAAGTTAGGCTTCTGAGTCATACCTAGGCTCCGCCATTTTAGATGTGGGTGATCTTGGGCAATTTTTCTGTGTCTCTGTTTCCTATAACATAATGTATAGATAAGATTAATGCCCACTGGTTTTAGAATTAAATAAAATAAGGTAAGAAGTAAATTAAGCAGATGTGTAAAGTATTTAAAAGAATATATATTTCAAGAAATATTAATTACTATTCTAAGTACTAGTATTTTTGAATTTCTAAGTTTAACAATAACAATCAACAGAATGTATGGGGTAGTGGTGATTAATAATTGTGGCAGGCATTTAGAAAGATGCTAATAGGCACTAGAACATAATTTTAAAGTGAATGGGAAGAAAATGCATTGTATAATTACTTAATGAATATTTGATAGTATGGCCACAGAACAAAAGCAAAGTATTGGGGAAAAAAAGAAATTTCAAGTAAAGAATGTCAATTTTAAATTAGAAAGCCAAAAAAAAGTTATAAAGCATATCTGTATGCCAACACAGGCAATATGCTCTGGGTTAAAACATCTTTGCTCTACTCTACAATTTTTTTTTTTTACAAACACCTTTTTTAAGGTATAGTTTATATATTGCTAATAAATCACCAATTGTAAAGGTACAATGCAGTGTGTTCTAATAAATTTATAGTTGTGCAACCATTACCACCATCCAGATTAATACAGATTAGAACATTTCCGTCAATCCCCTTTCCAAATTTTTTCATGCCCATTTGCAGCAGCTCTTTCTCCTGCCTCCTAGTCCTTAGATACCACTGATGTGTTTTTGACTACATAGATTTGAATTTTATGGACTTTCCATATACATGGAATCATTCTGAAGTGAGTCTTTTGGGTTTGGTTTCTCTCATTTTGCACATATTTTTAAAGTATTTTCATATGGTCCCTGTACTGTTACTGGATCTCTTTATATTGCTAAATAATCACATTATTATATAGGCATATTACATCTTTCATCCATTCTCTATTTGATGAACATTTGAATTGTTTGCAGTTTTTTGTTATTATTATGAACAATACTTCTATAAACATCTTCGCAGGGACGTGTGTTTTCATTTCTCTTGCGTGTAATCCTAGAGTGGAATTGCTGGGTTCTACAAGTTTATATTTTTGGAAATCACCAAACTTTTCTCCAAAGTGGGAGTACAATTTTACATACCCACCAGCAATGTATGAGTGTTGCAGTTTCTTTATATCCTCACCGATATTATTGCTGTCTTTTTGATTGCAGCTATTTCAATGGGTGAGTAGTGTTGTCTCAAGGCTTTGTGTTCCTCTTAATGATATTGAGAATCCATTCATGTGCTTATTAGACACTCTGTATTTTTATTAAGTTTCTATTCAAATATTATGCTTATTTTAAAAATTGGGTTATTTTTCTTCTTAAAATTATTAAGTTTTTAAGATATTATGGATACACATTATTGTCTTTTACATGATCTGCAAATATTTTTCCCAGTCTGTATCTTATTTATTTATTTAATGTTGTCTTGAAATACAAAAGTTACTCATTTATTTATAAATTAAAGTTATTTCTCTTGACATTCAACTTTATCATAGGTTTACTTTTCTATGAATTCATTTTTGTTATCATATTCAAGAATTCTTTCCCTAACCTAAGATCATAAAGACTTTTTCCTATTTCTTTTTATTTTTTCCTATCTTTTCTTCTACAAGTTTGTAGTTTTGGTTTTTGCACTTATATATTTGATGTAGTTTGAGTTAACTTTTGTGTATAATATGCAGTAAGGATCAAAATTTATTTTATTTTTTGTATTTGAAACCAAATTGTCAGCAACATTTCTTAAAAAGTTTATCCTTTACACAATGAATTGTTTGCTTTCTTTTTCAAAAATCAATTATACATTACTGTAAGGATTCTTCTGGGCTCTCAGTTCTGTTTAATTTATCTATGTCTGTCCCTTTTTTTCCCGATATTCAAAGGTGCAGTTTATTATAAAAAGGGAGAGGAAAGGACACTTACAAAGACACTAGTGGGCAGAAACAGCTGCCCCAAAAGAGAGGTTTTGCTGAAAGAGAGGTCTGCATAGTCATAGATGGGCAGAAGGCTGCTACTAGTTGTGTCTGTCTTTTTGCTGGTGCCACATTGTCTTGATTACTGTGTATATAAGTTTTGAAATTAGAAAATATAAGTCCTCCAACTCTGTTGTTCTTCCTTTAGTGCTGCTGTTTGTAGCATTCTTAACATTAAGAAAATGCAGTTGTGTTTTCTGTTGATCTTTTTAGTAGTAACAAAAACTATATACCACTCTTCCCACCCCTGACTTATTTCTAGAAAATCCAAGGATTAGGCACACATTGTAAATTCATATAAGTGTTTCTGTCTTGGTATGCAGTTTACATTAGCTAATTCTTACTCATTAACACCTTTGATAAAGTGTGTGTGTGGGGGGGAGGGGATTAAGGTTGCAAGTATCAGAGGTACGCTGTTCCTTATGGAACTGAATTTATATTCTGAAGTCTGCTTTCAGGGAGTTCACTGCATGCTCTATATTATGCTGCAGAAACAAATAATTACAAAATGATATTTAATGGAAAGGTTTTTCTACTATTTGAACTGATGCCAGTATCCCCAACTTTTCTTTTGTCACAGTCATTTAACACAATAGGGCACAAAACAAAATAAAATTAAGTAGGAGAGCTGTCCTTTTTGTAGGGGAACTGCTTCCTCCATTCCTACATTAATATGATTACATACAGCTGCTTATTTATGTGGTTCACAGGAAAAATATTATTTCATCTCATGCCTCATTTAAACTCCCCCTTTAATGAAAAAAAAATAATTAAGAGATTATTATGACACATTTTTTGACTTAATTATTGTGTTCTACTCCTCTCACCTCAAAGTTTCATCTACAATATGCCATGCTCAGTTCAGTTTCAAAAGATCAAACATAAGCATAGTGCTGCTCTCGCAGAATGGAAATATGGGCCCTGCTTGAGATAACTCATAATGAAGGATTTTATTATCTAGAAACTTGTCTTTATTATTAATGCCAGGTGTGCCCAAGGGACTATGACAAATCTATTTGCTGAACCATCTTGAAACAACTGTGGTTCTCTTTTTTTTCATTAACTTAAGTTAAATGTAGAGACAGTTGCTCTTTAACATAAAAACAACATTTATACTGGTGAGAATCATGTGAATCCTAGCATGACTGAGAAAAATAGGGTTCATTTCTTCATCGAGTGCTTTTGCAAATAGATGCTTTTATTCTACAAATTGCCTTTTTATGCCTCCCCAGATCAATTTCTCTCTTTCCCATCCTTTATTTAGAGATGAATATATTTCATATTTAATATTATGAACTAATACTTGACACAAATTATCTCAAGGTCAAGGTGTTGTGCCTACACAAATTAAATCCAAACTGATGATATCCAATTCTACAAGAGCATTTAAGGGCTGGGTTATTCATATAGAGCTTTTTAAAAACCTGATTAACCACCTGCTGTAAAGTCAAATACACAGATAAATCCTAAGCATACTGAAGCCCAACATATTCATAGTTAAGTCAAAGTTAGATATGGCATTTTAAAAGCAGGAACATTAAAGCCTATGAACAAGTCTCAGGGGTTATAAAAGCAGAAGACAAACTCCTACAGCTATTTTGTTTTTTTTTTTGAGTCTGGCAGTTATTATGTTCTAAATCAGTGGTTCCAAATCTTGATAGTCATCAGAATCTCCTCAGGAAAACTTTAAAAAAATATAAATACAAGACTACCACAGTCAGAAATTTTGTTTAAATTACTCTAGGTGGAGAATGAGTATCATTAAGTTTTAATGTTTAATTTTAAACGTTTAAATTTTAGGTTTAAGAAACACTACTTTAAATAAAACCTCACAAAGATAGCTAAGTATGACATCAAAATTGGTACAAATGAGATAATTTTCCAAGTTAAAATACACTAAAAACAAGTTAGGTGGCCCTGGGAGAAGGTACCTGTGGAACATCAAAGGTGTAGTCACAGTACCTTAACACCTATTGTCATTCATGTGAACTTTGGTGTGCCACTCATGTGCCAAATATAATGAAAAATAATCTGTAGAATTGGTATCATCATATACTTGCTTTTCAGATTATTACATATGTTTGGATTAATTATTGCTACATCATTTTGATTTGAGAAACTGAGCTTTTTTCAGTCAACATTATTCTTTACTGCCAACAGATAGAGTTTTACTGTTTGAATTGCCATATTTAGAACTTAATTCAGTTCTGTTATTCTCTGAATATTTAGAGTTTTAGTCTTTCTTATAACTAATAATTACTTTGAAATATTTCATATCCAAATCAGAAATGTCTGATTGCTTTAAGATACTTAGCATAAAATCATTATATTTGGTGGTGGGAGGGGTAAGCAACTGCTTTAAGATGTATGTCATGAAAATAATATAACTTGCTAACATCTAATGAGAGAAGTAAAGGTAATGCTTTGAAGTTCATTTATGCAAGAGTAGGCAAGCCATGTGTTAGGTAATAGCCCTCAAAATTGAATTTGTTGGTATGTACAATTTTTTAAAAAGATACGATTACTTCCTAACATGAAGTTCTTAAGAATATGCATTTGTCTTTATAAAGAAGTAAAGGGAAGTAGTATTTTTCACCCAAATGAATGGAATATTATTCTACAAATTGCCTTTTATTATTCTACAAATTGTCTTTATTATTCTACAAATTACTAAAATTGTCTATTTTGCTGCCCAGCTACCTGTATCATACTCTTAACAATATGAAATCTTCCAACAAAGGTTATTCTGCTAAGAACCTGAAAAATTATTTTTAACATACTGAGTTAATATATTTCCCTATGAGTTTTCAAGATTTCTTATAGTTGGCATTATTGCAAGTGACTAGACAACATTTAAAAGCTGGGTGCTTGAAAGAAGTAGAGGACAGATCTTTGCTGTACCTTGAGATTTGTCAGTGGGACTGAGCAGTAGGGAGTATATAGGAAAGTGAAATCTCAGCACTATATTATTCCATTTGAGTAAGGAAAAGACCTGCAGTGACATTTCAGTCATTAGATAAGACCCTAGAGATTCAGAGAATGAAATTCACCCATCAACACTAGAGGCCAGGTGTAGCAAAGCTCAGGCTGGGTTGGTGGTATAGGAAATGTTCAGAAGACCAGGGAGATTGGCCGTCAGTATAGGAGGTTTTTCCATGGGAGCATAGGCACAGCCTCCAGGTGACTCTAGATCACTTTTCCAAAAATCACTTTGCATAAAACCAATTCATTAAAGATTAATTTGTCAATGACCATTTGAGCAAATTTACCAATAGTCAAGAACTTATTCTGAGAAATAGTCCTCTTGAATATATTCAATGAACTTGTTTTACTGTAGCTGAATTTTAAATAGTGTTCTGTTTATTAAATCCTGAGGGTCATAGGAATCATTGTCTTCTTATGAATCTGTATATGAAGATCAGTCTCATAAGAACATTCATATTTAATATAGTCAAGGAAAATACATTGTTAATCATATTCAAATAAAAATTCTTGAATATATTCTCAATAAGGAAATATTAAATTTGTCTAATGTATTAAAAAAGAATGTTTTCCAACAGATTATTGGTATACTGATATTATTGAATTCAGTGAATTTCTCATTTAGGAAATTGCTTCTTTAGGAAATTGATTTTTGGTGAATTTCTCTTCTGTTTTGGCTGGAATTGGGGTGGTAGGATTAGGGCTGAAATGGGAGTATAGGGATCTGGAAAGGGTATAAAATGACTCTAGTTTAAATCATAGTAAGGGCAAGCCAGGACACAGTGTCTGTGCCCCACACTGAGTCCAGCCTACCAGAAAGAGGATACAATAATAAGCCTGATGAATTGAGAAACTGGGACTAATGCTGCTTATTTATAGCCTACTAAAATCCAAATGACTCTTATATAGTAAGGCTGAATCTATAAAAGATGAAATTACTTGACCCAACTGTGGGAGAACTGAGGAAGACAGGAAGATGGAAGCTCAGGAAATGGCCATGGAACTGAGAAGTTTCTCAGATGACATACTGCCATGCTGGCTTCTTTGATTCAGAGGTGGTTCTAATGTTAGGAGACAATTAAAGAAGGGTTTCTTCCTTGAAAGAAAGCAGTTTTCTCAGTTCTTATTTTGCTTCAGTCTCTGGCAGTGAAAACAGAGTACAGTACAGTACTGGGCACACTAAAGTAGGTTTAAAAATACTTGTTGCCTTGATGTAGTTATACATGGACCCTTGATAACTCTTGTCATTTATGGTCTCTCGTAATAAAGTTATGACTTATGTTTTGTATGGCAAACTTCCTAGTATTCAGAGTACCACATCCCACGGCATGTATTTAAGAAACAGAGGTGCCACAGTCATATCTTGACCTTGAGGAGGAATGAAATTTCCATACAAAATATCGGATTGAAACCATCTTCTTTGCATGTAGAGTACTGAAAGGAGAGTTGAAAGTTCAGAGGAGGGTTAGGAAATTGTGAAGATTAAAAAGCTCTAGACATTTTCTTGAAGCTTCAGGTGAGATTTTTATTCCAGGAAAATTAAACTTAAAAAAAGCTACGTTATACATTTTTGTTATTAGAAAAGCAAAGGTCTAGCCTTTTCTCATGTGGAAACACTTTCAGACTCTTATTATACAAAGCAACTAAGAACAGCTCAAGCACAAAAAAATTATTCAAAACCAAAGTGTGTTTGCCTCATCAATACTGCCTCGTGGTACATAGCTCAGAGTCGATATAAACAACAAATATCAGCTAAGCAATTATGGAGTTGCCATGGAGCCTAAAAGTTGGGTGTATGTAACTGGAATAAGGAAAACTCTAATACTCTGGAGAAAGAAGCTTTTTGAACTGAAATTTGGACACTACAATTATAGAATATTGTGTTTTAGGGAAGGAAAAACCTGAAGTTATCTATTTCCAATCTTTCCATTTTTCAAATGTTATTTTATTTGTTATTTTTAGATGAGAGGAAGAGAGTTTACTCAATGCCACATAGTCTCAGAACCAGAGCTAGAGTCTAAATTCTCCCCAGCTACAAGGAAGCCATCCATAATTCTGGGACTTATGTTCTTTCATGTATAATTATCAATATTCTTTGTTGGGGCAAAGCTAACTTAGAGTCTGTGTGTGGAATTCCATCTGTAGGACGAGTACTCCACTTTACCCTGAATATCATTAAAATAGTTATTAGTGCTTCTCCTAAGCAGAAGAGGGTAATGTGTGAGTAATGACTGGCTCTTCATTTTCTCTCCCCCTAACTGCTCTTATAAATTTTTGTAACTAACCCTCCTCAGGGACATGTAAATAAGCTACATCCTTAAATGTATATTTGTTTTATGAGTGACTGTACACATGCTTATGTTTTTTGAAAATATTTCAGAAAGCATATAAATGTGCTTCTTAACTAATTTGAGTGTGTAGAGATATCTGAGCTTACGGGTTGTGTATGTGCCAAGCTGCTCTGGGAACTTGGTGTTTATATGTTTTTGGTAAAGAAGTTTATTTGCTGAAAAGAAATATGAAAGTTGTCAATTACAGGGCAGAGCAAGGATGAGTTTGGAGGATATTCTGCCTGGTTATTATCCCCAATCCTGAAAGACCCAATGAGATGGAAGTTTCAGAGTAAACACTAGTATTCTTCGTACTGGGTGTATATTCTAAGAACTTTAAGACTCAAAAGAGAAACTATTACCATAGATATAATACCCTTGGGTACAAACTTTTAGTAAATCTCAGTAAACCAATCATTGTCATCTTTGTGAATTATTCCTGGTCATCTCACAGCTGGAGACAGTAGTGAGTAGGGTGAGAAGAGAGATAAAAATGGATCCTGGAGTCTGACACATTAGTAGAAGTTTGACCAGGTTACCTAGCATCTATGTGATAAGGGAGGGAGGACTCTTTTCTGTTTTGTATATTTGCTATTAAGTCTATACATAAAGACTCTATCCTTAGGAACTGCTTGAAGGACAGGCATGAATCCAAATATTCTAATGCATCTCCAGTGCAATAACTCACAAATTTCTATAACTTTCTGACTTTTTAATGCAAATAAGGGGAATGACTAACAGTTCATAACAAATATTAGTTGAATGAACACATGAATAAATACATATTTAATGAACAAAACAAACATTTTATATTTGACAGATGCCTCTCACTTTTAACTTGTTTTGCCTCAATACCCTGTGAAGTATTTTTATTGCCCTTCACAGTTGAAGGAATGAAGGGTCAAAAGGCAGTCAAACAGTAGTTGTGGATCAGAATCAGAAAGTGCCAGCTTGGAAGCCCCTCACCCTGACTTGAGACCCAAAATTACAATTGACGTATCTGCAAAGATCTATAATGGCTATCCTTGTGTAGTCCCAAGAATGCCTGTCTATCTTTGTTTGCAGTAGTATGGCTGAGCCAGATGATTTCCCATCAAAAAGATTCAGCTCTAACCTCAAGGGAGGATGATGGCTAAAGTGTCCTATGGTCTCATAATCTTCATAAGAGCTATTTGTACTTAATGTAAAAAAGATCAGTGTTGTGTGGTAGAACTTGAATTTATCTCTCTGACTCCACAGGAAGCCCTTTGTAGTGTAAACCAGCTCCTTAAGGCAATATTTAATATACTCACAGGAGATATCACCTCTTACTGGTAGATTCCACCTAAGGTTTGACTTAGAGGAACTTCATATGGATAAGAAATCTATGTGAAAGGTGGCTGAAGAAATACAGGATGAAGGGCAGAAAAGGAATAGTCACTATAGATGTAATTCTTTGGGAGCCAACATTAAGATTTGATCTAAGAATTCATACATTTTCCTTGCAAAGCCATTTCTAATTAACAAAGCTAGAAATGTCTTAATAGGAGTCAATATTTTTTAAAATATTATTTAAAAAATCTATGTATTTCCTTCTATTCATCTGGGATAAATTCAGTTTTTCTCTTTTGGAAAAAGGATTGAAGTATTTTTTTCCTCTTACCTCCCAGAGAATCTCAGGATTGTGCTTATCAATATAGGTTAAATTTTAAAATATGTAACTGAATCTATAAAACCAATATCTATATCTGTAATTTTTTAACAGAAATTTTATAGTAAAATGAAAAATGGAAAGTTCCTGAGCTTTTCTTGCTTCTGGGTGTAGAAAAGTGCTCTTTTCCTCCATCTACAGGAAACTGTTACTCCTTTCAAGACTCAGTGAAAGCTGTGATAAGTTCCCTCTCTTCAGCAGAGTTAACTGTGCACAAAGCAATGTAATCCTTTATCTTGAGATATTAGAAGGGCCTCCTGCCTGACTTCTGAGGTATTTGAGAGCAAGGGCTCCATCTCACTGCCTTTAACTATTAGTGCTTAAGCCTGGACTCAATGAACATTTGTTGAGTGAGCAACCCTCAGAATGGCTCTCACATTCTCCCAATACTATAGAAATCAGAATGCAGCAACCTAACCTGAATCTGACAGTACCCAACCACAGATCAGATCTCATGTTTCTTTTAATTTAGGTAGAGTGGGAGTCAATAAGTATGAATTATTTCCCTAGTTTAATCATCGCCTAGCTCTGGATATCATATTAAACATCAAAAAACTGCCCCTGTCCTACTTCATGGGAATGGTGGAAAATAAATGAGACGACATCTAAAGAACCAGGTTTCCTATTAAAGAGTAAGTTATTATCATCAAATAGACAAGCTCCCAGCATTCTCCAGAGTGCTGAAAAATCTGTGCTGAGAAAGAACAACCTGGAAACATTTCACTCTTTTCACCTAGTCTGTTTTCTATTGTTAAACAGGCCATATCCTATCAACACTGATGGTAGAATTCAAGAAAAATGAGCAAAGGATAAGACAAACAATGAGGAAAATAAGCTTAAGCATTGTTTTTGTGAAGGAACACTGATTTTCATTACTTACCTCAGATACAGAGGTTTTGAAAAATGAAAGAATTTTTTTTTTGCCTAATTTGAGTTGTAGAAAGCATACTGATGTGTGAATCATACGCAGTTTTTAATAAAATGCATTTAAAAAATACTACTGCTCTTCCAACTTGTTTTGGAAAATTATGCTTTAGTCAGTAACTTACTTGGAAAATCCCAATGATTCTGTTATTTTACATTTACAGTACCTTTATATTTAGTTGTTCTCATCTATAAAATGCATTGCAGAAAATTAGCTATAAATTGCTGAGTAATATCAACGTTCCAAATTATGTGTACTCTCATCAACTGTAATTTGTGAGAAAAGTACTAATTTGGAATCTAATGTTACTTTTGATTTTTCCTGTGTATCAGGAAATTTCAAGAAAGTTCTACTTGGTTTTCCCTTTCTCCAGTTTTCCACTGCACTCCATTTCTTATGTCTGAATTTTCCAAGTTCTATAAACTCAGATCTCCAACTATGTCATTACCTGAGAACTAAATATGTATATAGGTGTGTTTTACTTGCATTACTGAAATGTTAACCTCAATTCAATTTACTTATCTCTCAAAGCAAATGAAAACATCTCCTATGATTTTATTTTATTTGACTTCAAATAAGATGAAATATTTCCTTCTTATCATACTGGCAAAAATTGAAAAGTGTGATAATCTGTTACCGAAATAGGGGTGAAAGGATCCTCTGTTATACATTGTTGATTGCAGTACAAACTGTTATAAACCTTCTGTGGTGGAATGTGGCAATTCCAATCAAAAGAACAGTTATCTTTTGACTCTAAAATACTAATTCTAGGAGCTTATCCTGAAGATATACCTCCAACAATATGAAAATATATATGCATAATATTCATTGTAATATGCTTCCTAATGTCACATCTCATGTTGGTAGGACACAATATAAAAATATTAGAAACAATTTAATGACCCATATACATAGTGGTGGCATTAACTATTTGTATCCATATCATGAATTACTATATGGCTATAAAAAAGGATGACGAGCCTCTCTGTGAGCTGATATAAAGGTAAATGGAGGAGAAAAGACAGCTTTTCCTTAAAGGAGAATTTTTATGAAGTGATGAAATTTTATATCAACATTCTAGGACGTATCAACATCATGTACCTGAGGTTATAAGGCACTGGGAAGGGCAAACATTACTTCCGTGTTAGCCTTGCCAAAATGCCTAACCTCAATTTAATCAATAGAAAACATAAAGCAATTACAAATTGAAGGATATTCCAGAAGCAAAACAAACAGGTCAGTAGCCTTCAGAATGTCAAAAATATGTAAAACAAAGAAAGATTGAGAAACTGATGCAGACTGGAGGAAACTGAAGAGAATCAACAAATGCAATATGGCTTCAGGAATTAGTCCTGAACCAGAAAGAGTCATCATCAGGGCAACTGGTAGAACTGAAATAAGGATTAAATTAGTTATTAATTTCCTATTAATTGCATCATCACTGTGTAATATATAAACATTAGTGAAAGCTGGATGAAGGGTATATTAGAAGACTATGTACTGTTTTTGAAACCTTTTTGTAAATTAAAAATAAGTTCACAATAACACATTTAAAAAATGTAGTGAGTTTCCAGCTACTTGAGTTAAAGTAAAGGATAATAGTCCAGTAAGAGATTGTAGAAGAGATTCAAGCATAGCTAGGTGGTTTTAATAGATAGCCTTTTTAGGTCTCCTTAAGCCATGAGAATGTTTTTGAGAACATTAATAGAATTCTTAGCTTAAAAGTTGAGTTAAAGTATTCCAACAAGCTTTGATCCAATGCTAATCCTTGAATTTGTAAAAAATGAACAGTTCGACTTTACTTCATGTCAGCAAATAATACATGCTGTGAGGATCACAAAAATGTGTCATGAAAAATTCAAATTAGTTTACAATAAAATTCCATTAACTTCAACTTTCAAAGACTTCAAACCCCTTCTTAACAAATTTACATTCATGGAAGAGTTTTCAGTCACATTCAAAATTGCCATTCTATAGTAGGTAGTCACACAAGGGATTGAACAATTTAAATCAGATAAAAATTATACTCTTAAGGAAATCAGATTCCAAAATAGTACATGAAGTATGATCTTATTTTTGTCAAAGTAAAAATAAGTACATAGAAAAGAGTCTAAAGTTTTATAGGACAAAATGTAAACAGAGGTTAATTTTGGGTTGTTGGTAGTGGGTGTTTTTTCTTTGCTTATCAGCAGTTTCAAATTTTCTATAATAATTCTATATTACTTTTGTAATAATAAAACAATAGAACTCATAACTGTTTTGATGCCTATATATACATATAAAAGAGAGTAGTGTGACAATTTTTCAGGTCTCTAAACAGTAATACCAAACAAATGCATGTAGCCCACAATAAAGCTTCTGTACTCTAGAGAGTCACTCGTGTTAGGATGACTGGCTGGAGGCTACAAATAGAAGGTAATAAGTGAATTTTGTTTCCTATAGCCCTTCAGTTAAAAATGTCAAAAATTACTCAGAGAACATTTTAAGTATCTATAACAAGCTAACAGTGTCACAGGAAACACCAACATTGGCTGACTGATTTAACTTTTTTGTAATGTATTTTTAAAAATGAAAAGAGAAAAATGCATTTTTTAGGGAAAGGAAAGAGATGTATTTGGATATTTCTTCCAGCCTTATTGTACATTATGGGACATATTTAAGTGGTAAGGGTTAATTTTGTTCTGACCTTTAAACTAATATCCATCTTCTAGTGATTAGAATCTAAAGCAATACTTCTTAAATTTTAATATGCGTATGAGCCAACTGGGGGATTCTGATTCCGTAGACCTGTTATTGGAATACATATTTATATATTTAGATTATTTTTTATTCTTTCTTAAATTGAAGTAACATTGCATTATAACATCATATAAGCATCAGTTGTGCATATAACCTACAAATTAAATATATGTGTACTACATGACATTTACCAATAAAGTTAAACCCACTTTCCTTTAAAGCCTGAGAACAAAGAACACATGTTATTCACTGTAGTACTATTAGATTTGAATTGATAAATATTTGAAAGTACAGCCATAGAAAATCAGAGACAGTGTTTTCATAGTATAAACTGCAATGTGTATCCCAGTTCAATGTTTCGCTAAAACGGAAAATTAAAACATAAGTTAAAATTGCCTCAAAGCAAAGGTGGCATTGGGAAGAAAAGGGTGAAAAAGAAAGTGCTTTCTTTTTAAGTTACCATCTACTCCCCTGAAATATCTGCTGCTGAAGAATTGGGTAAGAGCTCAAATCTGTCTTTGGTCTGGAAAAGTTCTCATAGGCCTTTCAACCCTAAGTGTAATTTAGTTGTAAATGGAAGATCAAACCAATAGCTTAAGCCTATGGCTTAAGGATTGTTTAGTGTTATTTTAAAATTCCTGATAGAGGCCTTTTGGCTAAGATCAAATGTAGTAAAATTCCATAAAATTTCATTTAATTTCAGCTATTCTTTAAACATAAAGTTTTATATTTCCTTAATATTGTATTACTTTACCACCAAGCATTTTTTCACAACTACTATTTTCAGTTTCCTAAGCTATTTGCTCCCCACAGATATTAAAATATTAATACTATTCAATAAGCAAATCTTTGAAAGATATATGTATTCATCAAATTTTGTGCTTTCTATACATATATTTTTTTGATTTAAAGATTTTTTGCATAAGTTTTGCTTCATAAGTATCATAGGGTACTATACTTATATATATAAAGGATTTAAACCTTTTTCGTATTTGTACATATAGTTGATTGATTATACATTCCAAACTTCAACTGAGACTTTTAAATTTGGGCTACCTGTGATGTTTTCTCATATTTTAGATGGTAATTTCCAATGTTTTGAGAAAATACAAGAAAATGGAGTCAAAGTAATGTCTAGTGGAAAAAAAAACAATATCTCAGAAGAATGTAACAGTATGATGCTATCTTTAGAAACTAAAAATAAGCAAAACTAAACAATATACTGTATTAGAAGTACATTAATTTATAAAAAAACAAAAATGCATGAATAAGAGTCACAATAACTGTAACCTATTAAGGCTTATGATTGAGAATAGGATAGGGGAATAGCACATAGGTAGTTGCATATTATTGGGTTACATACACACATACACAGACTTCATCATGAATATTAATTAATTTTTTAATGCAAGAAAACTGTGAGGTTTCTATAATTCAGAAACTAATTGATGATGAAGTACTGCCACTCCCCTCTCAGCTAAGGTATCATGTTCTTTCAGTAATACACTTTATATTGTTCAATTTAAAGCAAATACTTGGTAATATTTTCCTGGGATACCTAATTTTTAAATAATATGCACAATCATCTTTTCTTGTTATAATACATATATTTTGTTCTATTATTATATACAGAGTAATCTAGTAGTTTAAATTAATCAATGAAAATAAAGGAAATATCAGATTATTCTGTTTATATTCATAGTAGGGGCTATATGGTCATAGTTTTGGTCAATGAATGCATTATCTCTAGCAGATATTTCTGGAATTTCCAAATATTTCCGAATTCCAGAGACTATGTGCAAGTGGACTTTGATATCCATAAAATCTTACAGAAAAGACTCCATTTCCTAATAAATCAATAGTGTGGAAAACAAGAGCAACATTAGTCATCAGATATGAGAGTTTAGAGGAAAGAATTATCTCATCATGTTACAATGAAATTTCATAAAAATAAATATCCCTCACCATTCTAAGCAGACTGGACTGTAGAAGTTTAGATTAATTCTTTCAGTTTCATAAAACCATCCTTAACATCCTTAAAGGTATGGTACATTCAGCAGGGTTTGCAAAGTCTCATTTGAGTGTATCCTGGATTAGATCCCCCAACCCCCTTGCTAAGTAATGGAAGAACTAGCTATAGCAAGACTAATAGGCAAAACTGTCTAGTATAGTTTCAGTAGGACTACTCTTCTCACTAGTTGTAAAAATAGTTCTACCTTTATATAAAAAATAAAACATTTCTTGGGGACTTGTGGAGTGCTGTTTGAGTGAGAGAGAGAATAATAAAAACTACAAATTAAGTAATATGTAACAAGTCTAGTCTGAATTTAAATTGATTGCTTGAGGTTAAAATAGTAGCTCTACCTTTCTCAAAGAATCTATATAAATCTGCAATTCAAAATACATATATTTTGAAAAAATATAGTTAATCAAGCAAAATGAAAAGTCCTTCAAAAGACACCTTGAAATTAAAATTAGTATTATGAAAATTGAGGCAAGTGAAATTAACCTTGACTGAATGAAATAAGCAACTGATATTTTTTTCATTCCTATAATATTTGATCTCACTTTTAGTTTCACAGGAAGAACAACTTTTACTGTACCTGACGGGGGGTTCTTTCTGATTTACTCCTACACCACTCCCAGTCTGAAATGTCTGGTTTCTGATTTGCCTCATGAGAAAGTCTTCTTTCTGGTCCTTCCAAATAGGTGGTTTCTTCATAGTTAATATCACTGCCTGTATTTTCAGAAAGCAATGGGTCAACACCCCTTTCAAAGTGGAAATCCTGTTTAGCTCCTGTAATATCAGTATTTGTGCATTTGTTGATGCCTTTTAGAGTGGAGCTGTCCAGAGATGGTGTGGTGCTGATTTCCACTTTTATGGCATTGAAGATATTACAAGTGTCGCTCTGAGTGTTTTTTGTCGTTTTGCGCTCATAGTTCATGAGATTGTGGTAGGATGTAGAATTCTCATCATCATCAAAGTAATCTTCATGTGTAATTTTATAAATTCCATAACTTTCTTGGAATGATAGATTGAATTCAAAGCCTCTCCTCTTGGCTAAGTAAAATAAACAAACAAAAAGTTCCTGATATATACACACACACACAGTGAATAAAATAGCAGAGTGCATTCAATCTGACTGATAAGAATTTAAATGCTGTCTTCATTTATTCTTTCAATTATGCAAAACAATTATTCCTCACAAACTCAAGTCATCTTATCAATCTGGCCTAATGTTTTTCAGTTGAAAAGGGGTTTGAAATTCATACAACGCCAAGAACCCTTCTGTCTTTAAAGCAGTTATGTGTGTTAAAAACTTAATTATAAATTAAAAGGCTCAACTACACTGCCTTAATTTTAGCTTTTCAGTATATCAACTACCTGTACATTCCTTGATTTGGAGATAAAATATGTTGTTTATAAATTTTGTTACTCTAAATTAGTTATTAGTAACCCTTTATATTATTTGAGTTATTCATCTGGCAATACCACCAACAGACAAACCTTTTTAAGTATTTTGATGCATGCTATTCCTGATATTTATGTTTATAAATTCATACATTAAAATTAGACAGTACTGCAATGCAGTTTTTAAACTTTCTACAATAGCATGTACATTCTGATATGAATTTGAAGGAAATTGTAAATAAAAGTGATAGATTGCAATTTCTGTGAGCAGAAGCATTTTACAACATGCCTATAATCCTGATTAATTACAAGATAAATTTAACAGGAAGGCACAAAACATTTTAGGGTTTAAATGAGGTGATGTATGATGGTATCTAAACACTAGTCTCTGGTCTTAGAATAACAAAGGAGAATATGACAGATATTTATACAATTTTGTTTGTGAATGTCATTGAGTACTCGAATTTAAAAAATGTATTAAGAATGAAATTATATCAAGATGGTAGATAAATTACAATTTAATGCTTGGATTTTCATCTTTGAATACATGGCTCATTTCAGATTTTTTTCTACTTTGATAGGTATATGTTTTATAGCACATATTTATGTACCCTAGGTGGGAAATTTTGAAAAATGATAAAATTTCTATGGGGACATCAGAATTAATTTGAGTTATTTAATAATATGTCCTAGTGTCATATACACACTGATTCTATTTCTGAAATTTACCCAGAACTGAAGATTTACAAACAAATTGGGATGACTTAAAAATAGAATTTGCAGATATAATTCATGATTTGAGTCAAAGCATTCATTGTTCAAGCCAGAACATAGAAAGTAACATCTATTCAAAGAAAATGAAAAAGTGGAAACAAATATTAACATTTTATACACTTCTTATTTATAATTCTATTTACTTTTTCTAGTAAAATAGTCTACTAAAATAAAATTAGGATTTCAACTTACTTTAACAGTGTGAAAACCAGAGGAACTAAAAAGATGTTTTAATTATTGATGGGTTTCCATCAAAAAAATTGTCAGTTCGGGGATATTAAATAAAAACTTTCATAAAATCCCAATTTTAGCACATAACATGATATAATTGATATATGTGGATATATATTTTCTTAGCTGAATATTGTAACTATGAAATATGTAAAGCAAAAATGAATAATGGTTTTGAAGGAGTGTGCAGAATGTGTCAATGGAGAATCTGCCTCCTTGTCATGAGATGCAGGAGGCAGTCAGAAGTAGACTATGAGAAGAAAGTGGGATTGTGATGGACCTTACAGGTACCGTGAAAGTAACTGTGTAAACAAGAAAGAATAGACAGGCATATAGAGGCAGAGTTGACAGAATATAGGGAGTAATGATGAAGGCATATATTGTCTCAGATATACAAAGAACTGATTTTCTATTTGTGCATGAATCCTTAAGGAAATAGAACATTCCTGGGCCAAAGTACACAGATAGGTTATGTAACTTAAATCAGCAATACCATACATAATAAAAAGTTTATTGGTCTTGTTTTGTAGATGAGAATACTGAGGCTGCTTAAAAAAAAACCTTCCTAAGATTTCTTAGCTGGTAGAGATTAGAATGTAAAGCTAACTGACTCCAATATTGGACTTAGTCTATGTGAAATTACTTCCTGTTAATGAGAACCATGAGAGAAATGTTGATAGAAGCACAGTATCCCAGATATATTATCTTTAACTTTGGAGAAGTACATTAATTATGAAATGATAATTAATAAAAAGATTTCTTGCTAATGACTTTCCTTAACACTAAAGGTAAATTCTGACTAAGATAACTAATAGAGATAATAGGTTCTAATAGTATAACCGAGATAACACTGTGTAAGTAGAGACTGACTATAAGGGGAAATCCTCTATACAGTATTTTTAAATAGTACAATTAATAATCATAACTATGTTGAGGCACAATGTTAGTATCAGAATCAACGACTGATCATCTTCAAGTTCCTTGTGGGCAAAGACTATGTCTTGTTTTGTTATGAACCAAAGATAAAATAACTTAAATATCCATCAGAGCCAGTTGAGGACATTAATAATAATAAAGTCTAGGTATATAACATATGGGAAAGTCCTTTTTTTAGAGTAGGGTGCTTGTCAGTAGCTATTATTTCAGAAGGCATGGGGGCTATGTTATCAACTCTTGATTACTTAAGACAATCCAAATTCATGGATTTTGGTATAAAACCTCCACATTTAAAATTTTGGATACATAAATTCCTTTAAAAATAATGAGAATTATAAAACCACATTTTGAGTCAAATTCACCTCATGAGCCCTGAGTTATGAACTTCGTTTCCATATTGAGCATAGTGGGTACAGTGCTAGACATATAGTGACCATTTCCGTAATATTTGTTGAGTGAGTGAGTACGTGAATGAAGCAAGCTATGGAAATTATGCCTGATTTATTATGCCTGATAGGGAAAGTTTGTGTCAGCTTACCCTAGACATAATGATGCTAGCTGAATAGAATACGATTTCAAGAGAAGTGATAACTTTAAAAATGACTTATTTATGGGAGGAAGGCCTCAAAGGCATGAGAGTTCCTGATTCCAGTTTATATGCCATTGAGAAAACAATTTAATTTCTTTAAAAACCTTTTTTGTGCATAATCAGATATGTTTAATTGACTAATAAGAGAAACTTAAAGACCATAAGAAAGTTTTGAAGCCCAAGATCTTTTGAAGACTACATTACATTTATGAAAAAAATACAATACTGTATTTGTTCTGAAAAGTAAAACTTCACTGGCACAAAACCCTGGATAAAACATGAATTAGCTCTAGTCTTTTGCTTTTAATCACATTTTGCTAATAAAAACTATAGGCAGAATAAATTATATCAGCTTATAAAAATAAATTTTTTCTATGTACTGTCTCCAGATACTTGGACTTGGTCAAAAGATAAAAGCTGAAAATCTTATTTTTATATAAAGTATTTTAACTATTTAATTAAAATCAAAACATCATCACATGTAACTTAAAGAGCCTGAAAGTCATAGCCAACCCTAATGTGTATCATCTGAGATACCTGTGTTAAAATCATCTTTAAAAATAAAACATTTTTATTTTAAGACACTAGTAATGTGATGTGATGATTGTTGGAAATCAGAATTATTTTTACTGAAAATTAGTTTCCATTATTGACATTTATTTTCTGGTTGCATTCTTTTTAGTTTTTACTCAAGGAAGCTGACTTGTAGAATTATATTTACATTTGCAAAATGAACCTTTATGAAAAATATTTTCCTTTCTTTGCACCTGAAGCTCACTAGCAAAGAATGTAAAGTACTTGGTGTGAGGAAAAAAAGCTTAAATGTGAAACTTGAGCCATAGTATCAAAAATATTATAGAGAATCAAAGTATTATAGCCTGTCAAGTACCAAGCCCACTTGAAGATACCATCTTATGGGGTTTTGAAATTCAGTTTCTACATCATCCTAGCAATAAGAAAATTGATGGTAAGTTCTCAGACTGTGACAACACATCATTCTTATTCTCAGGTTTTTCCTATAGCAGAACCTGGGATCATAAAAGTGACGAGGTCATTTGAACTGTGGACATCTTAAATTAATGTTTCTTTTTTACAATGTTTTATTTTTGAAGCCATGTCTTTTTTTAATCAACCTCCATATTTCAATGCCTTTTTTGGACTAAATACAAGTAAGGATAATTTTAGAGGAAAATATTATTCTGATCTTGAAAGACTTTTTAAAATTTCAAACTGAGATATTAATATGGTTATTAAATCAGCTAGCCTTTGTAGGCTCTTCTAGCTTGTGCTGTACAGAAGATAGAATATTTCCCAAGCCATTTGCCACGATAGGTCTGCCTTCACTTCTTAAAACTGACACCCTAGACTACTTCACTAACACATTTCGTTTTACTGTCACTAGACTTTGCTTACATCCATCACAGCCTTAACTACTACAAGACCAGGTTGATTTAGTGGCAAAATATTAATATTTGTTAGAATATCCAAATTTTCAGTCTTGCAAATGATTTCTTTTATGTTATATGTGGCTCCAAAGATTTATTACTAAAATTATAAATTCCATGGTTATTTTATTTTTAAGATATAGGTGAATTTGGCATCTATTAACAATAAAACTTTAAGGCATCTTTAACACTAAAATATCTTCTGATCATTTGAAAAATGTCTAGGCATACTAAATTTTAAATGTTATCAATAATTGAAAAATGACAGTTCATGACTGATATTTATAAAATATATCTGTTATAAGTTGCTTGCAAAACATATTTTCGTATTCTCCAGAGCATACTTTGATATTTCTCTCCCTAAAATAATCTCAGATGAATCATTTTTATTTACTCTTCATTTTCTCTTAAAACATAACGTACCTGGTTATTTGTAGCAAAGTACAATTAATGCAACAGCATGCACTAATGCATTTTTAGATTTATTAAATGGTAAAGCATACTATCTTTTGTCTGGAATGGCAAAATGATATTCTTTCTTTCTTGGCAGTCAAAACATAGGTCATTCCTCAACTTTTCTTCTCAAGAAGGAAACAAACTCTAGTGAGTTTTGTAATTGACCCATGCCTGCACTAGGTGTGATCTAGAAAATGCTTTCTTTTTATTTTTAGTAAACAGCATAACTAGATTCATACACCAATCTACATTGAAAATCCTTGCTACCTTTGTCCTTTCTTGAAACTGAGGGGTAGTTGTGTATGTGTGTGTTTCTAAAAGCAAAAGCAGAGACTTCATAGTATCTTGAAACTTTTTTCAGGCATTTCTATTGTTTATTCTGAAAGATTTTCAAAATTCTGTAAGAATACAAGTATGCAAATAATGAAAATGCTTTTCCTTACTGTTTCATGAAATACTAATTGACTATAATATAACTGGAGATTTTAACTCTTGAGAGAGTTAAGCTCTTTCAGGTGCAGTTTCTTATATGTGAACTTGGGAGGGGCATTTATTTTCTACTCCTTGCTAAAAGCCTTGGTGGCTAAAACATCTAAGGGGCTTCGTTGACCTCCTTGTGTTGAATGAATTGTTTCTTCCTCTTTTACCTAAAGGATGATTATTTGCTGTAGAAGCACTTCACACAATTGTTTTAAATATACATTATTTAAAACTTACTCCAACACTTTGTTAAGAAATACAGTGTCCCTTATTTACCATTTATATTTGTTCTTGGACTCTTCATCCTCCACTCAGTCAACTTTCTCAATAGACTATTTTCTTTATTTGACTGCGTGCTTATTGCTTCCAACTGTTGCAACATCTAGGACTTACTTTTTTCCCCATCAGATGCCACTGTGTAGGCGTTCTGTTTGCAGTTGATGATGCAGCCACAGGGCAAGTGGGTCCAGTGTTTGGACAAGACAAATACCGGGGTTACAGTCGTGGCCAGCAGGGTTAGTAGAAAGCTGAACGTCTCGAAGGGAAGACTCTGAAGCCCCACCATGTGCTGTACTAACATGTGGATCTGCAAAGGCAGAGAACTTCAGACCTATCCCAGGCTCACATTTTTCACTTCCCCCAGCTCTTCCCAAAGCAACCTGCCCCCGTCCTTCTCCAGGACCTTTCCTGCTGGAGAGCCAGAAACTCTGGTCCTAGACTACAGCGCCTTTGGCTTGGGTAGTGGACTACTGGGAGCTACTGGAGGAAACTGGAAGGACTTTGGGATTTGGGGATGGGAGTGGGGAGGCGAGGCAAGGTTGGCTTTTGAGTACCAGATCTGTGCGGGTTTATCACCCACGTTTCCAACAGGAAAGCGAAGACCACAAGGTGTTGATGGTGCCCAGGAAAGCAATGACCTTTGTCACATCCCTTGGCCCTCACCTCCTGCCAGGCCTACTTGTCATAGCAGGGTGCCACCTGGCCACCTCTCAACTGGAGTGAACAAAAGCCTGTTCTCTCTGCCTCTAATTAACATCTGCTTGCCCTTCCTCCCCTTCTCTCCTAACGTGTTGGGGCGGGGGAGGGGGGAATCCTTTAATCTTCTTACTACTTCCCTTCCACCACCTCCTGCCCCACCATACACCAAAATACTCTGCCTGGTTTGGGGAGTCACCAGGGGATGCGCTGCTCAGTCCGCTTCCAAATGTTATCTGGCTGACTTTTAGAGACGCACTTAACGGCCCATCTCCGGTGACTCTCAAACCAGACTCTTGTCCCAACACGCATTCACACGGTCTGGCACACACACCCGCGCACTGCGAGTAACTGCACTTTTACCATCATAGGCAGCCAAAGGATGACTTTTGTCAGCGCTAGGATGAAGGAGAAGCGCTTCTGCGCTATGGTCGCTGCGAGGCTCCTGGTGCCAAAGAGAGTCCTCTTCGGGTTCTCACGCCCGCAGGCTCCGGTTCCAACAGCAGCGCCGCGCCCAGAACCTCGCCCGGCCAAAGAGGGCAGACCGGGTCCAAACCCCGGGTCCGAGCTCGGAGAGCAGGTCGCAGAGCACCGCGGGGCGGGGCTCGGAGCGTCGCCGGGAGACTGGGAAAGCACTGTCCCCGCACTTGGGGGAGTCCCGGGAGTGGAAGCTCCGCGAGAAATTTCCTGGTAGTTGGTGTGGAGTCTCGGCGGCTGCTCGGAACACAGCAACTGGTGAATGAGCGGGACGGAGAGACCCGCGAGGAGCCCGAAGGCCGAAGTGTACACGGCGAACAGGAGCAGCACATAGGAGCTGGAGCAGTCGGCCAGGCAGCCCCAGGGCGTGCGCACGAAGGCCCCCCAGCCGCAAAGCGGGAGCGCAGACAGCAGCAGACAGGCTGCCCACACCAGCAGCGCGGCCGCGAGTACCTGACCGGATCTTCTGGAGGCTGCCTGGCTTCCCACAACCCTGTGCATCGTGTAAAAGTTGTATGAGACTAGGAGAGTCGCCTTCAAGTTGCTCGAGAGACCCTGGCATAAATATAATAAGGCAGAGGTGGTGCACAGAGGCTGAAAGTAGACAGGGACCTGGTCTGGCCACTGCAAAAGCATGAAGATAGTCACAGACAGGACGCTCATGAGATCATCCCCAGACCAGGAAGCCACAAGCAGGGACACAACAGTTCTGTTCCGCATTCTCAGCAGGGAAACTAGCGAATAAATGCTGCCTGCCAGGGCTGCAAGAGTCATTAAGCCTGTCAGGCAAAAAAGATAAATATTCAAAGTTCCTGGTGGATTAAAAAGGTCCGTCGAATTGTGATTTTCTTTCCACAAGGTAGAGTCATTTGTTGATAAGTTACTGGAAAGTACAGGCATTGTCCTTGGTCAGTATTTAATTTTTCTTTCAATGAGTCTGTAAGTATTCTTAAAATAAAGTATGCAAATCAGATCCCATTTTCTCCTACCAAGTTGCCCTGTAGACAGATACAGATGATGTCCCATTGATCTTGCAGAAAATAGGCACTTCTCCATGAGATCCGACTCAACCCATTTTTAAAAATTAGGTTTCATTTGCAGCATTAGTAAGAAACTTTTCAACATTCCAAATAAAAACAGACCAAAGACTCCCTTCTGAAACTGTCAAGTTTCAGGCACAAAAGCAAAAGCTTCTCAGGTAGTTTGATAAGGATTCTTGGGTTCTTCTTTTGGAGCAAAGAAGCGTGTACCTGGAGGTAATCAAACTCTGTTCACTTTTTAAGTGCAGTAAAAATGATGCATTTGGTTCCAGAGCTGGATTCAAAAGGAGAGATTGTCAGGTAGGTTTCAGCTTTGCAGGAGAGAGAGAGAGAGAGAGAGAGAGAGAGAGAGAGAGAGAGAGAGAGAGAGAGAGAGAGGCTGAACACAGGCTCTCTTTGGATGCACTGTGTTCTGTCAGCTGTGATCCTCCCAACTGCAGGAAGGAGGAGTCAGCTCCCAGCAAGAGAGAGGCAGGAACGGAAAGGGAGGGGAGTTCAGTGTAGAGGGAAATGATGTACATCTTTGCAGCTTTCCTCATTTGAAGCAAGAAACAATGTCCTTGCACAGCCTTCCCCTTTGGTTTTAGCATTAAAAACTAACCTGTATATTTACTGAGTCTTGCTGTGAATGTCAAATACCTCTGAGAGGTCTAAGTCACTTCACTAGGGAGCTTCTTTTGTTCTTATCTAGACTTCTCTGATTCATCATCCATTGGAGGAAGGATGTTATCAATCCTTTTATAAAAGTAAGGATGTGCCAGCTTCATTGTAAAAAACATGCATGGCGCTTAATAACAAAGATGTCATTATGGTCTTCATTGCACAGAATAGTATTTTGCAGAATCTGGGTAGAGCCATTCTAGCTTTAGGCATATAACTACTTTCTGTCAGTGCCATCAAGTAAATGAACGGCTGTCTAGATAAGTAATATTTCTTGTTAATGAGTCAGATGAAACTGTAAAGGGCCTAAAAGGGAGGCTATGTTCAGTGTTGTGCGCAATGATGGCATCTCTGAACACATTTTAAGAATTGTCAGTTTTGCAAGGTGAGTGGTTTAGCAAAGAAGTAACAGGCAGCAGAAGTCTGATCCAGCACTTTCTGAATATTTTGGGGTGGCAGTCCTCCTCAGTGCAAGCACAGCACCAGGTTGCCTTCCCCACACAGTGCTGGGGTCTGCATGGAAGCAAGGGAAGGGAAGGAGAAAGTTGATATGGTAATAATCTAAGATAGTGGAAGTGATAATAACTCTGATCATTCCATTCATTTTAGAAATAACTGAAGCTACATTTTGAACCTGAATCTGTTCAAGTGGAAAATAATCACATTATCATTTCAATAATATACCTCCATAAATACAATAGGTGCTTTGCTAATCTCAGTATGTTTGGTTTCCCCTTCACTCAGTAAATAAAAACATCACCCACGTGTGATGACTAGTTCAGTATTCCAACTCTCCCTATTGATAGTAATAGACCATCAAAAACTTGCAGTAGGATATAAGAAGGGTCTGAAGTAAATTTACTTTGAAATAATATTGCATCAGGAAATACAAAATAATAAGCACACGTGATTTTTTATTATATTCAAAGTTTTGGGACATGCCATCCTGCCTCTCGTCTCAGACTTTATTTTTTTCCTGCCATAAGCAAACAGTATTTTTTAATACGGTATTTAACCCTGAATTTTTCATTTGGTTGGACAATAAATATCATCCTGTTAAAATACAATGAATAGAAATTAATAAAAACTTTTGCAATACTATTTAAGACTTGAGGACTTTCTGGGTTCTCCATAAATACAAATTTGGAAAAGGAACTTCTAACCACCATGTTACTGTAGGCACTATGATATGAGGGAAGAGACCAGAGTATCCAGCACTCTAGGAAAGGCTGGTGGTGGAATTGTTGCCAGCAGGGAGTTATAAAGAGATGAATTTGACTCCAGAATATGCTATAGTTGGTTGTATAACCATGTGTAAAAATGTTTATACTTTCCCTGGGAGTCTCTTACACAATTATAAGGTGCTTGATTGGATTACTACAAATTTTCAAATTAAAACTTTCAAAGTTTAAAATTAGATGTTATAATTTTTTAATAGTTTAAATTAACTTCATCTTAATTTTTGTGCTACCTGCTTTCTTTTCTGCCTACTAATCAATATTGGCATCAAAGAAAAGACAGAAGTCTATAAGAACTGATGCTTGGATTCTCCAAGCTTTCTCTATCCCTGCATTATAGCATGGAGGCCTTACCAATAGGAAGAGAGAATAATATTCAAGCAGCCTGGAATGTTGAGCCAAATGAAGGATCACAGATGCCCTGGAGATCCTTGTGAACCTATAGTGAGCTTTGCAGGAATGAGACTTAAGATTTGTTTTGTCATTGAGTTTTGGAGTTATTACTGGGTGGTAACCTAGTTCATTTTCGCATTGTTAGGTATACTATTGCTCTCACATATTTACTAAATGGTAGAGCCAGATTTTAAAATGTTAGTCTGGATCTGCATTCTTAATCAAAATAGACAAGCACTTTCTGATAAACTCATCCTTGGGAACACTTCCAGTGGCAATTGATGGTCACAGAATTTTGTGTCTGCTTTCTTTTCTCAGAAAGCATACATGAAAGATCTCATTTATAAATATTTTAAATTATAAGCAAACCTTCCAAACTTTGTTGTATTATATGATATGAATGCATATAATATAATATATATATATATATATGAGTTTCTTGAGTGTTGTAAATCTCTTCCATTTAGCTGTAATCTCATTTCCTTTACAATTTCTTCCTGAGCTAAAAGAAACCTAAGCAGATGAGAAATTACTCTAAATACCTTTTAAATAACCAGAAAACATTTAGGAAACCAGGGAGAAAGATTTTTAAGAAGTTAAAAAGCCCCTTTGTGCTTTAAAATGTACTTGGTTCTTTTGAGAGCAACTCATTCCTCTCTTTCACCTATGATAAAGCTTTATATTGTCAATTATTAAAATTAGTAATGAAAATTTATATAGATTTAAATGGAAGTTAAGATTATGTCAGACCAGATTAGGGGAAAGATTATTTTTGTTCCTTTGCTCCTTTGTTACTTTAAAATATATTCTGAACATAGCATTGAAGACTATAAAACAAACTACAGAGAAATACATTGCTATAATTTAATTTGGCTTATAGTTTATGAAGTTTTTGATGTAGTTATACCTTTGAAAAGCATTGCAGACAATTCATTTCTTTGAAAGTCTATATTGTATCTGAAAATCCTCAAAGACTAGAAAACAATTTAAGACCTATTTGAATATGGTAAAATAGCATTCCTAGCAATGTGGAATTTCGGCAATTGAGTAGTAACCACGGGACCAAATGGAAACATTTACTCTTATTTCTAAAAGATATTTTTAAAAATATCATAGTCAACATTAATCATGAAGATAAAAAAACTCTTTGTATCAATACAGTGTTTAGTAGTCAAAGCATTTATATATTGACCCTGCTTGAGACTCTTACCAACTTAGCAAGTGAAAAAGCTGATAAATTACTCTCTCTCTCTGTATATATATATATATATATATATATATATATATATAAGTACATATAAAATACAGATTTTATAAATATAAATATAGAGTATATGTAAATTTATCAGACTGTATATGTATAACACCCAGATTGTATGGAATGCGTGTATACTCTGCTTCTTTTTTTTTTTTAAAGACTTATTAATTTATACAAGCACTGGGGTACAGGCCCAAGGTGTGGGAGTGTGAGAGAATTCACCAGAGACAGAGCAGGGAGCAGAACAGGCAGAAGGACCAAAATACACTTCTGAGGGGAGCAGCAGGTGAGTCAGAAGAGGTCTGCTGTACCATGTGGGGATCTCCGTGGCCAGCCAGGAATCGAACCGGCACTGCAGAGGCTATGGACAGCTTCACAGCGCTGCGCTCAACATGCTGTGCCGCTGGGGAGGCCCTATACTCTACTTCTTCTGATGGTTTTCAAAAAAAGTGACAATTAGAAAATGGGAGAGCCCAAGCCCAATGGTTTATTTTCTTCTTTATTAATGTCTCATGAGAAAACTGCATTATTTAATACTGTTTTGTAACTCCAAGTGAGAACACAATTTAACTTGACTTCAAATCAGAAACACTAACTTCCAGGTATCTAATGTTTAGAAACCTGCTAAGTATACTGTTAACTCAAAGACACCCTTGATATTTGTGAGAGGTTCTTTCAGGGGTCTCTCAAATGGAAATTTCCAATTTTTTTTTTTACCTATTACATGGATAAGAGACAAAAAGCTGGAGGTGGGTATGTATGTATGTATGTGCATACATATAAATACAGAACAACCACAAAGGGAAATAGGTTTATTTTTAAGATCACAGCTTATTCAACTTTACTTATTCTGGGCTAGGGTCTTGATTATGGTAGCTATGAAAGTTCCACCTAACCATGTAGTAAAGGAAATATCTGGAGGGAATTTTTTTCACATAGAGTTGTGTGAAGCTATTGAATGGATTAAGAATGACAACTCATCCCATAAAATAAAAATATAAATAATATGTAACTATTTAAAGCATAACTATATGTTATAAGCAGATGTGGTTTGCTCTTTCTAATCCTTTGCAAAATGATTGCCTCTTTTACTAATTATAATAAAGTAAAAATCAAAATCAACAAGCAACTATAAGCCAGAGACACATTATGGGGGGAAGGGGAGGTGGGAGTAGGATCAAAACAAGGGGGGTGCGAATTGTATGGGGACTATAACCAAGATGAAAACAATGACTGCAAGATTTCTTGGATTATTTCAGGGTTTGGGAAACTATTAACTGTTTTTGTAAATAAAGTTTTATTGGTTTATTTTTAAGTTTAAGTATTTTCTGTATTTATGGTTGTTATTTATGGTTGCTTTCAAGCTTCAATAACACAGTTGAACCCTGAGTACTTGTGAGATTATGTAACCAACAACACCAAAGATATTTATTATCTAATGCTTTATAGAAAAAATTGTTGATCCTTTATCTAAAAGAGGAAAATATCAAAGCAAAATAATCTCTGATTTGTAGAATGTTGGGTCATTTATGGGATTTAGACACATCCACATCTTATGTACTCTAACATGTAATTATATACTTTTGTAAACTATTTTTATATAACAAATATAAATTATGTTTATAAATAAAATATCAATAATAATACTATTACATTTATTTAGTTTTCTTAATATGTCTTAATATGATGAACATTTTTCTAAGTTATTTATGTACAGCAGTCTCCTCTTATCTGCAGGGGATATGTTCCAATATCCACAATGGAAGCCCGAAATTGTAACTAGTGGCAAATTGTAAATATACAAATGTGTTTTGTTTTCCATACATAAATACCTGTCATAAAGTTTAATTTATAAATTAAGCACAGTAAGTGATTAACCACAGTAACTAATGATAAAATAGAACAATCACAGCAATGTACTAAATAAAAGTTGTGTGAATGTGGTCTCTCTCTTTCTAAATATTCTGTTCTACTTATTATTTTTCAGACCATGGTTGACCACAGGAACTGAAACCTAGGAATGAAAACCTCAGATAAAGGGGTTTTATATTAACTAATTTAATTTCACAATCCTATGATCGAGTATTAGATTTAGCCCCATTTTCCAGACAAAGGAACTGAGATACAGAGAGTACATAACTCACCTAAAGTAACACTAGTTACTAGTGCTAGTAAGTGAGGGGATATTAAGATTTGAATCCAGGTTATCCAGAGTCAGAACTCTGGCATTCAAGGCAGGATTGTATGTACTTTATTATTCTTATTCTCTAGATTTGTTGTCTTGCAAACATCTTATGAGTGTCAATAAATCAGAGATTGCTGTGGAAGAAACTTCTTGAAGCAATACCAATTTTTGAGGTCCTAAATTAGTAATAGAATGATGCAGATGGTCACCTGTTCTTACCTTTTATTAAGTGTCATTGAATTCCAAGGATTTTAAAGAAATTATCAACATAGCTCTTTCTTTCCTAAGGAGATGTGAAATTTCACCCAAACTATACAGCTGCAAAATTTAGGCTTACAAATAAAATCACTTGTTCAAGATGATACTGCAGTCTTTGACTGAGGTGGAAATGAAATCAACCTTTCTGTTTCCTCATTTGTTGTCTGTTCACAAGGGCAGAGGTGTTTCTGGGCTGTAGAGTGAGAAATAACCCACGGTTTGGGGTCTATTTGAAATGAAAAGGTTATTTATTTATGAAGGATTTTTAAAATCCTGAATGAAAGAGGACGTGGTACGGGCTTAGAAATAAGTCCCTTAGAGGTGAAAAGTGATCCTGATTCTCTGGTCACTGTGGTGGGGAAGTCAAAACCTGACAACCTGAAGGTGATTTCTAATTCCTATTGGTCTTGCTTTGAATCATTCAACAAAATACTTAATCTCAGCTATGACTCCATTCCTCTATCTTCATAGACAAGATGATAATGGTACAGATCCTAAAGGACTTTAAAAGCTCAGATGACAAACAGTATAAGAGCTTAGAAAAATAATCGAAACCTACACACACAGAGCTTTCTCTAGAGGCTATATTTTTTGTTTAAAATTATAATAAAAATTATTTCATTCTCAAAAAAAGAAACCAATAATGAAAGCAGTATGACATCCTTAATTTCTCTTTAAACTTCCTGTTCCTGTGTTGCTCATTCATTGTAAATGTATTTCACAAAGACGATTCTGAGATTCTAGGTGTTACCATTGCAAGGGGAAACCCAAGGAAATAAAACCAATGTCATAAAGTTATACATTTTCAAGCAACAAGCAAATTCTGTTGTTTGGCAGCACTTGTTACTGAGAGTAGAATACAATTCTAATTTGATGGTCAGTCATTCAATGAAATAAACACATCTATACAGTAAGAAACCAAGGAGTAAAATTCATCTGAGCTCCAAAGAGAAGATGCTACTTTACTCCAGAACTGTTCTCCCATAGACAGCAATATATTCACAACTGGATTCTCCAGAGACAGAGTGGGGAGCAGAACAGGCCGATCTATTGAAAGATGCTGGGCCTCTCCAGTGGCACAGCGGTTGAGCGCTGGGTTGTAAAGCTGCCCACAGCAGCCTCTGCAGCACGGGTTCGATCCTGAGCCGCTGGGCAAGGGTCCCACATGGCGCGCAGACCTCTTCTGCCGCCAGCTGCTCCCCTCAGCAGTGCACTTCGGTTCTTCTGTTTGTTCTGCTCCCCACTCTGGCTCTGGTGAATTCTCTCACCCTCCCATGTTTCTGACTGTACCCAGTGCTTGTATAAATAAATAAATAAATCTTTAAAAAAACAAAAAAGAAAGAAAGAAAGATGCTGCTGAGGGGATCAGCAGGCTGGTGAAACAGGAGACGTCTGCGCCATGTGGGTTAGCTCCCTGGCTGGATGGAACTTGTGTTGCAGTGGCTGCCGATAGCTTCTTAGTGCTGAGACTAACCCCTTGGGTCCCAGGGAGTCCCTAAATTAATTTTTTTAAATAAATGAGTTTAAAAGAATAAAAGCAGTACATTGGTAAATAAACTTAGAAGCTGATATTTGAACAAAGCAATGAAATAGACTACCCACTAAGACCTAACCAAGAAAGAAAAACGCCAAAACACAAACATTCAGAATGGAACTTAGAGAGAAAAATAACCAGAATACAGGAAAAGTGCAATGTTGATTAGAAAATGGTTTGCTCAGTTCTATGCAAATACATAGACAACTGAATATGTAAAAAATACATAGAAACTGAGACAAAGTGAATTTTTCTTGTTTCCCCCCTCCCCTTATTTCTGCACCCTATTCCCACTTCAAAAGAATGTGAGTGGCCTGAACATATCACTTGAAGTTGAGACAGAGAGAGTCTTTAAAACATTCTAAATAAAGGGATCTTGAAGAAACGTGGCATGAAAAGTCTGAGAAAGAAATTGTTTTAGGATTTTGCTGATAATATATTACCAGCTTGCATTATTAAGTATTACATGCTAGAGTCTCTTCCAAGTGCTTTTTAAGATACCCATCTCTGAACATTTATGAGGTTTTCAAATAGTAGTGGAATTAGATTTATTCTTTGATTCTCCAAATGGAGAAATTAGGTCTAAATTGTTGAAATTAGAAAGAGACAGATTTAAAGTGAATACATGAATTTTAAAAGGAACCTACTGAACCCTTTGAAATTCAAATAAAGATCTGAAGTAATGATTCTCTATCATTGAAAATGTTCAAGAGCACCTGGGTTTCTACAGAACTGGGAAGTTTTAGAGATAATTCATAATTTTAAATCAAGGTTAGACTGAATGTCATAGAAAGCATCTTCTAAAGAAGGTTCATGATTCTGGAATCTACTTCTGGGATCTCATTAAATAAAGTGATGTAATTTTAGAAATAAAAATGTAGACTAAATATTGAGATACTGAGTTATCCTATCTTAAATTTAATATAGTAAGACTTTGGGATACCATTGTAGACAACTTACTATTTATTTAATAAAGTCAACAAAATATACTTGTTTCTTTTTAATATGTCCCCAGGAGTTTCAAGCTATTGCTAACTTAGCCAATAATCAACATACGACTCCTACCAATTTATTGAAAAGACAATAAACAAGCTACAAAACTATAAAATGTTCTTTTATAGTTCTACTTGTCAATGAAAAATACATGCAAAATAAAAATCTCCTAGCTTTTTAGATTCTATCTCTATTCTTCCCTCTTCCTGTCTCTATCTCTTTTCTATTTCTCACATAGTTCTTCCAAACAAACAGAATTTTCACATAGTTCTTCCAAACAAACAGAATTTTCCTTTGTGGGATTTGTAAGAAAATAAATGGCATAGAGGCAAAATATAACTTGAAATTTTTATTTACGTAGGATTACAGAAACAGTCTCTGTCTTTTATTAAAAACCAGAAATAAATGATGATGCATTTCAGTATTTTTCTCTATATAGTTCTTAATAAGATTCATAGTTTAAGTGATTTAAAGTTTACTAAGCAAGTTCACCTACTTTGTGATTTCTTTTCTCATTACAGCTTATTTGGTTTAATAAATACCAGTATGCATTCTCACATATGATAATAGACCTTTAATATCTATATAGCTGTATTTCAAAATTTTTGTTGTATACAGTAAAATAATTTACTATGGTATATAATTTTCCCCATATAATTTTTTATGGTCAGGAATTATCTCTTTTGGAAGAGTTTATGATTCTCTGCATTTTAATCACCATTATAAGTATTTGGCCTTCTTTCAGAAGATATTTTTCATAAAGAACAAAGTTTTTATGATTATAAGTATAAAGCAAAACTTGTGGAATTTGAGATGCTCTGTATTCAGCTAGATTTATTCACTAGCTGTGGCTCATTCTGATGCTAAATATTTATCATGTACAAATTGGGCAAAATTGTTGATAAATTAATACATGGTATGAACCTTATGGATTTCCTAGAAATACTCAGCAATATAAATATTGCATTGCCCTAGGTGTGTCATATAAGTAACTAATTTAAAATTCCTAGGAACTACTTTCATATTTGGAGTGTTTATTTTAAGTTGATGTTGACAGAAACATGGTATTTTATGGGGCTTTACAGAGCTTAATAATATGGAAAATACTTCTTATTGAATTAGTAGAATAAAGAACTAGTTTCTGCCTTAGCTCTGGTTCTGAGTCTATGCCTTTTATAGTCCCATTACAGCTAGGCTGTGAGTAAATTTTGAAAACTCTAGACATTTGCCTGTGCATTGGAGAGATGGCTTGAGTAGTTTGAGTCTAATAAAGTGTTTCTTTGAAGTTATCAAGAGTTCTAACATGGTGGTCTTTTCTGCCAACTGAGATTTCATTTAGGAACAATCAGAGATAAAGCCTCCCTGGTAGTGCAAAGGGTTAAGATGCAACCTATGAAGCTATCCACAGCCACTACAGCACTAGTTCGATCCCCAGCCAGGAAGGTACCACATGGCGCAGCAGACCTCTCCTGACTTGCCTGCTGCTACCTTCAACAGTGTATTTCAGTCAATCTGCCTGTTCTGTTCCCCACTCTGTCTCTGGTGATTCATCTCATTTCCCACATCTCTGGCTTATACCCCAGTTCTTGTATACATAAGTAAATAAATCTTAAAAAAAAAAAAGAACAATCAGAGATAGCATATTGGAAATGTAGTTAATTTGATGGTAAAAATTTCAAGTAACTGATTTCAAGTACTGCAAAGAGCTAGATTCATTGCCTAGAAGCATTGAGCTCTTGTGAACCAAGTAAATAAATAAAGCAGTTTCCACCACTTAAACCTGAATTTGACACAAATACCTAGGTGTGCTGTGTACAATTTGCATCTAAACATGAAGTATTAGAATTGTGACTCACCTGAGTTAGCTGTTGAATTTTTGTTTGTTTGTTTTTGCAAATCTAGAAAACAACTATAACCTGTATGATGGGTACAGCTTTTTAAGTTTTACCCACAAATTGTTCAAAACAAGACACATACAGAAATATTTTCAGGTTCCCTTTTTTAAAGATTATTTTGAGGCTGCTGGATTTTTTTTTTTAAGATTTATTTATTTATTCATACAAGCACTGGGTACAGTCAGAAGCTCGGGAGGGTGAGAATTCACCAGAGTCAGAGCGGAGAGTAGAACAGGCAGATTGATGAAGTACACTGCTGAGGGGAGCAGCGGGCGGCCGGAGAGGTCTGCACGCCATGTGGGACCCCCGCCCAGAGGCCGGGGATCGAACCGGTGCCTCAGAGGCTGCAGACAGCTTTGCAACCCAGCGCTCTACCACTGCGCCACCGGGGCGGCCCTAGGCTGCTGGATTTTTATAGCACTTTTTCTATTACAGAGTTGTGGTGGGTGAAACAAAGTTATAAATTTGGTTTAATGAATTAAATTCTGTGTTTTGGTAATTATCCTAAACTGGATCTCAGTCCATATAATTTCAAATAAAAGTCAAAAACACATGTTGAGTTTTAAGAATAGACAATATTGGGGCCTCCCTGGTGGTGCAACGGGTTAAAACACAACCTATGAAGCTACCCACAGCCACTGAAGCATGAGTTCAACCCCTGGCCAGGGAGCTACCCACATGGCACAGCAGACCTCTCCTGTGCCCCTCAGCAGTGTATTTCAGTCACTCCACCTGTTCTGTTCCCCACTCTGTCTCTGGTGAATCCTCTCCTCCCACACCTCTGGCCTGTACCTTAGTCCCTGTATGCATAAATGAATAAATCTTTTTTAAAAAAGAATAGACAATATTGTTGTACACAGAACTTAATATAAGGTCCCTGCTATAGCTCCATGAATTAAAAATAAGGTATTTTATTTTTCCTTAGCAAAGCTTAAATTCTCAATTTGCTGTTAGAATCAAAGAACTAAAGGCATGCAAATGACCCTTCAGATCATTAGTCAATGACTTATTTTGGAGAGGAGGAAACTGAGGCTCAGAGAGATTAGGTGCCTTACTGAAGGTCAGGAGATAGCTAATGGCAGAGCTGGCCCTGAATTCTAAGTCCTTCAAGCCTTAAATGCTTTATTTTATTTGGCAGCATTTTTGAGATTATGAAATTTTCTTATTCTTCTGCTAGACTAATGGAAATGGCTTCAGAAATAACTTTCCGGTGTACTTAAGTCTTTTTCTCCTTATAGTGTCAGTACTAACCTTATATTCCTGTTTCTGCCTCTCCCAGCTTCTCTGATAGGTCCAGACCCACCAATTTTCTGGCTAGAATTGAGTGAGGTAAAATGTGCAGTATAATCCTGTTTATCTTCTCCTTCTATCTAGGGGTACTTTGGCTTGAATTATCATCCCCAAACTGTTTATTTCCCCTTGAAGATATCACATGAGAAATTATTTTCATATATAGTAAAAATCAGTGAATCAAATGAATAATCCGTCATAAGTTCATTTGCACTGGGAGTAGGGATATAAAGATGAGTAAACATGGTTCATTGCTTCAAGAACTTGGCAATCTAGTTGCAGGGTTTATAATGTTTTATGCTACCCCTAGAAATGCACATGAAGTTGACCTGATGCAAATTACCTCCTTCATACTAGGGGGCCCTTGAATGACCCTTCGATCATTTCAAATGTTCTATGTTAATCTAAATTTTTTTATTTAATAAACTCATATGGCATGTATCACATGTCAAACACTGTTCCAAGAATTTTACAACTAATTATTTTCTCAGTCAACCCTAACATGTAGATTTTATTGTAATTCCCACTTAAAGGTGAGGAAACTGAGGCACAGAGAAGTCAAGTAAATTGTATAAGCTCTAGAGCTGGCAAGTGACGAAGCTAGGATTTATGCTGGTGTGCTTAACTATTGTGTAAGGATTTAGACTAAGTGAAAAAGAAGGACTGATGAACTCCATTTTTATTAATAAAAAGGGATATGGTAGCACAAGAACATTAGAGATTCTAGATATTGGATTTAAAAATATTCAGGAATGGTATTATGAGAACTTTTGAAGATTTGATGCCTTTGTAATATGCCCATGTTTTGATATTAGTGTTACTTTTTTGCTGCTGCCTATAGTACACTGTAGAAAAACCAGTTAAAGTTTGGGTGTGCTTATTTTTGGATTAAACAATAAACAGCCTGCGAAAATGGGACTAAATTTTCTCTTAAACCTTCTCCCTTTTCTTGGTGAATAACAGCATTATCTCCATTGCTGGAGATCAAGAACCAGTGCTCTGAAGCAATTGGACACACATTGGTGTCATCTGGGGGACTGAAAAATTCCTGATATTTGATTTGGGAAAGACAGCTTCAGAGGAAGTGCCCTACTTTTCACCAGGGACAATGAACTTAGGCATCAGTGACTTGGGGCAAAATCAGGGACCAACACTGACTGCGCATGATTAAAGGGACACTGAAGAAATTTGAGGAAGGGAAATGATTAGGGAGAGGCTTCCACTAGGGCAGAAAATGCAGTTCTAGAGTTTCTGTATCCTGGGAGGGTGAAACTGCTTGTTGTTGATCTAACCATGGCGATGTGGGTGAGTGTGCTGTGGAAAGCCAAGCAAAGGTGGGGGCCCAGTGTTGGAAGATAAATCTCTGAGAGGCATGACTCACCCCACTAATTTCCCCCAGGAACAGGCAGATACAGGGACCAAGAGGATGCAGTGCTGGACTGTGTAAAGGCTCCGCTAAAAGCCCAACTAACTTTAGAGGTAAGGGTCTGAAGTCCACAGAGGAGGGCTAGAAGTGATAACACAGGCATGAGCAGTGTCAACACTTACTGCATACAGCAGCAACAGACCCCTCCAAACTCTCTCCAATCCACTAAAGATCTGGCTATAGATTAGTTCTCCCAGACATACAGCACCCCCTTCTGGAAAAATGCAAACTCTGCACCCTTAATATTCAGAAGGAAAATATTGGGGAGATGAAAAAACAAACAACAACAAAAATAACCCACAGCAATCCAAGTCCATAGAGGAATACTACACCACACAGAGAGAACAAATCTCCATAACCCAGCCACAAAGACATGGAAGATCTTTTCTCCCAGTCAGATACAAGATTTCAAATTACCATGATAAAGAAATTCAAAGAAGTGGAAGAAAACACAGAAGTTGATCAAAGTTATGCAAGAAAACTCAGATAAATGAATCTTCTGAGAAATAAAATTAATGGAAATTGAGGCTTTAAATAAGAAAATAATGAGATGGAGGATGTAAAAACTTCAATAGAGTAGATAAAAAATTTTGGAGAATGCTATAAAATAGACAAATGGAAGGTGCAAATCAAAATCACAATGAGGGCCTCCCTGGTGGTGCAGCGGTTGAGCACTGGGTTGTGAAGTTGCCCGCAGCCTCTGCAGTGCCGGTTCGATCCCCGGCCACTGGAGAGGGTCCCACATGGCGCGCAGACCTCTCCTGACTTGCCGCTGCTCCCCTCAGTAGTGTACTTTGTCAGTCTGCCTGTTCTGTTCCCCGCTCTGACTCTGGTGAATTTTCTCACCCTTCCGCGCTTCTGACTGTATCTGGTGCTTGTACAAATAAAATAAATAAATCTTTAAAAAAAAACAACAAAACAAAACCACAATGAAATACCACTTCATGCCTGTAAGTATGGTCCATATCAAAAAGACCAGAAACAACAAGTGTTGGCCAGTCCTTATGCAAAAAAGTATGAAGATTTCTCAAAATATTAAAAATGGGTCTACCACATGAACAAGCAATTCCACTCCTAGGTATCTACCCAAAGAATACCGACACATTAATTCAAAGGGAACTATGCATTCGTCTGTGTATTCAAGCACTACTGACAATAGCCAAACAATGGAAACAGCCTAAGTACTCCAAAACAGATAAATGGACCAGAAAGTTGTGGTATATATATATACAAAATGGAATATTTATCAGCTATTAGAAATATAAATCTTGCATTTACATCAACATGGGTGGAACTGGAGGAGATTATACTGAGTGAAATAAATCAAAAGGAAAAAAGACAAATACCAATGGTGTCACTTATATGTGGAATATAGAGAAACAAAACAAATGGTCAGATATAGCCAAAATATTAACATACTCTAGGAATCTGACTGTAGAACTGAAGCTACCAGAGGGAGTTAAGAGGGGAGAGGTGGAGGGAGCATAATCGACCATGATGTTAAAATATTTATGTTTTGATTTTCTTCACTGTAGTCAGACAAATTTTATATTCACATAGGAGAGTAAATTTGATCTTTCACAAATGGGATATATTTATGATAATATTAGGTACATAATTTAAAAAAATCCTGTAATTTTGATGGTGAAATTTTATTCAGTTTATATTATTGTGAGGAATCAACATATTCTGGAATTGACATTGGAAGGAAGAAAATGATGTATATTTTTAAGACTTACCTTAAAACTCTAATAGTTGTGAAATCTAACTAAAATTAATCACTACTACGTATACTCTTAGGATATAACAAATTTGTAAAGTTCAATGTTACCTATCAATACTGAATCCTTATTGTATATAAGACCACATACTAGACTTAAAACAGAAGCTTCCTGTTTTTTCCATATTATAGACAATTGTTGATATGCTCTCCAGAATCTGTCCTCCTAACTGTGATGAAACACTCAGTTTTCTTTTTCCTATTATGGAATTATTTCTCTTTTACAAAGTGCAGTGATGATGGTAGTATTATTATCAAGGTACACCGCTCTCCATCACCCAAAGGGTGGCCACATGGGCTAACCTAAGTCCATTGACTACTCTCTGCTATGATTCTGAAACCTGAGTAATACAAAATGAGGAAAAAATGGTTGAATTCTGTTTCATTGCTAATTTATGGCAATGACCACATCTAGAGTTGGTTAATCAGTGGTTTAACAATATCATCAAGGATCTAGATCATTCTTGTATTACCTCTATCATTAACAATGTGTAGGCTTCTCCATGTAGCCAGATTACTCTCATGGTCTCAAGGTAGATGTCAGACATTCAGGTATCACAAGTAATGTCTAAATACAGAAATGTGAAGTTTTTTTTATAAGACCAAAGAACACCTTTCACAGAGTCATACCATTTGATTTTTTTCCCCTCCCATTTTATGGCCAGAATTGCCTTATAGGTTTATTTCTAAATCAGTCATAGGAAACACTAGGGGGATTGCCATTATAGGCTTCATTTGACATCACCCAACACATGATTCTACCATAGTCTCAGCATGTTTTGTTATGTATCTTCTTTGTTGGGAAAATATTCAAATTTATCACACACTGATAAAATAATTTATTTTTTAATTCAGCTATTTTATAGGGTTTTTTTTTTTTTAGTTTTATTCTCCTAGGTGAAACAATGTACCCTGAGGTGAATAACACAAACTCTTTGTCCATATCCTCACTCTGCATTTGTTAACACAACTTAATTTTACCTACTCTGTAGATAGGGTATCATAATTGTACTAACTCACAGTTTTCTTGACCAGGTAATATGAATAAATGTATGGAAAGTATTTAGAACAGTTTCTGGCACAGATTAAACTCTCAGGACATATTGACAAGCTTTCTTAGCTATGGCAGAGGTGGGAGCAGAGAGTAGAGCTTCTGGAGTGATCTCCATTTACCAAGTTTCCTGGAAGATTCCACTGTTTTTTCAGCAGTAATCATTTTAGATGCTAGAGTAGTCAAGCATATAATAATAATAAGGATATGGCCTCCCTCTTGGCGCAAGGGGTTAAGACACAACCTATGAAGCTATCCGCAGCCACTGCAGCATGAGTTCTATCCCCGGCCTGCCAGGGAGCAGCCCACATGGCATAGCAGACCTCTCCTGACTCGCCCATTGCTCCCCTCAGCAGTGTACTTCAGTTAATCTGCCTGTTCTTTTCCCCACTCTGTCTCTGGTGAATCCTCTCACTCCCCACACCTCTGGCCTGTGCCCCAGTTCTTGTATGTATAATTGAATAAATCTTAAAAAAAATAATAAGGATAATGATCACAATAAAGATGATAATTATAGTAACCATTATTTATTGATAGCTGATTTGCAAGGCACTTTTTGTGTGTTAGAGCACAGAGTACTGTGGTGATGGTGCATGGGTGCATTGGTGAAGGAAATTCTATGGGGACTACACCTGGGGTTGGGGGGAAGCAAATATTGTTTAAAAATGAACAATGATGTGGGCCTCCCTGGTGGTGCAAGGGGTTAAGACACAACCTACGAAGCTGTCCACAGACACTGGAGCACGAGTTCGATCCCCTGGCCAGCCAGGGAGAAATCCACATGGCACAGCAGACCTTTCCTGACTCTCCTGCTGCTCCCCTCAGCAGTGTACTTTAGTCAGTCTGCCTGTTCTGTTCCCCACTCTGTCTCTGGTGAATCCTCTCACTGTTCCCCCATACCTCTGGTCTGTACCCTGGTTCTTGTATGCATAAATAAATAAATAAATAAATCTTTAAAAAAAAGAGCCATGATGTATGATGTAAAAAATAAATGAATTAATAATAATAATAATCTGTAACCTCATATCAAAACTGAAAAGTGGGGGTCAAAGCAACATACTTCCTTTTAATAACTTTTAACATAATTTAATGAGATTCTAACCACAAAAATTCATCCAAAAAGAATGTCATTATGGTCAAGAATTTTTTTCAGTCATTTTTTAGAGAATTTTATACATAAAAATTAGAGACAATGCAATCCCCAACACTCGTAGCTTTGGTAAAGACCAACTCATGGCCAAATTTTTTTGATCTTTGCCCTCACCATGTTCTTCCATATTATTTTGAGAGAAATTTCAGGTATTATTAGGATGCAGACTCATAAGCCATGGAGTCAATTTACAAATAAATTGTAGCAGAATTTGAGATGTTGATACAATGAGTGATATCATCTCTAGGAAGATTTACAAATTTTGCAGTTGTCTTTTCAATACTTCAAATTCTAAATGTAGATTCAACAGTAGCAAAAACATCAGACATGTAATGATAAGTCACTGTTAGTCACTATATGATATCTTGCTCACTTAATTAGTATTTTTCACAATTTCCAGATTTAATAGCTACTCTCCCATTATGCAGATAACAAAGTCTCATCAAAGTAAATTACTATAAACTGCATCACTCAGCTACTTAGTAGTAGAACAGAAGCTGAAAATCAAATCTGCTTGAGTATAGGGTTTATAGTCTTACTCTTGCCACTACACTATCTTAAAATTGCCTTAAGAAGGTAGAAATATACTTATTTTTCAAGTGCTAAACCCATCTCTTATTCTTTTTTAGTTTAGTTTGCATTAAAATAAAATTGCATTTCTGATATTTCTCTCACTACTTTTTGGGCACTAATATAACATGACTAATTCCAAAATAAATAATTTCTTTTGTATTTTCCATAATATATGTGTTGCTAGCAGTCAAAACATCAATTTTAATATTATGTGTACTTCGCTTGAAGCATTGGTAAGTAAATGAATACATTCACATTAACCCCAAGAATGTCTTCAGACCACACTGAATAATGTAATTTTCAAATATAATGTAACAAGCTATCAAATATGGCATAATTATGTTGAGTGAATTATGGTGCTTAAAATCAGGATGTGTCATAATGTCAAATATGAAAGGAAATTAAGTTATATATACAATGCAGTATCATTAATCCTTTATGAATTTGGTGAATGAGTACAGTGATGCCTATAAGATACTTTCGGGAAAGAACCTGTATTATCTTTGGTGGCCTATCAATGAAAACATGCATATTGACACATGGCTCCATCTTCACATGGCTTTCTCCTATTTTTCCTGTTTGTCTCTTAGAAGAATTGTTACTGGGTTTAGGGCCTACCTGGATCATCCAGGATAATTGCATTTTGATATCCTTAATTTATTACTTTCTGCAAAGACACTTTTCACAAAAAAATGATCTACACAGACTCCAAGATTTAAGATGTAGACATGTCATTTGGGGGTCACCTATTAACCCACTATTCCAGCTTTGCTCATATTTATGTTCTGAGTTCAAAATAGTTTTGGGAACTGAAAATTGTGAGATCAAATGCTGGCTTCACTATGAAAAGTTATGCAGAAGGTCCTTAAAACACTAAAAATGGATCTGCCATATGACCCAGCTATTCATCTCCTAGGAATCTACCAAAAGAACACAAAAATGCTAAATTTGAAAGGAAACCCCCATGGTTTGGGGCCTTAATTTTGAGCTACACAGGCTTCTTGATATAGTGAAGCAAAAAAGTTTCAACAAAATTTAAAAATTGCTTTTTGTTCCAGGATATGGTCATATTTTTATACAAGTGGAGGGGTTGGCTTTATCTTACATTTTAAAAATACTTTTAAATCTTGTGTCTATTTACTTTTAAGAATTCAGAAAGTCTGTGAACTTAAATAGGCAAAAACCTGAATGCTTATTTTTACCAAACTGTAATTGGAATTTAATATTTCCTTCAATAATGAAAGTAATCAACAAATCAGAGTTGGCTGCAATGAAGATATTTTCAAATTAAATATGAACTGTTAAGAATATCTTCAAATATTATTTTCTTCCCTCCCTACATTAAAATATGCTAGTTATTAGGGTAGTTACTAGATCATCTTATGTAACACATTAATAAGGAGCCACATATTCCTATGTCACGAGTTTTTAAACATTTTGATAGTTAATTGATTTCTTTGTATTCATAGACATTTCATTTTATGTTTTTAACAAATATTATTCTGAAAAGAGTCCACAGATTTCACCAGACTGCTAAAGGGTCTCGTGGCACAAAAATAAAGGTTAACAAAGCATATTGTATCAGGAGGGAAAGCAGAATATATGGATACAAAAACGTAGTTTAGCAGATTTGGTATTGGAGGTTTGTGTTTTTTTTTGCAATTGCTTCTAATTTTAAAAATAACACAGGAGTCAAGGTCATTGGTAAAGAGTGAGAAAGGAAGTAGGAGATAATCGAAATTTGAGTATAAGAAAGGAGGTGTGAATTAGTTTTCTAAGAGAAGAAGAAAGTTAATTTACTGGGAGAATGTAGCTAGATTGCAGGGCAGTGCTAAGTGTCCACTTGTATTTTCAAATTTAAAGGGAAATCTCAATCATGAATCCTCCTGTTCTGTTCATCTCAGGAGGAAAGAGTTGATTTAATCAGAATTAGGATTTTCCCCCAAAATAGGGGTAGGGGTAAGGAGCAAGGAATGAATGATCTCTACAGAGAAGTACTGTTAGAGACAGAGTCCCAATGCTCATCTGGATAAAGAGGGAAGTGAGAACACAAACAGGTTTAATGGTCAGTGGTAAAAATCAATGGATGGGATTTAGTGCATGAAGTTGTAGTTGATGACATTCCAGAAAATAAACTGGAGAGGAAGGGCATTGATTTGCGACAGAATGAAAAAGAAAAACCCATTTTTTTTAAAAGATTTATTTATTTATTTATACATACAAGCACTAGGTACAGTCAGAAGCGCGGGAGGGTGAGAGAATTCAGCAGAGCCAGAGAGGGGAGCAGAGCAGGCAGAAGGACCAAAGTACACTGCTGAGGGGAGCAGCGGGCGCCAGGAGAGGTCTGCGCCCCATGTGGGACCCTCCTCTGGTGGCCGGGGAGCAGCCGGGGATCGAACCGGCGCTGCAGAGGCTGTGGGCAGCTTCACAACCCAGCGCTCAACCGCTGCACCACCGGGGAGACCCAAGAAAAACCCATATTAACACAAATTATACTTCAAGGGAGTGAGAATAAAGTGATTATTTTGGGGTGTTTTTAAATTTATAACTGAAATTTTGACACTAAAATCACCACCTCTTTTCTAGACACTCTTTTCCTGAAGTGTCCATACCTGATCCTACTGGCACATTCTCATCATCTTCTCTCCCTCTGATTATCAGTGAAGATGGAAAGTCAGTTTGTTCTTCAGTATTCTAGACATGCTATTATGGAGTAGCCAATTCGTAACCCAATGGCTGAGAAGTAATATATACTTTGTGTTAGCAATGTGTTCTGCTTTATTAGGCAACGTTTTGTGTATTTTACACATAATCTCATAAAATATAGATAATAAGCTGAAGTTGAAGAAGGAAATCAAAAAGATTAATGTAATTCAAGTAGCGTCTGATGGAGCTGGAATTTTAAAAAAGATTAGATTGTAAATCCTTGATTTTCTCATGCTGTTACCTTAACCAGAAGTCCTATCTTACCATCCTTTGTAGGATATATTTATGTACAAGTCTAATGGTGATTGTTGATGACTTGCTGGAGAAGTTCACTTATGTTGTTAAATAAGAGGAAAACATAAAATAATTTAATTTTGCCACAGTTGATTGAATCAGCTGACACTTAATATTTCTGTGTCTATCTTTCCTAAACCAATAATCTTAGTTTTAAGTAATTTTGAGGCTATTTATATAAAATATACCCCAAATTTCCCTCTCTTAAGTGTATTTTAAAGATATCTGTTTCTTCCTTTCCTTTCTGTCATTCCTCTCAGAATGTTATAATTTCTGTCAACTTATAACTTAAATTGTTTCTATATGATATCAAAATGCCAAATTTATTATGAAACTATAGAGGAACACCAAATTATCTGTTTAATATGTATAGCTAATAAATAGATTTTTAAACTCTCATTGGGTTGATTTTGTGCTACCTAGATTTAACTTGTATGAGTTAAATTATGACAATAAAAGTTTAATATAAAACCTCTGGTTCAGCTGAACATATTCATTCATTCCCTTATTCATTCCTCCATCTATCTACTCATACATCTATTTACTTACACATATACACTCATTCAGAATTTCCTACTGAATCCATGCCAAGCACTATACTAGGCAATGTGGATTCAATGCAGGACAGGCTCAATGTTGTCCTTCTGGGACATTTAATAACAAAGACAATAAAGACAACCAAAGTGCAAGGGGCTTCTTTGTAATAACAGGCAGCACTCAACTTGGAAAACACCTCACAACTTACACCGTTTACTGTGTATTGAAAGGCTGTTGTACAAGAAATAGTGCAATAGTGCTTTGTCTAAAACTACCCTTAGCCATGGGAAGTATTAGGAATCACTAGAGGAATTTTTAAAATAAAAAGTGATATACTCCTATATCACTATATATTTTCATTCAGAGTATGGGGTGGCTTTAGTTCTCTTTGTCTCTTTGGTTAGACACTTGCACAGGGTTCAAAACAGCAGCACTGAATGTTAGCATGGAAACTGCTGACGCTCTTGCCATTGTACTAAATACTCTCCTTAAGTGAACATTGACTAAAGGTCTTTGTACCTCTGATCAGTGTTTACATTTGCATTGAAACACTAAAACTTCTGAGTTTTTTTTTCCATTTGATATGCTCTAATGTACAGAATTGCTTCCTCTCCATCACCCTTATCTATATAATGCCAAATATTGAAACAAAGTAAACATATTAAATAGACAAAAATTCTGTGTTCCTAAATTCTAGATTTATGTAATTTTCATGGTTGAATATAATTAATAGCTTTACTTTCAAAGCTAATAATTGCAAAGTTAGTAAATGTCTTGCCTATTCTGAATTGACCACTGCTTATTGAGTTCTGCATGGGATAATATTCTGAGATCACAAACACAAGGGTATGAAAAACGATCTTATTGGCAAAATTTGCACTCAAAACAAAAAGACTGTGGTTAAAAACTTAAGCTGAAATTACCTGTGTATTTTTGTAATGTCATGCTATTTCTGAAAAGAATAGCCTAAATTTCCCAATTCTTAGTGCTAGAAACAGCAAAGTAAAATTGATCAGGGAGACATTATCTAAGGTATTGGATAAAACTAACTTTAAATGCTTAGGGAAAGTATTCAAGGATAATTACTTTCTAAGTACTTGACTATTCTGAAGTTTCTCTGTCCAAGACAAAGGTAATGGTTTTAGAAAGTAAATTCAATAGCTCAAAATAGCTCTCCCTTAAGAGAAAGCTAATGTAATTGTTACATTTTAGAACTAGAGATAGATTTTTCACTTTTAAAAATGAAATCAAGAGTTCTAAAGAGAAAGAACAAAGGGAGAGAAAAAAGTGTAGAAAAACAGCTAAATAACTGTGATGAAAGTTACTAGGAGGAACTGAGGTCATAATTAAAAATGAATCTGTATGTGAAATGATCTTAAGGTTTGATCACCAAACTAAAACACCATATACATGCATCATTTTCCTTAAAAGCTTCATATTGGTTATAATTTTTCTACCTTATAAATTCTTAATGCATATTTTCTGGTGACAAATGGAAAAATTACTCCTATTGTACTTCCTATTTTCCAACTAAAATTTAACTTTTTAAATATCTGGTGTCATGAACATTGTACTTGTGAGAAACATGCAAAGTCACATATTTATTTATGTTTCTGGAGTGCTTGAAATAGTAACGTAAGTGTTTTTGTTTTTCTAGGAAAACAAGTTTAACACTTTTTATTCAAATTATTAGCATTTCTTACCAAAAATAGAATTGTCCCCAGATTAATGGTGAGAATGACCTGACTTTCTGTTACCATACTAGTGTTCTCTGAAGAATGTTGGCAAATGAACAAGTCTCTATTTCAAGATGATTTAAAATTCATGACTAAATGTGCACTCTGAAAAGGAGCCATTACTCTTTCAATGAATATTATCGACTGTTTACTACATGCCAGTCTGTAGGAATATCATTTTGTAGGACTACAAAGTAGGATATCACCAAAGGGGGAAGTACTGACTCATTAAAGTGGTAATCAACTGTCAGATAATGTGTTATCTCAAAACTAGATCTTAGAGGTCTCTGAGTCATATGAATCATGGTTTCATTGTAAAAGTCATTTAAATGCTTACAGTAACAAGTGTTATTTTCTCCTAGATCAGCTACATATATTGAGTTTTTATAAAATGATTGTATTTAAAAGTGAAATATATAGGAAATGTTCACAAATAGATGGATAGCTTATTGATACATTGAAGTTGAACATTCCTATAGTCACCAGCTGATCAAGACATAGAACTTTGCCAGTTCCCTCAGATGTCCCTCCATTTATTAAGCCATCCCAAAATTACCACTGTCCCAACTCCAGAGTGATCATTTCCTCCCTCTATAGATTATTTTATGTTTTAAATGGCACTATTTTATGTTGAGGTAACATTGGTTTGCAATACTGCATATGAATTAGGGGTATAGGAGCACTCATTTTTAGGTATATGTTACCACACCATGCACAGCACCCATAATCCTCCAACATAGTCCATCTTGCTCCCTCCTCCCTTTGGTCCCCACTCCCCAAATCCCCCTCTGGTGGCTTCAAAGTGTGAAATCCTTAGAAAATATGGTTTAGTCCTGGAAACAACCCAAATGCCCAAAAATAAATGACTGGATCAAGATGATGTGGTGCATATACATGATGGACTATTACTCAGCAATTAAAAAAGATAAACTCATGCCATTCACAGCAACGTGGATGGAGCTAGAAGGAAATATGCTCAGTGAAATAAGCCAGAAGGAAAAAGAAAAATATTGTATGGATCACTTATAGCAGGAATATAGGGGAACCAAATAAGACATCAGTGTAAAAAAAATAATAATAGTACAAAGTACAACAAAGCAAAACAGACAATTATAAATCAGAGACATACTGCTGGGGAGGAGGAGGGAGAGGGATTAGAGGGAGGGTGGGAGGTCGGAGCACAGGGGACTGAGGTGATGGTGCACGGGTGCATTGGGAAAGGAAACTATGGGCACTACTCCTGAGGGGGTAGAGGGAACCAAATAATGTTTACAAATGAACAGTGATGTAAAAACGTTAAAAAAATTAATATAAAAAAAGAAAAAAAGTTTGTTGGATATTGATTCATCTAATTATATTTTTCTTGTATATTTGAGATATTAAAAAAAGAAAATATGGTTTAGTTTTGTCTTTTATAATTTTATTTGGTTTTAATTTACAGATTCTCCCCTTCAATTTCCTCCCCTTAACATTGTATCTGCAGAAGGACCCAAGACATTTGACTAAATAATTTCCCACTATCAGGATTTAGCTTATTACATTTTCTTTGGGAACAGTAACCATGTACCTTTATCCTTTGTAAATTGGTGGCTAGAACCTGAATTTTAATCCATCAATTAAACTCTGATTGGATCCCTTTTGCAAAACTCTCGGTCATAGTTCATTCCTTTATCAGAAGGCATCTCCATCATTTTTATAGTTACACTATTTCTACTTGTGGGGACTTGGCACCATTGTATACAGTACGCTCTCATTATTGACTCATGCAATCATTCCAAAAGCAACTATATATTATATACGTGTAATTCTCTTCCTTTGTTTTAGTTGTCAGAACCTCATTCTTTGTATATTCCTTAGGAAGGGCTCATGGTAACAATACATATTGAATTCTTGCATGCTGATAATAGTTTGTTTCTAAATTTCTTGGCTCATTTTTTTTCCATATCTTTCATTTTGTTAGGAAGAAAGTATAATTCTTACAAGTCTGCTAACTACTTAATATCTATAAGTCATCTGCTTTTTTTTTTTTTGGCCTAACTAGGCAAATGATTTTTTTTTTTCCATTTAAAACACAATAATGGGCCTCCCTGGTGGCTCAGGTGGTTGAGCACCACACTGTGAAGCTGTCCACAGCCTCTGCAGCGTGGGTTCTATCGCAGCCGGCGGGGAGAAACCCACATGGCGCAGCAGACCTCTCCTGTCTCTCCCGCTGCTCCCCTCAGCAGTGTATTTCAGTCAGTCTGCCTGTTCTGTTCTCCACTCTGTGTCTTGTGAATCTTCTCACCCTCCCACACATCTGCCTGTACCCCGGTTCTTGTAAAAATAAATAAATCTTAAAAAAAAAAAAAAAAAGGATGCCTGAGACCCAGGTTTAAAAAAAAAAAAAATAAAACCCAATAATTTTACTACACTATTACTTGGTTTTAGCTTTTTTAATTTGATAATCTCAAATACATGGGCTGTACTTTCAATTATAGATTATTTTTTTTTATTTAAGGAAAGATTATTTTTAAAATTGCAGTTTTAGTATTTTTTCTGTTCCCTTACTTTGATTTTCTTTTTCAGAGACTCCTTTTTTTACACGTCAATTTATTTATGTTTCAGTTTCTTTTAACCAGTCTTAAACATTTATGATTTCCTATTAAATTATTTTGTACCTTCTTCTTGATTTAAATTTCCCCCTCCTTTTTTTTAAAAAGATTTATTTCTTTATGCATATAAGAACTGGGGTACAGGCCAGAGGTGGGGGGGGGTGAGAGGATTCTCCAGAGACAGAGTGGGGAACAGAGCAGGTAGATTGACTGAAATACACTGCTGAGGGGAGCAATGGAGTCAGGAGAGGTCTGCTACACCATGTGGGTTGCTCCTTGGCCGGGGATCGAACTCCTCTGCAGTGGCTGTGCATAGCTTCATAAGTTGTGTCTTAACCCCTTGCGCCACCAGGAAGGCCCCTAAATATCCCCCTCCTTTTCTGACATTTTTCTCTCAAAAAGATTTTCTCATCATCTCTGGTGCTCAATCATTTTTGTGTTTTAGTTGGTTTAGTCTTAACTTTCTTTTATATCCTTTTTTTTTTCCTGAGCTTTGTTTCACATCTGAGATTTTGTAGTACTGACATATTATTTTTTTCATTGCTATTATGGAACATTCTTAATGTATTTTTGTCTCTGTCTAAAGTAGAAGGTTACTGTTTAGGTCTGTTCTGTGAACATGTTTTCCTAGTGTTTTAGAAGATTATCTAAAGGAATATCATTCTTATTGTCTTTTTAGGTCTATAATAATTTGGGATGAGATTTAAAGTAAATATGTAATCTTTGCTAATTTTTGATATTTATTTTCCACAATTGTTGAAGGAGGCTTTGCTCAGCTAGCTTTTCTTCTTTCCAGTGCTCTGTCCCCTCCTGTTACTGTTGGTGTTGCGAAATATGGCAATTTCCTTTCTGAGATTTCCTGCTTCTCCTCCCCCTACCTCTTTTAGTGGAAATAGAAATCTTCTATTTCCCTCAATTCTGTTTCACATACTTGTTTGATCTTGATTCTACTGCCAGCAGAGTCTCCTCAGTGTGGGCCCTCTCCTAAAATACAGTTATGTGTGGCAAGTTACAAGAGTGCAGGACCTAGTGTGCTAGACTCCCCAATCCTTTAGCTTCCCTCATGGTCTCCTTTCATTTATCCAATATTAAAATGAGAAAAAATCTCTCCCTATTTTAATGCTGTTTCCAGATCAGTCTGATGTGTTTCCCATTGATTAATTGTTTCTTCTTCTTGGGGGTTTTCTATTTCACTTCCATCATATACTCTATTTTGTTCTGCTAAAATGCTAATGCCATTATGTCTTGTGGCTAAAGACAGTTAATCATAATCTACTTGTATGTTGAGTCTCTTGAAAGTAGTCTGTCACCTAATGTTGTCCATGACTTTTTCTGTATGGTTGTTCTGTTTGCTTTATGTTGGGATTCAAGGTTTGTTGCTACCATCATCTTCCCAGAATCCCCTTATACTAGATATTGATATGGCTAATTTGTAACAAGTACCCAATTTTAATAAAAGTGTGGAAGAAAATAGAGGTTGAAATGATTCTGTTAATTATCAGTATTGTTATGTTAAACTTTAGAAAATTGGATTTCACTGATTTATATTAGCAGAACAACTTTTTTTTTTAAAGATTTGTTTTATTTATGCATATAAGAGCTGGGGTGTAGGCCAGAGGTGTGTAGTGGTGGTGTGAGAGGATGCACCAGAGATAGAGTGGGGAGCAGAACAGGTGGATCAGCGGAAATACACTGCTGAGGGGAGCAGCAGGCGAGACAGGAGAGGTCTGCTGCGCCATGTGAGTTAGCTCCCTGGCCAAGGATCAAACTTGTGCTACAGTGGTTTCAGACAGCTTCAGAGTGCTGAAACTTAACCCCTTGCACCACCAGTGAGGCCCAGAACAACTTTTGGAATGGATTCTGGTTTCAGAAAACCTCTAAGGTGTAGAGACAGAAGTACAGGGAAAATAGCAGTGGAAAATAGACTAATACAATAAAACTACAATGATAAATAATCTACCTATTGCTAGAGAATCGACTCCATGATATTTAGTCATGAAAATATCACAAGAATATGATTATTGGGGCTTCCCTAGTGGTGCAGGGGTAAAAGTCTCAGTGCTATCAAGATATCACCAGCCACTGCTAGCATGAGTTGATTCCTGGCCAGAGAGTTAACCCACATAGCACAGCAGACCACTCTTGTCTTGCCTGCTGCTCCCCTCAGCAGTGTATTTCAGTCGATCTGCCTGTTCTGCTCCCCACTCTGTCTCTGGTGAATCCTGTCACACCCTCCCACCCCTGGCCTACAGCCCAGTTCTTGTATGCATAAATAAAGAAAAACAAATCTTTTTAAAAAAGAATATGATGATTTAATTATTTGATGAGGACCTACTTCTGAATGTCTTTTCCTTCCAAAACAAAACAAATATGTGTGTTTAACTTAATTATAGATTACTTTGAAGGGAAAGGTAGAAGAACTGTTCAAGGTGTGTGTTTTTCAGTTGTTTTTTTTTTTTTTTAAATAAGATGCCAGTAAAGATCGCAAGCTCTAGGGATTGAAATTGCCTTGCTAGATGGATGAGTGGGTTGAATTGCTTGAAGATAACAGTGTCTCTTTTAGGTCATCAGAACCTCATTTAAGAAATCACGATAATGCTACCAAAGATATTATCCCTGTAGCTCATACGAGTTAATGCAGCTTCCAGGGGAAGGAGGGAGAGTGCAATACACAGGGGTATTAGAAACACAAGATCTTACTTCAGTGCTGGTGAGGACATTTATGGTGTATGTCATCTGGGGTAAATCCTTTAATATTTTTAAGCCTTGAATTCTCCATCCATAAATGGATATTATATATGATTGGAGGCAAATTAAAGGGCCTTGAGTTCCCTGAAAAAAATATAAATATTATTATGAAAATACCATTTTTATTTCCAGGGTGTGGATTATACACATAAAATCTGTATCTGTCCTCAGTGTGCAAACTTCAGTAAGTGCTATAGCACTGATTCATTTGCCCAAAGCAAAATTTCTGAGACTATTTGATATAAATATGTAATTTTTGCTCATTTTTATGTGATACTTGTTTTCCAACAGTTTTTGAAGGAGGCTCTGCTCAGCTACCTTTTCTTCTTTCACAGTGCACTCCCCTCCTGTTATTGCTGGTGTTCCAAAATATGGCAATTTCCTCTCTGAGATTTCTTGCCTTTCCTTCCCTCCTCCCTTTTATTGGGATTTTCCATTTCCTTCAATTCTGTTTCACATACTCTGTTTGATCTTGATTCTACTCCCAGCAGAGTCTTCTCAGTGTGGGCCCTCTCCTAAAATACAGCCATGTCTGGCAAGTCGGTTTCAAAAGTACACAGGGCCTAAGGGGCTAGACTCCCCAATCCTTTAGCTTCCCTCATGGACTCCTTTGATTCATCCAATATTAAGCTGAGAAAAATTTCTCCCTATTATAATCTTGAGCACTTTTGAATGATTTTTCTGGCTTTACCCATGGAGACTATTCTTGGAAAATGTAAGATTTATAGACAAGGCAGTCCGTACGGATGCTCTAGCAATAATTCAGACAGAAAACAATGAACTGCAGTAGTAGTGAGAAGTATGGTGAGAAATAGATGGATTTGGAAGATATTTAAGAACTGGACCTTGTAAGCCCTGGTAATTGGTTGAATCAGTAAGAAGTGGAATGGAAATTCAGTTTAGTGATCAGGCAGCATCTTCTTTCATGTCATAAGGCAAAGGTGGAACAGCTTCTGCTGGCTGGATGGGGGAGAATCAGCTTGTAGCACACCATGAAGGGAGAGACTGCTGGGACCTGGGTATTGAAAGTTCAGTCCTTCATTGATCAAAGATGAGGAGTGGAGGGAGGAGGAGAAGGAAGAGGACAAAACTGAGTATGCAAAGATACAGGACTTAAATTAGTTCATATATATATATTACTCTGGGGAAGTGTTTCCGCATTTCTTTTTTTAATGGTGCTATTACCAGTTATGGCATTGTGTGTTTTAACTTTTAATTAGTAAATTGAAAAATAGTTCTAGATACCATTGGGGCAGAAATTTTAACTATTTTGAAAATGGTTTTAAACTATTTTTAAAAGATTTTGAGAAGTGAACATCCTCCTCATTAAAAAAAAAATCAAATTTAAAAATAATTGAACTAGGAACCTGCCATCTGATGCTGTTTAAGTCACGGTTTCTTGGATGACTTTTCTGACCTTTAACAAGACTTGTGATGTCAGTGCCTGTCATCTTCACCATCACTCATCACTTCTCCCTGTGGGCCCTTCACGTTCTGGATGTCAAGGCAGGTGGCAGTGTTAGGACAGCTTTCCTTCTGTTCTCTATGAAGAGGAATTGCTGTCGATATAATGACTCATCACCTGCTACAGTCTTCCTGCTGATAAATTCAGAAGCATTTTGATTTGAATCATATTACAAGTAATGTTTAACAATGGGCTTTCTTTTCAGATATTTTTGCTTTTGTACTCCAGCAAGACACCAGGCGTCCAATTTCCTAGCCGGCTGACACACTAGTTGTCAGGATATATTAGTAAATTTTCTGTCTCTTTGGAACACTGGTCTTGAAGCAAGTGTCCATCTGTCAAGGATCCAAACGGAATGATCATTCCAGGGTTAAAAGTCCTTCAGTGGGGAAGTGAATGTTCTCTTTCTCCTTGGTTTCCTAAATCAGAATCTCATTTTAATTTTAACCTAATATACTACTACCTTTCCTCTAAGTTGGAAATAAGTTAAATATCCAACAGAAGAGAACATGATTAAATTATAATATATCACTCAATTGCACAATGGAAACAATTGTACAATTAGAAAAGTTTCTAATAGAGCACTAATGTTCTATTATGAAAAAGTCTTTATTCAAAGTTGTGCAATTGTGATTATTTATAAATCAATAGAAAAATGTTTAAGTCTGAAAACATAGAATATGCTTGAAATTAGCATTAGTAATAGTCAAGCAGAGTTGAAAATAGTTGTTCATGTGGGACAAGAAATGAAGTGAGAAACAATCTTCCCAAGCAATTTATAAAAGTATTTGACCCGAAACCCTTACATAATGAAAATAAAAAAAGAGCTATAAAGAGATTAGAAATCCAGAGAAAAAAATTTTATGTTATTTCATTTTAAATTATAACTATTTAAGAATTAAAATCTGTTTAATTCAAAGAGAATTAGTAAGTGGCAACTTGAAAATTTCCAGTAAGTCTCTTTCAAGAAGTAACATAAGAAAGTAGGAAAGCATATGCTTTGCTTCCTTTACTGTTTTGGTTTAATTATTGTATCAGTGCCATGCTTAATTTTATATAATTGTTTACACTATTATGTGTTAAAGAGTGAATCTCCATCTCTCTATATATAGATGGTAAGGTTATTAATGGGATCTCTGATTCCTTCATCCTTAAAGGACTTCCTTTTCCCACCAGGGCATACATAAAATGGAAAGAAGGCAGAAACAATTTTGCCACATGGAGCATTTAAAACTTAAGACCAAAAAGTAGGTCACATAAAATATTGCTGAAGATCTATCTAGAGGAGTGTGTCCAAAAAGGATATCCCGTGTAAGGCTTTTATGATGACTACTACAGAGTCGGAATTTAAAGGGAATCAAGAGTCAAGAGTATTAGAGTCGAGAAGAGCAAATAAAAGTCTGGTCAAGTACTGGCAACAACACACCTAGACACCTCCCTGTTGTTGCTGCCATATATTTTGGGCAGGCCTGTTCTGTTTAACGGGTTCTAGAAGGAGAGATTCCTACTTTCTCCAAAACTTCCCTCTTGGGTTTATTACTAGAAAATGTGATGGGTTCCAGTGCTTTCTAAAGCAGGAAGTGAGCTTTGAGGAACTGCTGTCCCATATTCTCAGTGAAATATGTCCTAGAGAAGTCCTAGTTATTGCAAATTACCTCTCCAATGATGAATTCTACTCATCTTCCAGATGAGTTTTTGTTATGGAAGCACCTAGATGACAGATCATTTAAATACAGCTGAGGTGTTGGTTCTCCCATTTCTGGCATGGGTGGGTAATACACCCACACCAGGAGAAGAGGCAGGTATCATTTCCTCTTGGGTATTCTCCTTAGTACTTGGCCCTGGCTGTGTTGGAATGTGCTTTCAAAGTTTTCTTAACAGAGGGAAAAATTCTTTAATTCTGTCAGATAATTGTTGGAAAGAATGGCAAAGAAGAGGAAATGGAAATGGCTGTGATAAAGGATATTTGATATAGAATTTACATCCCACACCAACTTGAAAGATGGATCAATTGTATTGTATGCAAAAGCAGTAAAAGAGAAGAAATATGTGTTGTCTTGATATGTATCAATTGAGTAATAAATAGCAGACAGGTGCATGCAAAAGTGGAGGACTTAAAATAACACTCTATGAAACCAAGATGCAAATTGTGGCCTAGAGTTAAGGCCAGGTAATCAGACAGCAACTGATTAAATTCTTAACAGAAGAAAGGGGCAGTGATTGGTGTGAATGGGACTAAATAATTGCTTTGCAAATCCTGTTTCCAATATGTTTAAATTTTTAGGCTTAATGGGAGAAAACTTCTGATAGAACTTGGTGATTGACATTGGAATTTGAAGCCAAAGAAATTTATGTAATTGCCATCTATAAATATATATATTAATAATAAAATGATCGCTAACAGTTGTTGATTCATTGCTACATGTTAAGCACTTATAAATATCTTAGATGCATCATCTTATGATATATAACCAGATAAATATCAGTATTATCCCACTTTTACAATTGAGCAAACTGAGGCACAGAAATGTCATGACATAGTTATTAAGTAAATAATGAAGTTGTATATAAAAAGTTCTTTTAACCAGGGCCTCCCTGGTGGTGCAAGGGGTTAAGAAGCAACCTATGAAGCTGTCCACAGCCTCTGTAGCACGAGTTTGATCCCCGGCCGGCCAGGGAGCAATACACATGGTGGAGCAGACCTCTCCTGAATCTCCTGCAGGTCCCCTGAGCAGTGTATTTCAGTCAGTCTGCCTGTACTGTTCCCCACTCTGTCTCTGGTGAATCCTCTCAACCTTCATGCTTCTGGCCTGTACCCCAACTCTTGTATGCGTAAATAAATATTTAAAAATAAAAGTTTTTTTAACCAAACAAAAAGAGAAAAGAGCATATTGGAAGCTACCTGACAAGGACTGAGCTAGGGGAGCTGTAGATCTGGCATTCCTATTTCATACACACAAGAAGAAATAAACACTTCCTTTCCCATTGGGTTGCATAGTAAAACTATTGTATACTTTTTTCAGGTGTATTTCCATTTGCTTTTCTCCAATTTCTTCCTTTAAAATATTAAACATGACTCAAATTCATGTTTCACTTTAAACAGTTCTTTCTTTCTTACAGCTGTTTGTACTAACTCATTAATCAAATGAGATGGACTAGTTAAAACGCTAATGTCAAATGGTGAGTAGCAGGGACAGTTCTTCCTGTGAGATCCTGAAATACAGTCTTTACCAGTAGCAGTGACTGATGGTGTTTCTAGAAGAATCAGGACTTCTGAATAATGTGAGAATGATTAATGGTTCCTTCATCTCATGTTTATATGGCAGAGTTTGCACTCAATTGTTCCTGGCTTTTTCAATAAAGGTTATATTTAACCAGAGCCTTTCCATTATAAAAATGATTTGACTCTGCTACTCACTATTATTATCTCACAAATACATATCACCTACTATGTGCTAGGTTCTGTACTAGATTCTGAACATAGACATTGAATAAAATGACACAACCCTTACATTCTTAGACAGATGTGAATCCAGAAGAAATTCCCAGTCTTCCACCATAGTCATGGTGCTCCCACCCCATTTTGTTTTCACTGCTCTTCCCCCTCTGATAGCCTCAGTTTGACAGTCAGATTCCTAGGGTTTATTATTAGTTTGGTTTTATCTGACCCTTTGTTTTGTTTCTCAATAGTCCACATATAAAAAGATACAAAGAAATGGAAAGATGTAAATTTCCTTTTTTGAACTTCTTTCCTCTGAACACTTGCAAACATTGAATCTTTGTAAAATATGTATTTTTATAACTGACAGATAAATTATTTATACATATTTTGAATTTTATTTGTTTGTTTATTTGAGGTAATATTAATTTATAGCATTGTGAAAGTTTCAGGTGTCCCATTTTACACCTTGTCATCTGCATTTATCTTACCATGCCCACCACCGAAGATCTAGTTTACATCTACCACCATCCAGTCAACCCCCTCTGCCCATTCAGCCAACCCCACCCCCTTACCATCTAGTAGCCAGCATTCTGTTGTCTGAATCTAAAGATTTTGTTTTGTTTTGTTGTATTTGCTCATTTGCTTGGATTCTTTATTTTCTATATGCGTGAAATCATATTTTGTCTTGCTCCCTCTGCCTTAATTTACCAAACATAACCTTCCCATTTAAAAGAATTGACATAATAAATTGAAATCTTTTGCCATTAACATTTCATTAAAACTTAGAATATTTTTCCTAATCTCAAATAATTTTTTTTAAAGAATTATTTATTTATTTGTTTATGCAAGCGCTGGGTACAGTCAGAAGTGCGGGAGGGTGAGAGAATTCACCAGAGCCAGAGTGGGGAGCAGAACAGGCAGATGGATGAAATACACTGCTGAGGGGAGCAGCGGGCGTGGCAGGAGAGGTCTGTGAGTTATATGGGACCCTCGCCAGCGGCCAGGGATCGAACCGGCCCTGCAGAGGCTGCGGGCAGCTTCGCAGCCCAGTGTTCAACCGCTGCGCCACCAGGGGAGGCCCCTCAAATATTTTTTTAACTTTATTCTTCCTTACATCTTTGGGGATACCAAGTTGTAAGTTTTGATCAAGTGTATTTTCCTATACTTTAAGACTAACATATAATGAATATTTTGTTAAATTGTGTGGAGTCACCAAATTGAGTTTTTCTGTGTTTTTGTTTTTTAATATAGCCATATTAGCTGTTGAAAGACTCACAAAGCTGTTTTCTAAGGAAATTGTGTTCTGGGTGATTTCCAGTGAATTTGCCAGTTGAGAAACTGCTTATTATGTTACCAAATGTTGTTTGTCTTCATTAAAATATCTTGAATTAAATTTAAAATTGTTTAACAAACTAAGGTAAAAATCTAAATCCAGTGCAAATAGGAAAATTATTGGGCTTTCTGTTACAGCCAATGGCAATGTGTCTAAATGTGCACAGCCAAAAAATTCAACCTGCTTATAGTTTGCACAGTACAGGGAAAGAACCAGCAGTTAACTCTGAGGGAGAACCAGCCTTGAGAGTATCAAGGGCTTAACTCCAACTCAACCTGTCCTCTACATATATTCCTCTAACTACACCTTTTTTCAGCAAACCATTGACTGTGAGTAAAACAGATTTGTCATGTGTTGGTCATTCTATCCATCCAGAGAATTTCTGTATATGTTCATGCAATTATATGCAGCTCTGTGCATCTTCGAATCTCTCTGTGCAAGTCTCTTGCATTGATTTAATAATAAAACAACACACAAGTTAATTGCATTCTATTGAGCCAATCTTGAATTACACACAGGCATATAAAAACTTGCCACAGATGTGATTTTAAGAGCCTTGAAAAAAAAAAGCCTTGAGCTTTTCCCCAGAAAAACAGCGCTACAATTGTGAAGATGCAATCACCTGTTGTCTGATATTTGTAATGTTTAAAAAGTGCATAAGGTATAAATTCAACAATATAGATTCAACCACCTGTTGTCTGATATTTGTAATTTTTTTTTAAAGATTCATTTATTCATGCATACAAGAACCGGGTACAGACCAGAAGCATGGGAGGGTGAGAGGATTCACCAGAGACAGAGCGGGAAACAGAACAGGCAGATCTACTGAAATACACTGCTGAGGGGAGCAGCAGGTGAGACAGGAGAGGTCTGCAGCGCCATGTGGGATTCTCGCCGGCTGGCAGGGATTGAACCCGTGCTGCAGCGGCTGTGGACAGCTTCACAGCACTGCGCTCAACCACCTGCGTCACCAGGGGAGACCTGATATTTGTAATGTTTAAAAAGTACCTAAGATATAGATTAAACAATTGGATAATTAAATCTCTCTTAGAGCAGTAAGTAGCTCTAATTGACATTAAATACCAATGCAGATATTACATCGCTTTTGGAGAACTGATATGGGGAAGCAGAAGACATGGGGCACCTCTTAGTAATGGCAAAATAAGAAGGAGGATCAGAATGTAGAAAAAGATATTTGGGGGGGCAACATAAATTTAAAATTTTGGTCAATAATTTAAAAATTTACATATTTTCAGAATTTTTAAATGTTGACATTTTGTCATATTTATTTTAGAGCATTTCTTTTTTAATGATAAAAAATAAAGTTAGTTGAAGTACCAAAATCAACCCTTCTCCCCCTTACTTTTCTGGTGTCTCTGACTGGAGGCACGTGTATGTAGTCCACATTTATATGCTTTCTGTATACACACATGTGTCTGAAACAGATGTGTGGTTGTTGCCTTGTTTATTTTAAAGAATTACATTACTGGTTTTGTGTACTAACATTTTTTTTCTTTTTTTCATCACTGTGTTATAATTTTTTTCATTTTCAACCCCCATCCCCAGCATCCCTTATACCTCTTTGATCCTTTTTCTCCCCTCTCAACCTCAAAAACCTCACTCAGCTTATTAGTGTCCACTGTTTTATTAGTATTTTGCTTTCTCAAATTGTCCACTCTGCAGTATTTTTCTCTGACATTCTATTTTTTGTAAACTCACAACACTTCTTTCATTTATATTCACTGAGAAGTAAACTGTGTTTCTAGTGTTCAAAAAAGTTCCTCCCCAAAGTATCGAGAACTTTATGACCACTTCATTTTGTTATCCCTTTTTTTATTGCAGTAACATTGGCTTAGAACATTGTGTATGATTCAGAGATAGTTTCACACCTCTCCAATGTTTGTTACCCTACCGCAAAGACCCCGCAGTCCTCCACTGTAGCCCAGTGGTCTCCTCTTCCCTTTGCTCTAAAAGCATTATAAAGATTCAGTGCAATCCTTATGAAAGTTTCATGGCATTCTTCAAAAAAATAGAAAAAAAATGACACTGAAATTTATAAGAAGCCACAAAAGACCCTAAATAACCAAAATAATCCTGACAAAAAAAGTAAGAACAGAGATAGCAGATTCCCAAACTTAAACTATACTACTACTAACTATACTACAAATCAAAACAGTATGGTATTGGGAAAAAAATAGACCAATGAAATAGATTGAGAGCCTATAAATAAATGCCCACTTCTATGGACAGTTAATCTTTGATAAAGGAACCAAGAGTATACAATGGAGAAAGGAAAGTCTCTTCACTAAATGTTGGGAAGACTGAATAGCCAAATGTAAAAGAATGAAACCAGACCACATAAACATACATGTACCTGTACATATATGAATACAAATACATGTACAAATACAAAGAGTAACTTAAAATAGAATAAAGACTTGTATGTAAGACCAGAAACCATAAAATGTATGGAAGAAAACATAGGTAAACACACCACATTGATTTCATGGCTGTATTTGGGGGTTTGGCTTTACCAACAAGGGAAACAAATGCAAAAATAAACTATGGGACTACATCAAACTGAAAAACTGCACAGTGAAAGAACCTGTCATTAAAGCAAAATGACACCCCATTGATTGGGAGAAAATATTTGCACATACACATCTGAAAAGGGGCTAATATACAAGATCTGCAAAGAACTTGAATAACTTTACAACAAAAATAAAACAAAAAATCCAATCATAAAATAAGCAGAAGAATCAAATAAACACTTCTCCAAAGAAAACACACAAATGGTCAATAAGCTTGTGAAAAAATGTTAATCACTTATCATGAGAAAAATGCAAATTAAAACCACAATGACACACCATCTAGTACCTGTAAGGATGGCCCGTAAACAAAATGACCAGAAGAAACAAGTATTGGCAAGGATATAGGAAAATTAACTTTTTTTTTAAAGATTTATTTATTTATATAAGAACCAGGGTACAGGCCAGATGTATGGGAGGTTGAGAGGATTCACCAGAGACAGAACAGGGAACAGAACAGGCAGATTGACTGAAAAACACTGCTGAGGAGAGCAGAGGGCAAGACAGGAGAGGTCTGCCGCGCCATATGGGTGTCTCCCTGGCCGGCCGGGAATTGAACCTGCGCTGCAGAGGCTGCAGACAGCTTCACAGCACGGTGCTCAAAAAAATATTATTTCCCCAATATTGTTATTGGAAAATATTTTCCCTGTGCCACCAGGGAGGCCTGGAAAATGAACTCTTATATACATTGCTGGGAATGTGAACTGCTCTGCTCTTATGGAAAACAGAATGGGAGTTTCTCAAATTATTAAAAACAGATCTACCATACAATCCAGGAATTCCAGTCTTAGTACACGAGGAATACAAAATCTCTAATTCAAAGGGATATGTGCAATCCTATGTTCATGAAGCACTATTTGCCAAAACCAAGTCATGTAAACAACCCTAAGTGCCTAAGAAGAGATGAGTGGTTCAAGAAGATGTGGTCTATATACACAATGGAATAATACTCAACTATGTTTTAAAAAATAAACTCTTGTTATCTGAGACAACATGGATGGAATTGGAGGTGATTATGCTAAGTGAAATAAGCCAGGAGGAGAAAAATAAATGCCAGCTGGTTTCACTCATATCTAGAGCATAGAGAAACAAAACAAAGAGTTAGATAAAACCAAACCAAAATTAAAAAAATCTAGGAAATCTGACTGTAAAATTGAGGGTATCAGAAGTGGAGGGGGAATATGGAGTAATGCAATTTTTCCTCCATAACTTGCTTTATCCATTTCATGTATTTTTGAGTCATTTCCACATTAACTTCTGCATTGTACTCATTTGTTTGAATGCATCATTTTTTAAATCTACCTCCTTTTCATAGACATTTAGATTATTTTCAAATCTTCTATTACAAGTATCTCTGCAATGAATATGCATGATCATTGCTCCTTGTACTCTTGCAGGGAAGTCTCTCTGTGGAGTTGTGTGGTAATAGGGTGTGTTCATTGGTCATTTTTCTAAATATTGGGAAAATAATATTTAGGGGATACTTTTTGTTTTCTATGTAGGACTCCAACACATATATAATGAACCTCATTTTATTTTCTCTGCTACAGAAAATTTTTATCTTTCAGTCTGTTCTTTTATTGAGCAGTCAAGGCTTTATGGGAATTTGTTGGTTTCAATTTCATGCTTTTCAAAGATCATAGTCTTTGTTACATGCCTCAAAAGGACATTAAAACCCAGCTTCTACTTAATTGGATTGATTGAGAGGACCGCAAAGCAGCTCAGGTCTTTCTGCTTCTATGTTTCAGATCCAGTTTTATTTCTGTCTTTTGTGAGTTTCAGTTTCTTGACTGTGAGCTGAAAATTCAGTAAAAGTCTTTTAATCTCTTCTGAATTTTATCCTTGATTCTGAATTTTTAAGCAATATAAATTTCCCAGTTATCTTGTTTGTTATTATGTTAGAACCAGACTCATTTTCACTTGTCAACCAAAAGATTTTTGTTTTTAATAGGTGATTTTTAAAAATCTGTTTGTATTATATGATCCATAATATACCTGGATACTTATGATATATTTTTTAATTATATTTTTGTGTAGAAGAACTGGGGTGTAGGCCAGAGGTGTGGGGAATGAGAAGATTCACCAGAGACAGACTGGGGAGCTGAACAGGTGGATCTACTGAAATACACTGCTGTGGGGAGCAGCAGGTAAGACAGAAGAGGTCTGCCGCGCCATGTGGGTTAGCCCCCAGCCTGGTATAGAATTCAGGCCTTAGTGGTGATAGCGCTGAGACTTAACCTCTAGGCCACCACGGAGGCCCTACTTCTAATATTCTAACTTGTAATTTCTTTTGGCTTTATGTGATCTTTCTTTGCTCCTCTTTGTCTTCTTATCTGCCTTTTATCAGAATGGCATGTTTTTTGCAGAAATGTCAAAAATATACTAATTTTGTACTTTGAAAAATAGAAAAAGAAAATTTAATGACTCATGGAAAATTCCCCATAAACATTCACTTGTTATGTTATTGTTAGTTAATACTATGATTTAATCTCTTTGTAAAGACAGATCCTTGTTTTTTTTCCTTTTCCTTTATAATCAGTATGTATATGGAATTAATTCTTCTCAGGTTAGTTGACTGTCTAGTTATAGATCAAATTACACCGAAAAAGGAACCTAAACAAATGGACATATGTATAGAACATTTGTTTGAAAGCATTAAAGTATCAAAGGATTGGTGATTTAAGGGCCAAGATTCTTGAGAGAACAAAAACTCAGAGAAATGAATCCAACATTAAATGTTGAATTTTCTGATTTTGTCTCAAAGCATTCTCAACTCTAAAGTGACAGCTGAGCAGCTAAACTGATCAGAAATCAGTGGTTAAGTGGTTGAAAAATTGCAAGCATCTGATTTTCCAGATAGCAGAGTAAAGCAAAGCAAAAATGAACTGAATTGCAGGATCCCCAAGAGGCAGCATCCTAATGACATACAGGTTTTTATTTCTAAAGGAATAGGGTGAATAAAACAATGCCAACCCTAACAGTAATTAAAATCCAGACTTTAAACACCTCAGTACCTTATTGGATTAAGATCATATGTTCCTACCTCAATTTTCCAGTTTCCCCTTAGAAGAAAATTAATTATCTCTAATGGAAGATAACATATTTCAGAACTTCAAATTGTTTCCTATTTTTTTTAGGTAATGTCAGGCAGTCAGTAAAAAATAACCAGGCATGCATAAAGTAATGATATGTGTGTGTGTATAGAGATATATATACACACATATATAAAGCTTATGGTTTTTGTATATATAAAATTTTTATATTCTCACTCTTAAATAAATATATTTAAATTCTTCAAATAAATATAGAAATAGTTTCAAAGGGGATGCAGATATTAACAAACACTGATTTTAAAATGATGCAATATATTCAGGAAAATTATGACAAGATTGAAAAATTCAAGAAAGAATTAAAAACTATTAAAACTTAAATAAAAATCTATAATTATAAATAAATAAAAAATTGAAATTAGGAAAATCACAAGATGGACTTAACATAAATTTTAACATATCTGAACAGAGAATTAGTGAGCTAGAAGATGGAGCAGAAGAAATATCTAGCCTGGATTACAGATGCAGTATTTCTCTTATTGTTGGTCTGGTGATGACTAATTCTCTGAAATTTGATACATCTGTGCATATCTTTATTTTACCTTCATTCTTTTTTTTAAAAATTTTTGAGATTTTTAATTTAATTTTTTATAAAATAAATATGTAGAATGTCTATGTAATTCCAAAGTCAAAACTGCAAAATAAGACAGGTACATAATTACCTGGGTTCTGTGTGTGTTTCTTCCATCCTCCTCCCTCTCTTTCTTTACAGGTAAATTTTTTTAAATTTTTAAATTTTGTATATTTTTTACATCATTTTTCATTTTTGTACAATGTATGCATTTTCATCTTGGTTATAGTCCCTGTACAGTTCCCACCCCCCTTGTTTTGATCCTTCTCCCATCTCCCCCTGCCCCAAAATGCCAGATGGTCTCACTCATAGCAGGTATTTAGAAAACCTAAATAAGGGACCAGGAAAAAGACTAATTATACTAAAGTAAAAATCAAAATCAACAAGCAATTACCTTCATTCTTAAAGGGTGTTAATAGACTACTAGGTTGGAGTTATTGTTCTTTCCAGTCATTTAAACATCATCTCTTTTTTTTTTTTTTTAGATTTATTTATTTATTTATACAAGCACTGGGTACAGTCAGAAGCGCGGGAGGGTGAGAATTCACCAGAGCCAGAGCGGGGAGCAGAACAGGCAGACTGACGAAATACACTGCTAAGGGGAGCAGCGGGCATGGCAGGAGAGGTCTGCGCGCCATGTGGGACCCTTGCCGGCAGTTGGGGATCGAGCTGGCACTGCACAGGCTGCGGGCAGCTTTGCAGCCCAGTGCTCAACCACTGTGCCACCAGGGAGGCCCTCTTTATACTCTTGCTTCTATAGTGTTCCTTGAAAGTTCTGCTTTTAATCTTATTATTGCTTCTTTGAAGGTAACGAGGATAGTTTTCTTTCCCTGGTTGCTTCCAAGATTTTTTTTTTCCTTTGAGAGTTTTCCTGCTATAGTGCACTGATGACTGATTTAATTTTGTTTTCATTTTCTAGTGCTTATTGGATTTGTGACTTGAGGTTGCTCATCAGTTTAAGAAAATTCTCAGTTATTGTATCTTCAAATATTTCCCTTTCCCTATTAATTTCAAAGTTCTCTCTTTTTTAGACTCCAATTATAATCATGTTAGGATTTTTACTATGTGCTGTATGTTCGTATGCACACATGTCTTATATCCTCTTTTTCTGTAATAACTCTCTGATACCTCGCTGTGTTATATTTATTCACCTCTGGGGTCATAGTAATTTAGTCTTCATTTCTGAAATAACTTTTGGCTTCATTTCTAATTCTTTCAAGATTCTGTTACCTATCTTCACATTTTCCCTTTACTCCATCACTGTTAACATAGATATACTCTTTCTTTGTTCATATTTCCTGTATTATTCAACTTATGGCTTACTAAAAGCAATTTTTCTTCAGTGTAGGTTTTGTCTTGAAAGGAAGTTCCGAATTGTTAGTGTTAAAAGCTTATAAGACCAGACAGCTCCAGCACAATTATAGTTTGGTCCATTCTTGTCTTCTTTACTGATTATGAATTGAAAAGATTTCTACTGTCACCCTTAGACTGTTGCATTTCACTTTCCAGCTGGTACTTGTTCTTGATTTTAGGACAGTCCTTAGGGCTAACAGACATCTATGTGCTTTCTGACCACTTCTTCCCACAATTTATCAGGGTAGTTTGTCACCTAGTTTTGTCATAGATGTCTGCGGGCCTTTTTTTTTTTTTTTTTTTTTTTTTGCTGTCCTAGTTGCTCTCTCTATCCTTGAAATGAATCTTAAGACATTCTAAACCAAATCTCTGCTACCAAGCTTTCCATAATGCATTCTTTCTGACTTGCTTTTTCTTTTTCAATAGAAAAAGCTGGCTTCTCTGTGAAGAAGAGACAGTAAGAAGAACAATAGAAGGTTTTACAATAACACTGAGAAGTGGCAAGGTGGCACTTATAGTTGTTATGGATGATGTAGTGGCAAGTGATCAAATTTTGGAATATATTTTGATGCTCTTAATTTTTAAATTTAGGGTTACCTCTGTTCCTCTGGTAATTCCCTTTTGCTTGCAATTTATTCTGTGAATCTTTTAGCTAGTGGCCTCTTTAGATATGATTTTTTTTTTTATTGGCTCATTGCAGCTCATTGCAGCTCAAGCTATGAAGTATTTCAAACTGGGTATTACAGAGGTGGTAGGTCATGAATGAGGGATTTCTATCCTTTCAGCCTTTGATTGTAGAGGCAAATAGGCAAAATCTCTCCAACTGCTGTGTTACTCTACCTTCCTTACCCCCAACTTCAGGAAAAATTCAGATTTCCCATGCTCTTTTATTCGTATTTTAGTGTACAAACACACTTTCAGAAAGGACTGATGACAACTTACTCTGGAAATTTTAAGTGACAGGACCTTCCCAGTTCCTGTTGCTTTCCATTGTTTCTCCTTGGTCTGACATTTAGATAATGTACCAGACTAGTTCTTTATGCCAGAGTGAACTCCAAGTGTCACTTAGCCTGAAGATCCCAGGAGACTTTTGATGAATAATTTAAATTTGAGAGTAGAGGAAGAATGAAATCTATTTAGATGACTGTGCTCCAAAAATTTCTTCTTGAAAATATCCTTTCTATCCTGAATATGTTTAAACTCATCTGAGCCTGATTAATCTTAACATACATGTGGATTCAGTAAGTTTAATTAGTAGATTGTCTTTATTGTAAGTTTTCAAATTCATTGATAAAACTATAATGATTCAAAAAGTACAGATGAACTTGGAAAGAAAGTAAAACATGTTTGAATATGAATTTATTTCTTAAACTTTGTGCTTTAGAAGTTTGTTTGAAAATAAGGAGAAACATGACAGAATTCTTGTTCTCCAGGTATTTATATCTTGTTTAAAGAGATGGCATATGTCAGACTTAAAGAGAGGGGAAAGAGAAGTAAAAAAAAAAAAAAAAATTCATGTCAGGTAGTACAAAGTACCATCTGTGCTCTCTAGACAAGTGCCATAGAAATTCAAAGTAAGGACAGATATCAGTAACCTTAACTTTAGAACACAGTTGTTCTCCATATTTCATATTGACATGGATAACCAATGGTTGAATATAATGCTACAAATATCTGCTTTTTAAAAGTATGCGCTAAGCATTGACAACTGAACAGAAAAATACAGCATCCTCCTTGTCAGGAATTCATTATTTAAGAGACTCTTGTTTGGAGTACATCCACCTTGTGTTGATATTTTTCATATGGATATTATTGGACATATTTAAGTATGAGAATTATAGTGAAAGAACAACCATACATACTGGCCACTACATAATAATATATTTTTTCCCTTTTTTTCTTTATTGTAGTAACATTGGTTTTCATCTGGTCTTTAATCCATTTTGAGCTAATTTTTGTGGATGTTATAAGAGAGTGGTTTAGTGTCATTTTTCTGCATGTGGCTGTCATCTTTCCTAGCACCATTTGAAGAGACTTTCCTTTCTTACTCTTGACTCCTTTGTCATATAATAACTGTCTATATAAGTTTGGTTTTATTTCTGGACTCTTAATTCTGTTCCATTGATCTGTGTGTATCTACTTTTTATTCCAGTACCACATTGTTTTGATTATATAGCTTTATAGTATATTTTAAAGTTTGGAAATATGATACCTCTGTTCTTACACTTTTTTTTGTCAGGACTATTTTGGTTATTTGGGTTCTTTTGTGGTTCAATGTAAATATCAGTAATTTTTTTCTATTTCTTTGAAGAATTCCATTGAAACTTTGATAGGGATTACATTAAATCTATATACCACGTATTGCACTCTATTGTTGCCTGTAGATTTTCTGCTGAGAAATGTGATATAAGCCTGGTAAGAATACCTTTATATGTTAACTGCTTTTTCTCCCTAGCTCCCTTCATTATTCTTTCTTTGTTTTGAAATCTGGCTAGTTTCACTACTATTTGTCTTGGTGTATGTATCATTGCCTTTAAGTGATCAGGTGTTCTTTTAGCTTTTTGGGCTGATATATTTAATTTCTTCCCCAGGTATGGGAATTTTTCCTCTATTATTTCCTTGAATAGGCTATCTGACACCCCTCCATCCCCCAACACACACACACACACACACACACACACGCACCTTTCCCTCCTAAGACACTCATTATTCTCACATGGCTTTCTTAATGGTATATGATATTTCTTGAATTGCTGAGGGAGGCAGATTAAATGAATAAAAAAGGTCTATTGTATGGTGGTGAATGGAAATGAGAATTTGGTGATGATTGTGATGTGTTATATACAGATAACAAATTATAATGCTGTACATCTGAAATTTATATGTTATAAGCCAATGCTACCTCAATAAATTTTATTTAAATTAAACACCTGTGTCGCTGATTGTAGATGTTTCCAAAGAAATCAGATATGCAAAAGATCATATTTACCGCTGATTCTTCAGTTAAAATTTGAAAAGTTCCTATGAATATGATGACATTAAAACCTAAATTTCTCAGTGTTTGGCAGTACTAAGTATAGAGATAGAATTTCCTTTCATTCATTTCTAGGGCTGATCTTGTTAGAGAGTATGTGGGGACTGCATAACAATAAATTTTGACTTAAAAATTATGATTCATGATTCATTGGCACTTAGAGGTTTTGTTTAGATGCACCTCAGTCATCTTTCAACTGAATCATTTTTTCAACTTATTTTAAGCAATTGATTTTCCAGTAATAATACATTAATCTTTGTGATGTCAAAATCTTTCATAACAATAAAATAATTGTACATAGCACTCTGGGTAATATGTAATTCCATTATGGAACTAAATGACATGCATATGTTTTGACTTGATGATAAGAAAGCTTATAGAGACAAATAGGTTTTTTCATTTTAAAAAGATAGATGTATTCTCTCTGACTTTTAGATCTGTTTAAGAATTCACTGTTATCCTCCTTCAGATGCAAATAAATATGACAAGAAAGGTCACTGAACTAATATCAAACACTAAGATATTAAATCCTAGAGAAAATCTGTACAAAAATGAGATTTATTTCATTTTTTAGTTTCAGACATGAAAGCAAAATACTGACTCTTCCAAATAGATTAATGAATCATCAAAAATGTTTTTTGTAGTATCTCATGAGATGTTTTGAGGCCTTAGGCCATGCGTTGTAAAAATTAAGGGGTGAAAGATCCTGATGTTATTTTTAGTGAGGCAAATACTTATTCATTAATGTAGTCTTTTTTAAGGCTTCTATCAAGATATGGAATAAAATCTCAAAAACCCAGGATATTTTTGAATGTCTCAATAGTTGATTTTTTTTATAAAGTATTATAAATACTTTCAAATAACAACGCATGTGGAAAATTCTATTCAACGTAAAACTGTTCAGTGGATCCCTGACAAAAGTTGCCTTTGGCATTCATATTCATAATATATTAAGTATAATTTTAAGTATAATGTTGTCTTTCCCTTTCATAATAATGTATTTTTTAAGGGCTCTTTAAGTTCAAATCCAGACTACAAGAAAAAATTTTAAAACATGTCAAAAATTCAAATTTTCTATTTTTACAAATGTTTCTTAGTTGCCATGGCTTTAAAAGAATTATTAATATATTCAGAACCTCTTCTCTCTGTGGTCTGCCTTTTCTAGGAAGCCAAGCATTGCTGTTGTAATGGAACCAGGGACTTTTGGTGGCTATAGGAGTTTTGTTACTCCTACCAGAGCACAAAGCAAATGAGGGTCACGTCTGAATTGATTTACAGAATTCTATCTGCAGCAGATCAACTATTGAATATTTATACACAGAAAGTTTTGGGAATGTGGAAAACATTTCTCTAGGGTTTACTTTAGAATTCATGTTTTGTTCAATTTGTGCAATTTTAAAATCTCAAAGTAGAAGACAGGTATTTGATTTGGAAAGGCTGTTCTGGCTGCCCTCTTTCTTGGACCTCACTGTACTGTAACCCCTGTGCCACTTGGAGGCATGTCCATCACAAATGACTTTTCAGAAATTTCCTTCAGGCAAGCAGCCATTCCATTTTTCTTTGTATTTTCACTGTGTGTGTTTCAGTGAGGGTAAGGCTGTCTAGGGAATAAATCAATCCCAGGTTTAAATTCAAGAGAGACTGGTGAAAAACGAAGAGTGAGATAATTGTTTGTGTAAACATACACTCTATCAGCTTGGTTAGGTGTACCAATTACTTATCATCCATTTATGCTTAATACAATTTTTGTTGTTCTTTACAGCCTGTAGTTTTTTATCAGTCTCTCAAAAATACAGAAGAATGAACAAAGTTTCCTTTAGGCTTAAAGCTTTGTCTGATGAGATTGTCATAATTGCAACATTTTTATATTTTGTTTTTTAAAAATGTGAAATTTCCCTTCTACTATCCATGTTTATTTTATTATGGATATTTATATATAAATACAATCTCTCCATATTCATTCGATTACAAACAAGATTTTTCCCTACATATTTAATTAGACAATCCGGGCATGTTCCTTATATTTATCTTATGGATTTTTTTTTATAACCTCTGGCTATTTGGTAATGATGGCACTAAGATACATCTCTGCAACAAAAGGCCAGTTCCAGAAACAAAAGCAGCTTTTCAACTGAGGATCTTATATATTTCATCACATAGCACATATATAACCTTAGACCTTTTCTGATTTTGAATTTGTTCCAAACTATTATTTTTAAATAAAATTAAAATGACAATAAGTAAGTTTACACTTTTTAAAAAATTGTATTATTTTTTATTGAGGCAATGTTGTTATACAACGCCATATGTGATTCAGAGATATATGTTCTTCAGAAACATGTTACATAAGTTTTTGATCAATCAATGAGGATTGGGAAAATTATCCCAAGTGTTTAAAATATAACATAACAGAGGGAAAATAGAAGTATTTGCTCTATTATCATTTATTGGTTCTTTAATTCATGTACTCATTAAGCATCTAAGGAGCTACATGATTCATTAGGAAAGGGAGACAAGAAAATGAGTTAGTACAGAGAAAGGTAAGATGTAAATGTGCTGTAACAGCAGGTGAACTCCCCAGATGAGGGACTGCAGGGAGAGGTTAACAGACATGGTGAAGCTCTGTCCCTGCAGCTAACTGGAGTGCCAGCATTTGAAATTTGGAGTAAGAAATTCACCATTAATCTGCTAGTGAAAGTCTACGAAACTGGTTTATTGCAACAAATAAAGGATGTGAGATTAGAAGGCTGTGTCGATCATATATAGGTTTTAATGTTATCAAAATGGAACACTGTGGAGCTTTAGTTGACCTCAGCAGAACTGTCTGAGAGATGGCAGCCTGGACCCCATTTAAAGAAAAAATTTTATTACAACACATCTCAAACTTGAGCATTTAATCTTAATAGATGTAGGCCTTGACTAGAAGAAATAAGGTTTGTTATTAACTAAAAGACACTATTCCTAACTGATGCTATACTATGCTTGATCTTCCTGACATGGTCATCCATTATTCCCCAAGACATTCAGAGGCAGCAATACCCATAGGTTCTTCTGTATTGTTTGAGATGTGAGGTAGAATAGGAATTTAGCACAATGGCTACAGCCCCAATTTCCCCCATCCAGTACTTCTGAAAAACAGCTGTGTACATTACAGAACAAAGTGACTCAAACCCTATTATCAATAGTTTGACTCAAACCCTATGAGTTTATTTCACACCAGGTGCCACTCATTGTAAATCTTCTATCTTATCTAGTGGACAGATGCTAAGGGCCAGATGCTTTTGATGAACAAAATTGGTCAAATCTCATTACCCCAATATGTAAATTCCTACCCATTTGGTTACACAAAATTGACCAAAACCCATTCAGGATCCCACTGTGGGCCTCTGCCCCCTCAAACTAAGCAAATACTCATAATAGCAGCCCTAAGGCCCAAGGTGCCATTCTCCTCTGAATCTGCCCCCATGCACACTTGAATATGTACCATCACCTACAATAAAATTTCATTTCTAACTCACCTCCACTGGCATCTGCATGAATTCTTCCCAGCACAGAAGTTCGGACCCCTGGGCCCCAATAGATGTAGCTTTAGGGAGATGCCTTTGACTTGTTTAAGAAAGGAAGGGAGATGAGCAATAAATAGAGGTGGAATAGTTTAACTGGTGAAATAATAAAGAATGAATTAAATTAGAATAGCACATTTTGCAGAATTTTTAGAGGTTATGGAGAGTTTTCACATAAGGGTCTAAATAAATGGGCAATGTCCATTTTATCTTGACAAATAAATAGCCAAGTGATCAATTTCATATGTAAGGTAAGTTGTATATGAAATAGATCTTGCTCTCTTTCGTGTTCCTTTTCATAGAAATTATTTAGCTGAAATGGGTTGCTTGTCACTCAGGGATGCTCTATCTGGACAGAATTTCTACCCTGGGTTTTTAGATACCATCTCATGTCTTTAAATTCTAAGAATCCTTGTTTTTGTGATAGAAGTTTCAATTCAGGCAGAGGCATATGAGTTATGCAGAAAGGATTGCTGGATTTGGAAAATGCTCTATTTGTAGAAGCAGTAGAATGTAGACAGCGGCTATCCTAAGTGAAGGAAGAAAATAAATAGGGCATAATTCAGAAAGTTATTCCTTGATAAATTAGTTTAGTAGATTAAAAATAATTTGCATTTAAGATCTCAGTTGATGCGTGAAATAAAATCCAATGCCCTATATTGCAAGACATATTAGATAATACAGTTATTTTTATTTATTTTATTCTCTCAGCACTGTTCCACCTACAATCTTCGTCTTGATTACAGACTTATGGAATGATTAGTTTTCTATTTCACACACACACACACACACACACACACACACTTTTACATTCATATTGATAACTGCAAAACTCATCCTTGACTTAATATGTTTCTTTCATTCAAATATAGAAAAAATATTGTAATCATTGTACTCTAATCATTAAGAAATTCTCTAGTTCTGCTAATTTTTCAGGGCTTGCTATTGCAAGCTTCTCTAACCCATGTCTTCAAGGACAGCAATCCAAGGACAAGTTGCTAGCAGTTATGCGAGTGATTCTAGCACTACTCTTAATGAATGATTTAATGCACAGTTTTAGCCAATAAACATTGTGGATCTCAAGGGCACAGTCTTCTAAATCCCACAGTTTACATGGCAACCATTCAAATAAGAGGTTATAGAAGAGAAAAATATGTATATTTATTAAAAACTGATTGCGAATATTTTTTCTTCTTAGTATCTCCTCTTTCCTCTGTGCCTCCCCTACTCTTTCTGATTCTCTGTTATGCAATTATCAGTACTGTGGACCAATATTTGTATCACACTCAAATTCACATGTTGAAATCCCAATCCCTATGTTAAGGTGGAACCTTTGGGAACTGATTAGATCACAAATGTGGACTCCTCAAAAATGAAATTAGTGCCTGTAAGTGAGATCCCATGGAGTTTCCTAGTCCTATCCCATATGTGAAGTTACAGGAGAGGTCAGCAGTCTGCAACCTGGAAGGTGGCCCTCACCTTACCAACATGGTGTCCTGATCTTGGACTTGCAACTTCCAGAACTGGGAGATATAAATTTCTGTTTATTATTCACCCAATCTATGGTATTCTGGAATAGCAGACTGCACAAGCAAAGGCAACCAGTAATCATTAATTCTGGAAGCAACTGGAATAGCGAAGGTAATGAAAAAAATCTATTTATTAGGAGTTTACCCTTCATCATAAATGCAAATTTTACACACTTATGAAACTACTTTGAGGGAAAATTAAATATACTTACATCGTCACTTATTTCTGGAGTTCCAGGATAAAGTAAGCTTATCTTTTTACTTTATTCCTGATAAATCTCTTTGTTAATTCATTCAACCAATGGCCAGAATGCTGGCAACCTAATTACAATCAAAGCAAAATTCTCATGCCTCTCTTATTTCTAACATCCACATTGCTGCTGCTCTCATATATATCTCCCATGGGCTAAATAAAAGTTGGATAATGGGGTACTGAGCCTGAAAGTTTCCTCAGAAATTATCTGGAAAATCATTGTGCTGGCAAATGCATCTGTCCATATCTATTTCCAAAGCACTAAATCCAATTTCAGGAGCTCCAAATGAAAATGCTTTCTGGTACTGACAGAGAACATCTCTGATAAAAGCTTATTCCACAGGGACATGATATTGAATGCTAGATACAATGCTTTTTTTTTTTTTTTCCCTAACCACATGGAAGTATTTCCCCAATCTATTCACCCAAAATTTCTCTTCAAAATTATGTTTCCTAAGCCATGGACAAATTTATGATAATTAAGAGAGTGCTTTTAAAGAGTTCTTTTCTTCAGGTGAGCATTTTTTGGTGGGGAAGGTGGGGGAGGAAAAAAATCCAGTGTTGTTCAACTGTATTTCTTTTATAGTAAGGTTGGAAGGGAAATATAAGTTAACCTGAAATGGGGAACTAGATATGACTGGAAAACGATGTTTCCTATAGAAGGACTTTAGTGTATGTTTCAAACTTTTTCAGACTAATTTTATCACTTAACATGAAAGAAAAATAAAATGTTAAAGAAATTGTTTGAGAAGGTCATTGAGCAGCTTGCTGGTTGGCTCATGAGCTAGGCTGGGGCAATGAGAGGCCTCCCTACCCCAACATCTCATTTTGGAATATTCCTTTTTCCTGCTATTCCTATACTAGCAATTATTGCATGGCCATAACCTTGAGAGAGTAAGATGATACTGAAACCATCTAGACAGAATGCATGACTGAACCCAACTAAAGTATTTATAAAAACTTTTATAATTCTGGTGAGCTGGTGTAATGATCTACTTATCTTGCCCCATGCAAGCCTGGTATGTAAGTTCCCTTTTGTATTAGAATTGTTCTTGGATCTCTCCCTGTCCTTCAGTCTTCCTCCTCTTCTTTGCTTCTCCTTCTAGACTTCCTCCTTCTCCATCTCTCTGTTTCTTTTTTCTTGCCAGTTCTTCTCCCAGTCTTTTCTAGTTTTACCTCCCTACCTAACTCTGCCTTCCTTAGGGTGGGGCAGGAAACCTGGCACCTCCCCTTTCCCTGGGGGGCTAACCTATTACACAATAAGCAATTTAATTAGAAATCCCATTTTTATTATACATTTAATAAGGAAGAAATATATAATTTACTCTTTAAAACTATAATGATCTCTTTCTTGATGGAAATATATATATTTCTGATAGCATTTATATCATGGCTATCACTGAAGGATCCTTAAAATTAAAAAGTTTGTGATTATTTTGGCTACTCAAATCTCATCTAAAGCAATGCATAACTTGATTTATAAGGAAAGAAAGCAATAAAACTCTCTCACTCATGAATAAATTTACTTCATTTTCATCATGAGCTTCTAGGTTTCCTACCTATTGTATCCCCAAATCAGTGTTGGATTTTCTGATCCCTAACACAAATTCTAAGAAGTGAAACTCATTGTTAACAGGAAAGTTAATATGAAAGTTTATATTTTTTAAAAAATTTATGGTATACTTTGAGGTCATTTTATTTTTTATTTTTTTTAAAGATTTATTTATGCATACAAGAGCTTGGGTGTAGGCCAGAGATGCAGGGCGGGGCAGAGTGGGGTGACTGGTCTGGAGAGAGGATTCACCAGAGTCAGAGTGGGAAGCAGAACAGAGATCTACTGAAATACACTGCTGAGAGGAGCAGGAGACGAGACAGGAGAGGTCTGCTGCGCCCTGTGGGTTAGCTCCCTGGCTGGGGATCAAACTCATGCTGCAGATAGCTTCATAGTGCTGAGCCTTACCCTCTTGCGCCACCAAGGAGGCCCCATTTTGAGGTCATTTTAAATACAAAGGGGTTGACTTGACATAGCCAGAGTCACAGCTTAAGATCTGAAGGCAAATTTTGTTTTATGTATGTATCTTTGAAAATCCACATTGATCTTTGCAAATCCGAAGGCTATTAAATAGTTGCTGAGTGGAGTATGTTAAATTTGTCCTTATTCTTGTATTGAGAGAAACAAATCTTATATTCCTAGTATTTTAAATTAAAATTAAAAAAATCAAATATCACCTGGGGCATGGCCAGTTACATCTGTTTAAGGATTGTCAATGTGTCAAGGACACGAATACGAAATTAAAGAGCCGTGGTGTGCTTGCTGAACATTTTATTCTTTTGTCTTATCAAGAGGAGCTGACTGCACAATGTAACTTGGGGGAGAGGGGTGTTTCTGCCTTACTGTTAAGTGCAAAGCCTTATCTGCTAGGACATAAATGTCAAAAGAAGCATGTCAAATATCTGTGGTGTCTATAAGAGGAGTCCCTATTTATAAATTATAATGTTCTGAGGCTTTTGTTAAAACAAAAGACCCAGAATTAGCAACAGGCTCAGTTTTAACTTATTAGCATTTTGTTGCAAGAGAAATCTACAGGAGACACACCAATAATCCAACTATGCACACAGATTGATGAACATAATTTATAAGGAGATAGGGATGCAGTCAATAAATAATTTAAGAATGGGGAGATATCTGAATAACTGAAGGTAACTATCAAGTGTATGTAGAAATGCCATTTAAGCCGATTTTATAGGCTAAAAAAGATCTCTTTGCTGCACAAGACAACTATGACCAAGTTTAGATTTGAGATAAAACTCTTCATTTAATGCTTATAATTCTTTTCAGTATGAATAAAAACACTCATTGTTTTCTTAACCTCAGAGTTCTGCTGTGACAAATTTTATTTTAGTTGGTTTAACAACCACAGGCCAAAGTAAAAGGAAACATTCACTCAGGGTGAAAAAAACATATATATATATAAAGTCTAAGAGAAAATGCACAGTAAATTGAGAGCCGTGGGATTAAAAATTGCTAAAATGATAATATACGGCATTCCGTTTTGGGTATGTGGACAATTGTCGAAATAATGTGATATTTATAATTTTTTTTTGCAAACTCTTACTTTTGTTGCCTTTGCATTTGGTGTCAAATAAAACAAAAAAATCATTGCCAAGACCCATGTTAGGAGCTTACTGCCTGTGCTTTCTTCTAGGAGTGTTGTGGCTACATTTAAGTCTTTAATCCACTTTAAATTGATTTTTGTGAGTTACATAAGATTCCACTTTCATTCTTTTGCAAGTGACTGTCAAATTTTTCCAATAGGATTTATTGAAAAGATTGTCCTTTCCCCACTATATATTCTATTTTTTAAATTTTTTTCTTGCACAGGAGAACTGGGGTGTAGGCCAGAGGTATGGGGGGTAAAAGGATTACCCAAAGACAGAGTAGGAGCAGACCAGGCAGATTGACTGAAATACACTGCTGAGGGGAACAATGGATAAGACAGGAGAAGTCTGCTGCGCCATGTGGGTTAGCTCCCAGGTGGGGAATCAAACTCAGGCTGTAGCTGTGATAGCGCTGAGACTTAATCCCTAGGCCACCAGGGAGGACTAGATTCCTTTGTCATAAAGTAATTTACCTGTTATATGTGGGTTTGTATCTTGACTCTTTATTCTGTCCTTGAAATGTGTCTATTTTCCAATACCACACTACTTTGAAGACGATAGATTTGTAATAGAGTTTGAAATTAGGAAGTGTGATGGCTCCATCTTCTTTTTCAAGTCAGACTCTTGTGATTGTACAAATTTTTGGATCTTTTGTTCCATTTCTGTATAAAATGCTACTGGAGGGCCCTCCCTGGTGGTACAAGGGGTTAAGTTTCAGCACCACAAAGCTATCCACAGCCACTGCAGCACCAGTTTGATCACCAACCAGGAGGTGACCCACATGGTGCAGCAGACCTCTCCTGTCTCACTCACTCCTCCCCTCAGCAGTGTATTTCAGTGGATCTACCTGTTCTGCTCCCCATTCTTTCTCTGGTGAATCCTCCCACCCCCCACACCTCTGACCTGCACCCCAGCTCTTATGGTATACTTTGAGGTCATTTTATTTTTTATTTTTTTTAAAGATTTATTTATGCATACAAGAGCTTGGGTGTAGGCCAGAGATGCAGGGCGGGGCAGAGTGGGGTGACTGGTCTGGAGAGAGGATTCACCAGAGTCAGAGTGCAAAATGCCCACCACCAATTCACCAGTGCACCATCACCATAGTCTCTTGTATAAGAACACATTCCCTCCCCAGTTTTGATCCCTCCCCGGCAAAGTGTCTCTGATTAATAGTTGCCTGCTAATTTTGGTTTTTATTACAGTTTTTTCCCTGGTCCCTTATTTGGTTCCCCTACATTCCTCCTATAAGTGAAACCATCTGATATTTTTCTTTTTCCTCTGGCTTAGTTCACAGAACATAATCCCTTCCAACTCATTCCATGTTGCTGTGAATGGCATGAGTTTTTCTTTTTGATTGCTGAGTAATTTTCCATTGTGTATATATACCACATCTCCTTTATTCTATCATCTGTTTTGGGGCATTTGGGTTGTTTCCATAAAGGTATCCTTTTGAATTAATGTTTTTGTATCCTTTTGGTGGAGACACAGGAGTAGAATTACTGGGTCATATGGATGCTCCATTTTTAGTAGTTTGAGGAACCTCCACATAGCTTTCCATAGTGATAGGACCAGTTTGCATTCCCACTAGTAGTGTAGGAGAGTTCCTTTTCTTCCATATCCTTGTCAACATTTGTTGTTCCTGTTTTGTTAATATGTGCCATTCTCGTTGGTGTAAGGTGGTATATCATTGTGGTTTTGATTTGCATTTCCCTGATTACAAGTGATGTTGAACATTTTTTCATATGCCTGTTGGCCAATTGCATTTCCTCTTTGGAGAAGTGTCTTTTAGCTTTTCTGCCCATTTTTTGATTGGATTGCTTTCTTTGTTTTTGTTGAGTTGTATGAGCTCTTTGTAGATCTTTGTGATCAATCCCTTATCAGTAACATTGCGTGCAATTTTTTTTTTCCAAATCAGTAAGGTATCTCTTTGTTTTGGTTAATGTCTCTTTCCCAGCAAATAAATTCAAATAAAGTAGAACAAAATGGCTTAGACTGTAAGCAACAGTATGAAAATATGTTGTGCAATTACACTTCATAATGTGTTAGGAGTTTGCCAAGAAAAAGAATTTGAAACCAGAAGTCATAATACCGAGGAGGTAATGGACTGCAGAACTTTTATGAATACTTTTTAACCAACCAGTTTGTAATAGAACTAGCCTCTAAATTTTCAAGTATATATACATAGAGGCCCAGACGATTGTTGGAGACTTGTCTTCTTACCTTGTGGCTGACCTGTTTTCTGTTGTTTGAGATTTTAGCCTTTGCACTGGGATAATTCATACAGATAGGACAAGAGCCCATGATTTTACCTATTAAATATTATAGTGATAATGACTGAGAAACTATGAATGTAATGTGATTTATGTCTTCAGTGACTTGGATGAGAATGACTATCAATAAATAAATAATCAGCAATTGTAGTAGGAATGGAATTTCCCACATCATATTCTTACTAGAACTGAAATTACTTATTGAATTGCACAATTATCTTCACCTTTTCTTTCTCCACTTATGATATTGGAAGTAATTTTCAAAGCCATCGTTTAGAATAAGTTAAAATGAGATGGTCATTGGATAAGAACTTGAATGCCTGCTGTCTGTCTCTAAGGAGGAAAATAGAGGGCAGTTAGCTGTAATTGGCAGTTCAGTGACTTAGTAGCTTTTTTGTAATAAGAAGCTTTCCTGAGAAACAAATGAAAGCTCTCACATGTCCATACAGATTCATGAAACGCTGATGTGATCTGCTCATATTTCTATAGAAATGTTGTATAATAGAGCAGGCAGTGCTCAGTATTCCATCAAGAGGATGCTTTTCATGTCTCGAGCCAGTAACTCCTTTGAATTTCTTATGAAGCAAGCAAAAAATATTTCCTCTATAAAACTGAATAGGCAAAGGGCTTGTTCAACTATGCAGTTATATTAAAAATCCATGCCACACATTTTATATTGTCAGAGCCAAAGTGAGTTGCTCTGAAACCATTATTTTGTTTTGCCAGGAATAAAATTGCACATTCTCTTTGTAATACATTGAGAATAAGAATATACTGCCATTTTAATAGCTTTAAGCCTATTTCAAAATATGATATTAGGAATATAATTTTAACATTTCTCTTTTTATTGTTGTCAAATTATGTTCCAATTATTGATACATTTTTAATTTTGAACCTAAAGTTTTAAGATTTATAATGACTTGATTTGTAAAGATAGCCATTTCCACTCTTTCATTCATTTAACAATTACTTATTGAACACCCTGTGCTTAGAACAGTGTTAGACACTCTGGATGCAATAAACATTAATATTAGGGAGAAATAAGATAGAACAGAAAAAAATGAAAGATTATAGAATGTTTAGGTAGCAGATAAAATGGTTAAGATGTGGACCTCGAGCGCTTTGCAGGAGGCAAACTAAGAGTTCTGCTTCATCTTCAGGGCAGTGGGGGACTCTTAAGGGCTTAATCAGGAGTTCTATGAGTAGAGTTCTATTTTTTTTTTTTTTTTAGTTTTTGATTTATTTTATTTTATTTTATTTATTTAAATAATAAATTTTATTTTTATATTCCCCCATACAATTGCAAACCCCCCATTCTGACCCCAATCCCTCCCCTTCCGCCCCCCACCCCCCAAAAAGTGTCTCTGGTTCATAGTTTTTCGTTGATTTTGATTTTCACTTTCTTATATTCATTTTCCTGGTCCCTTATTTAAGTCTTCTAGTTTCCTGCTATGAGTGAGACCATCCGGTATTTTTCTTTTTCTTTTTGGCTTATTTCGCTGAGCATGATCCCTTCCAACGCCATCCATGTTGCTGCAAATTGCATGCGTTTATCTTTTTTGAATGCTGAGTAATATTCCATGGTATATATGTACCACATCTTCTTGATCCATTCATCTATTTTTGGGCATTTGGGCTGTTTCCAAAGCTTAGCTATTGTAAATAGTGCTGCTATAAACATAGGGGTGCAGGTGTTCTTTGGGATTGATGTTTCTGTGTCCTTTGGGTAAACTGGTCCAACCACTATGGAGAGCTGTGTGGAGATTTCTGGACCTACTAAACATAGAGCTTCCATATGATCCAGCAATTCTACTCCTAGGTATCTACCCAGAGTTCTATTTTAGAAAGATCTATTTGCTTGTCATACAAAGGACGGATCCTAAAGAAACTGGGTGAATAGCAATTAGCCAACCCTCTTGTAACAATGCAAGACAAAAAAAAAAAACAAAAAACTGTTGTAATGACTCAACCAAAAATAATGGTGTCCAGAATAAGGAGAAAATGTGTGTAGACAGGTCTACTTATCAGACTATGTGTAGGGTTAACAGTGAAAGAATCTAAAATTCTTAGGAAAATAACATTTAAGTGATGGTTTGAGAAGAGAGAACCTACAATGAAGATTAGAAGGAGTGTTCAGGGCCTCCCCTGGTGGCGCAGGCGGTTGAGCTCCCATCTGTGAAGCTGTCCGCAAGCTCTGCTGTGCTGGTTCGATCCTGGCCTTCTGGCGAGGGTCCCACATGGTTTGGCAGATCTCTCCAGTCTGGCTCGCAGCTACCCTCAGCAGTGTATTTCATCAGTCTGCCTGTTGTGCTCCTCACTCTGTCTCCCGTGAATCCTCTCACTCTCCTGTGAATCTGGCCTGCACCCCGGTTCTTGTATAAATAATTTTTTTTTAAAAAGAGTGTTCAGAAAGAGGTGGAAGTAAAACTGGTAGATTGTTTTGCGGGAGCCCAAAATGATAATGTTAAAATGCATCATTTATGTATCTGGGAAGTAAAAAGCGTGCTGTTTGTGTTAGGTGAAAATAATGTAGTGATATACCTTTTAGAACAAACAAAGGCACAGCATCCAATAAATTAACACTTGTACTTGCTTGCTTGTCAGTTGGTTGAGTTATTTCAGAATGGGGAATGAGAGCAAGCCTCCATCATATGACACTCTCTTGCAGATTTCTTGGGCTTTGTATGGGTAATGAGCTCATCTGTCAGCATGATCATGCTATTTCAGTGATGCAGTGATGATAAATGTGAATATGGGATAGTTCCAGGGACTATATAATTAATTACTACCTTACAGTTCTCTTCAGATATTTATTACTACCATTTAGATTTGATTTTAACAAGTCTATCATAGCTCTTTTTAAGTAGGAGGCTTCTAAATTCCAAGTTGTTTTCATTAGCTGCCAAAAAAGGAAAAATATGACCAAGTACTTTATACAATTCAGAAAAGCTAGCAGCACTTCTCCCCACCCCGCCCAACCCCCCTCCCCCCCGCCCCCCCCGAAATGTTAAACTAATGGGGGGGGAAACAACAACAATAACAATTACAAAATTAAAAAAGGACTACTCATTCACACCTATTTTTCAAAGGACATTTTAAATATCTTTCTTTTTTATTAATAACACCACATTATAAACATAATATGATTTTTTATAGTCACTATGTCATAAGACTCTTATAACAATCCTATGAAATCTGTATTTTCAGTATCTTCTCTGACTAACTAATAAGGAGCTAGAGGAGAGGCCTTAACTAGTTCAGTTTACACATCTGCAAGTGGAAAAACTAGTATTCAAATGTAGGTTTTTGAATGCTCTAGTCCTTGGTCATTTGACTTTTCCATTGGTTCCAATTTTTTTTAAAGATTTATTTATTTATGCATAGAAGAACTGGGGTACAGGCCAGAGGTACAGGGGGTGAGAGGATTCATTGGAGACAGAGGGGGAACAGAACAGGCAGACTGACTGAAATACACTGCTGAGGGGAGCAGCAAGCGAGACAGGAGAGGTCTGCCGGGCCATATGGGTCAGCTCCCTAGCCAGCCTGGGATCGAACTCGGGGAGAGAGGAGAGGTCTGCCGCACCATGTAGGTCAGCTCCCTGGTTGGCCACGGATCGAACTCGGGGATTAAACTTGTGCTGTAGGAGCTGCAGATAGCTTCACTGTGCTGTGCTTAACCCCTTGTGCCACTGGGGAAGACCTGGTTCCAATGGTTTTAGAAACAGACTTTGAAAGCAGACCATAGAGCTAAGATACTCAGGAGGAGAGAGGGAGGGGCAGGAAGAGGAGGAAAGTAGAGAAAAAGAGGGAGTAAGAGAGGGGGAGCGTGGTGGATGACAGGGGGCACTTTGATGGTGGGATGGTGGGGAGACTATGTTGATTGTACCCGTGGGGAGAAATCCTATAACATGAAAAAATAAGCAAGGGTGTTTAAAATAAATTAATAAAATGTCTGACTTTTGAACCCAGATCCCTGTCTATAAAGAAACCCAACTTGTTACAGCCCCTACGACTATGCCGAGAGCTGTGATGTCTTCTCAGAATTTTTATGACTCTACAAAGCTAATTTTAAATCCTTTTAGGTCTCTGGACTGACTCCTGTTTATATGAATTGGGTTCTAGAGGAAGATGGACAGAAGTAGAAAAAACTAACTTGATATATCAAACATTAAAAAAAAAATTGGATACAGTTCAGTGTTATCTGAAAATATTTTTTTTTTTATTATTTTTTTTTTTTAATTTTTTTTTTTTTTTTTTTTTATAGAGGCATGCTTTATTTATTTGTTTGCTGGTTTGTTTTGTTTGTTTTTGTTTATACATGCACTGGGTACAGTCAGAAGTGCGGGAGGGTGAGAGAATTCACCAGATTCAGAGCGGGGAGCAGAGCAGGCAGAAGGACCGAAGTACACTGCTGAGGGGAGCAGCGGGCGGCAGGAGAGGTCTGCGCGCCATGTGGGACCCTCCTCCGGTGGCCGGGGAGCAGCCGGGGATCGAACCGGCGCCGCAGAGGCCGCGGGCAGCTTCGCAACCCAGCGCTCAACCGTTGCGCCACCGGGGAGGCCCTGAAAATATTTTTAAATATGATATTCCTATCATCATTTTAAAGCTTTTAATTTTAGACTTAAACAATTGTAAAAGTAGATCAGAAATCTCATGTGTTCCTTACTCATGTTACCATCTCACATAACCATAGTGCCTTGACCAATACCCGGTTTGTTAACATTGCTGATTAACATTAAGTAATCTATGGACTTAGTTTTGCATCATGTTTTTCACCACAAACATTCTTTTTCTGTTCCCTAATCCAGTTTAACCCCCATATTCCATTTAATTGCTGGGTTTCCTCAATATGGGACACTCAGTTTTTCTTTGTCTTTTATCAATTTAACATTATAGAAGAGTACTGATAGTTATTTTATAGCATATCTCTCAGTTTGAATTTACCTGATGTTTTTTCATGACTAGATTGATGTAATGTATTTTGGCAAGAATATCACAAAAGTGATGTGTCCTAAGTGAATCACATCAAGGAGTGTATACATATCTCCCAGTCTTATTACTGGTGATGGTGACCTTGATCCTTTGGTTAAGATTGTGTCTGCCCAGCTTCTGCACTGTAAAGTTATTATTATTTCCTTAATAGGACTGAGACAGGAGAGTGAGGAGACCTTCAGACCATGCAAAGATCCTTTCTTCCACTAATTTTAGTATCCGTTGGTAGATGTTGCTTGAGATAGTTATTGCTATGATATTGGTCTGTTGGTGACATTATATGCCCCCCATCCCTTCATATTGGCACCTCAGTTCAGGTGCTATAGCTGAATTGATCACCTTATTTTCCCCTCTACCTTGGTAAAAGAATAATAATGCCTACTCTATCTAGAGCATCAGGTGGTTGCAGGAATTTAATAAAAGTTAGCAGTACTGCATATTGCAAACTCTGTAAAATTTAGATACTTTATTATGTACATTCTAAGGTTGTTGGTTCTTGGTTTATCAGAGATCTCTTAGGTATACTTTTTGACTTATAAGTAGCATAAAAAGATAGATGTTCACTTTTGTACTTTGGAAATGCCCTCAAAGAATTCAGAAAAACTATATAGTGTTGTATACCAAATGTGACCTCAATAAAAAAATCAATGTAATACTGAAAAAAATGAAATGTTGCTGTCATTTAAAAATCGATAGAAGTTACTGCATAGAATGATGTCAATTAAGTTTTATTTCTAGTATCAGGAAAGACTTTAGCCCCAGGATTACAATGCTAAATACATCATAGAGTGAAGAAGACATATGACAGGAAAGAAAATTGCCCTCACATTGACTACTTCAGGATGAGGGCAGGCTGAGGAGAGAGTCTTACATTTAGTCTGCATAATTTGCTTAGCTGCATTTTGCAGCACTTATATTTGTAATCACCTAATAGCTATACTGGAAGAAGTCTGAGGACTCAGTAAAAGCTGTCCACTTTACATTTAAAGGATAAGATTATGTCCTTCCCCAGAGTCTAGAAACAGTGCTGTCCAATAGCAAAATAATGCAAACTCTATATGAATTTTTTTTTGTCATTATTTTTTTATTCCCATTTTGTTTTATTTTTTTATAATAAATTTTATTGTTATATTCCCCATACAATTGCAGCCCCCCCATTCTGACCCCAATCCCTCCCCTCCCGCCCCCGCCCCCCTAAAAGTGTCTCTGGTTCATAGTTTTTTGTTGATTTTGATTTTCACTTTCTTATAGTTATTCATTTTCCTGGTCCCTTATTTAAGTTTTCTAGATTCCTGCTATGAGTGAGACCATCCGGTATTTTTCTTTTTCTTTTTGGCTTATTTCGCTGAGCATGATCCCTTCCAGCGCCATCCATGTTGCTGCAAATTGCATGTGTTTATCTTTTTTGAATGCTGAGTAATATTCCATGGTGTATATGTACCACATCTTCTTGATCCAGTCATCTATTTTTGGGCATTTGGGTTGTTTCCAAAGCTTAGCTATTGTAAACAGTGCTGCTATAAACATAGGGGTGCAGGTGTTCTTTGGAATTGATGTTTCTGTGTCCTTTGGGTAAATACCTAGGAGTGGAATTGCTGGATCATATGGAAGCTCTATGTTTAGTAGGTCCAGAAATCTCCACACAGCTTTCCACAGTGGTTGGACCAGTTTGCACTCCCACCAACAGTGCAGAAGAGTTCCTTTTTCTCCACACCCTCGCCAGCATTTGTTGTTGCTAGTTTTTTTAATATGTGCCATTCTCACTGGTGTAAGATGGTACCTCATGGTAGTTTTGATTTGCATTTCCCTGATTACAAGTGATGTTGAACATTTTTTCATATGCCTGTTGGCCATTTGCATTTCCTCTTCAGAGAAGTTTCTTTTTAGCTCTTCTGCCCATTTTTTGACTGGATTCTTTTCTTTGTTGTTGTTGAGTCTCATCAGCTCTTTGCAGATTTTTGTGATCAGTCCTTTATCATTAGTGTTGGGTGCAAAAATGTTCTCCCAGTTGGTGGGGTTTCTCTTTGTTTTTGTTATTGTCTCTTTTGCTGTGCAGAAGCTCTTTAATTTGATGTAGTCCCAGCTGTTTATATTTGCCTTCACTATCACTGCTTTGGGTGATGTGTCTGTAAAGATGTCTTTGATGTGCAAATCACGTAGTGTTTCGCCTATATTTCCTTCTATATATTTTATGGTTTCAGGTCTTATGTCTATTTCTTTAATCCATTTTGAGTTGATTTTTGTGTATGGTGTGAGGTAGTGGTCAAGCTTCATTCTTTTGCATGTAGCGACCCAGTTTTCCCAGCACCATTTATTGAACAAACTTTCTTTGCTCCAATGCATAGTCTTTGCTCCTTTGTCAAAGATTAGTTGACCATAAATCTGTGGGTTTATTTCTGGATTTTCTATTCGATTCCATTGGTCTGTATGTCTGTTCTTGTTCCAATACCATGCAGTTTTGATGATTATGGCTTTGTAGTATAGTTTGAAGTCTGGGAGTGTAATGCCTCCATTCCCTTCTTTTTTTTTCAGGAGAGCTTTGGCTATTCGGGGTTTTTTGTGATTCCATATGAATTTCATCAATCATTGTTCTATTTCTTTGAAGAATGACATTGAAATTTTGATTGGAATAGCATTGAATCTGTATATTGCTTTTGGAAGGATGGCCATTTTAATAATGTTTATTCTTCCAATCCACGAGCAGGGGATGTCTCTCCATTTCTTTGTGTCTTCTTCTATTTCTTTTAACAGTGTTTTATAGTTTTCTCTGTATAGGTCCTTTACCTCTTTTGTTAGATTTATTCCCAAATATTTGATTTTTTTTGTTTCAATAACAAAAGGGATGTTGTTTTTGATTTCTTCTTCTTCAGATTTATTGTTTGTGTATAGGAAGGCTACTGACTTTTGCGTGTTGATTTTGTATCCTGCCACTTTACTGAACTGATTGATGAGTTGAATTAGCTTTTCTGTGGAGTTTTTGGGGTTCTCTATGTATAATATCATATCGTCTGCAAATAGGGATAGTTTGACTTCTTTTCCTATTTGGATTCCTTGGATGTCTTTCTCTTGTCTTATTGCCCTGGCTAGGACTTCCAGTATTATATTGAAAAGCAGTGGTGAGAGTGGACATCCTTGTCTTGTTCCAGATCTTAATGGAATTGCTTTCAGCTTTTCACCATTGAGAATGATACTGGCTGTTGGCTTGTCATAGATGGCCTTTATGATGTTGAGGTATGTTCCTTGTATCCCAAGAATTTCAAGGGCTTTTATCATGAATGGGTGTTGCACTTTGTCGAAAGCTTTCTCAGCATCTATTGATATTATCATATGGTTTTTATATTTCTTTTTGTTGATGTGTTGGATAACGTTGATTGATTTTCGGATGTTAAACCATCCTTGTGCCCCTGGAATGAATCCTACTTGGTCGTGGTGAATTATCTTATGGATACATTGTTGGATTCTGATGGCTAAAATTTTATTGAGGATTTTTGCATCAGTGTTCATTAGGGAGATTGGCCTGTAGTTTTCCTTTTTTGTGTTGTCCTTGTTCGGTTTTGGTATTAGTGTAATGTTGGCTTCATAGAACGTGTTTGGTATTGTCCCTTCCTTCTCAATTTTTTGGAAGAGTTTGTGAAGGATAGGCACTAATTCGTCTCTGAATGTTTGGTAGAATTCATTTGTAAATCCATCAGGTCCTGGGCTTTTGTTTTTGGGGAGGTTTTTTATTACCATTTCAATTTCGCTAATTGTAATTGGTCTGTTTAGGTGTTCTATTTCTTCTTTATCTAGCTTTGGGTGATTGTAGAGTTGTAGGAATTTGTCCATCTCCTCTAGATTGTTAAACTTGTTTCCATATAACTGTTCATAGTAGTTACTGATTATTCTTTTGATTTCTGCTGTGTCCGTTGTGATTTCTCCTCTTTCATTGATGATCCTGTTTATTTGTGCTTTCTCCCTTTTTTCCTTTGTGAGCCTGGCTAGGGGTTTGTCTATTTTATTGATTTTTTCAAAGAACCAGCTCTTGGTTTCATTGATCTTTTGGATTGTTTTTTTAGTTTCAATTTCATTTATTTCTGCTTTGGTTTTTATTATTTCTTTTCTTCTACTGGTTTTGGGGTTTTTTTGTTGTTCTTTTTCTAGATCTTTGAGCTTCGAGATTAGGTTGTTTCTTTGAGTTCTTTCTTGTTTCTTGATGTGAGCTTCTATTGCTATATATTTTCCTCTTATTACTGCTTTTGCTGCATTCCATACATTTAGGATATTGGTGTCTTCCTTGTCGTTCAATTCAAAAAATTTTTTAATTTCTTCTTTGATCTCCTCATTAGTCCAGTGGTCTTCCAGTAGTGTGGTTTTTAATCTCCATGAGGTAGGAAAGTTCCTTGCCTTCTTTTTATGGTTTATTTCTAGTTTGATGCCTTCATGGTCAGAAAAGATGGTTGATATGATTTCAATCTTGGTGTATCTGTTGATGTTTGTCTTGTGCCCCAGTATGTGATCGATCCTGGAGAATGATCCGTGTGCGCTTGAGAAAAATGTGTACTCCGTTTTTTTGGGGTTTAGTGTTCTATAGATGTCTGTTAAGCCCAATTGCTCTAGGTCCTTATTTAGAGCTTTGGTTTCTTTACTTATTTTTTGTCTTGTTGATCTATCCATTGTTGATAGCGGTGTGTTGAAGTCTCCCACTACGTATGTGTTTTCTCTGATGTCTGTTTTCAGAGAGGACAACAGTTGTCTGATATATTTTGGTGCTCCTTCGTTTGGTGAGTATATGTTAATGAGTGTTATTTCTTCTTGAAGTATTGTCCCCTTGATCATAATGTAGTGACCATTGGGGTCTCTTTTTATCTTTTTGAGTTTGAAATCTGTTTTATCTGATATAAGTATAGCTGTTCCTGCTTTCTTTTTTGGTCCATTTGCTTGTAGGATTGTTTTCCATCCTTTAACTTTGAGCCTATTTTTATCTTTTGTAGCTAAATGTGTTTCCTGGAGACAGCAAAAGGTTGGGTTTTGTTTCGTAATCCAGGATGCAACTCTGTGTCTTTTTATTGAAGAGTTTAGTCCATTTATATTTAGAGTTAATATTGATATGTTAACATCTGTATTTGCCATTGTGTTTGTCTTTCCTTTGATTTTATTTATTTATTCTTTTAATAACTTTTTTTTTTTGGCCTTCTTTCATTGTTATTCGTCCCTCTGAGGTTCTGGCTTTAGGACTCCTTGTAGTATTTTTTGGAGTGGGGGTTTAGTTGCAATGAAATTCCGGAGTTTCTGTTTGTCTGGGAAGGTCCATATTCTTTCTTCAAAGAGGAAGGAGAGCTTTGCGGGATAGAGTATTCTTGGTTGGCATCTGTTTTCCTGGAGTCTGTTGACTATGTCCCTTCACTCTCTCCTTGCCCGTAGTGTTTCTTCGGAGAAGTCTGATGTCAGCCTGATTGGCTTTCCTTTGAATGTTATCTGTTTCTTCCCTCTTGCCAGCTTCATTATTTTTTCCTTGTCCTGGATTCTAGGGAGCTTTACTATTATGTGTCTTGCTGTATTTTTTCTTTCGTCGTGGAAGTTTGGTGTTCTTCTTGCTTCTTGTATATCAATTTTCAGCTCCTTCTTCACATTTGGGAAGTTCTCTTCAATTATCTCTTTGAATATTTTCTCTGTTCCTACTTCTCTCTCCTCTCCTTCTGGTATTCCTATAACTCTTATATTTCCTTTCCTCATGGAGTCAGATAGTTCCCGAAGTCTTTCTTCGTTCTTTTTCCTTCGTACTTCTCTTTCCTTTTCTGTTTTGGTTCTTTTTATTTCTGTGTCTTCAAGAGCACTTATTCGTTCTTCCATTTCATCAATTCTGCTTTCATTGCTTTTCCCAGAATTCTTTAGTTCTTCCACTAATTCTTTGATCTCCTGCATTTCTTTTACTTCCCTCTTTAGGGACTCAATTTCATTCTTCTGATCGTTGATTATTTTTCCCTTATCATTGTTTTCCTTTATGACTTCTGTCAGTTTTTTAATCACGGCAATTTTAAATTCTCTTTCTGGAAGGCTCAGAAGTTCTTCCAAGTTACTGTCGTTGCAATCTGGGGGCTGGTTTTCTTTTTGTGGTGTGCTTTTTCTCTGGAGAGTTGCTAGGTTGCGTGTGGTTCTTCTCCTCCCTACTGTCTGTTTTCTAATTTGCCGTATGCGTTGGGACACTGTGTTGTTGGGACTGGCCGGCATCTTGGGTGAGCTTCTCTGCTCCCCTCTGGTTCCTCCAGGAGTCATCTGTCAGTTTCAAGCAGTCTTTATTGGAGAAAGGTCCCTGTCCTAAAATGTCGATGTGGGGACACACTCCCCTGTGCACCTGGTCTGCCCCGGCGGTGGGTTCCTGCTCCCCCTCTGGGCTTGGACTGCAGGCCAGAGGGGGTCTGGCGTGGGCGAACTTCCCCCGCTCACCTCTGGCTCCTGAGGAAGCCTTCTGCAGGTAGTCTTTACTGAAGAAATGTCCCTGTTCTAAAATGGTGATGTGGGACACACTCCCTGCGCGTCCGGTGTCAGGCACACTCTTCTGCGTGCCTGTCTGCCCTGGCTGTGGGTGCTCGCTCTCCCTGTGGGCTCAGACTACTTGTTCGGAAGGGGCCGGGTGTGGGCTAACTCCCCAGCTGGCCACTAGCTCCTTCAGGAGCCTGTGCTGGCTTCAAGTCGCTAGGTGGCGCCAGAGATCTCTCCTAGAGCCCTTGGGGAGCTGATTTTCCACCCCGTGGGACAGGGAGCAGAGCGGGGATGGTAGGGTACACCTCAACGGCTTTGTGGTGCTGTGTCTGCCTTGTGCCCCACCGTCGTGGGGAACCCACGTCCCTAATTTCGTGCCCTGGGTCTCAGTTCCAAAGCCCTCAGTACCAGGACGCGGGCTGTAGCCCAGTTCAGTGGCGCGGGAATGGCGCCTTTTGCACTGCTCCCGTGCCTGGGCGCCTGGTTCCTGCTTACTCAGGGAGGGACCTTCACCTCAGTGAGGACCTCCGCGCGTCTCCCCGCAAGCCTAGGTCGTCTCCCAAGCCTAGGTCGCAGGCGCGGGGACCTGGGCAGCCGCTATCCCGGTCTGCACTTGCTTTTCAAGCACGCCCAGCACGCCCTTTTCCGCGCAAGCTTACCGGCAGCCCGGGCTGTGTGCGCGTCTCCCGGGGTCTTTGTTCTTCTCTAATGGCGCCCGGAGCCGTTCGCTCACCGCCGCGCGGCGAATCCTGCAGGGTTCGCCTCAGCTCCCGTTCAAGGGGTGTGGTGGCTGCAATAGTTCCTTTCCACTCACAGTCCCGCTTGCTGTGTCGTTTGTTCTTGGTGGCCGTTTTGGTTTGTTGTTTCCCTCGTCTCTGCCAGTCGGAGAGTGCCGCCTCTGTGGGCGGGGGAGGGGAGCAGGGTTCTGCGCTTCCCTCCCTTCTCGTCCTCTTTTATGGCCACTTTCTTCTTCGAGCAGTTTGCTGGAGTCACCCGTTTATCTTCCGTGTCCCAGTTCTCACTGGGACCTGCCACTTTTCCTCCCTATTAACTTTTTTTAATGGGAGATCTTACTCGCAGCGTCTCCTCGCCGCCATGTTGCTCCGCCCCTCTATATGAATTTTAAATTTTCCAGTAGTGTCACTAAAAATATAAGAAACAGATAAAATTAATTTTAATAAATATTTTATTTAATTCAAAATATTAACATTTCAGCGTGAAATCAGTATAAAATTACAGTGATATTTTTGTTACTAAATCTTTAAAGCCTGGTGTATATTTTTCACTAACAGCCTACCTAACTTTGAATTAGCTACATTTCAAGTGTTTGCTAGTGCATGTGGCTAATGGCAGCTTTATTGGACAGTACAGATCTAGTTCTTTATGTTTAAAACAACCTTCACTTTATTATTTTATCTGAACCTGTTTTGGGCCTCTGAGGTCTTTTCCATGCAAGTTTTCACCACAATATATTCTAATCATGGAGAACATAGAGATTTATACTTAACCTGTGCTTTTCCCTCCTCAGCCCCTCAGCTTTCATCTGAATAATGAAACAATTACAATGCTATTGATCAAAGGAATGTGCTTTATATGGCTAAGTCATCTGGGATCTCAAATAACATGAGACCCAAATTTGCAATGGCACTCTAATAGTAAAAGACAATCTGATGTAATTGTTGCAAAAGCAAGCAACATAAAGCATTCTCATTAGCTTAAATCAGAGAGTGGAGTTTTACAAATAAGATTAGACTACCTCGTGGAACTGAAAAGGAGATGAATAATGAAGAATCAGGAAATATGTGACTCCACACACCAGTATGGATGCCCAGAGACACTATCTAGACAACTGGCATTTAAAAAGACTCAGTTCTAACAGTGTTCTGCCTCTGGGTTCTTTACTCTATGTCCTGAGAAATTAAAAAAAAAAAAAGAGAGCGTCTAATTTTCCACCCCTGGATCATTCAGTTAAGGTAAAAGTTCAGGGTGATATAACGAAGGTAGAGTTGTTGGAGGCCTACCCCTTATACCCGGAAGCATTTTCAGAAAAGGAAGACTCACTGTGGGTTAACAAGGTTTTGGCCCAAAGAACAAAAGCCTTAGGAACTGAAAATACAGAACTCACGTTTCTGGTGCTAAATTCAAGCTTTACATTTTATTTACTATGCCACTAGCCTTTGTCTTTTCATTATTGTTGCCAAGAGCACTAAAAAAGTGGTGGGATTTATTTGTATTTATTATAAGCAATCTTCTCAAGGTACTGAACTGCTTACATTTCAAGATAATTTAAGTGCCCACTCCATTTTAAAATAGATTCAAGAAACCAAAGAATTGATATCACTGTAAATAATGAATAAAAATCTCAACATATAACAAGAGAAAAATGTGAAAGGATATAGAAGCAATACAAATGAATAATGACTAATTCCCAGAAAGAGATGCTTGAGACATATTCCTGGAGTAGATTCTTATTTTCTCCTTATCTTGCTAAATATTATTAGTAGCAATTATGCAACCTGATTTTACAGTTTATTAACTTGTGCAATTGTTTATTATCTTCCTAACTCATTAGCACTTAAATTCTATGGCAATAGAGCCTGCTGGTTATTGCCATATCCTTTATGCTCATGTCTGGTACATAGTAGACATTAAATGAGTGTTTGTTAAGTGCATTAACTGGTGAAAATATCATTACTCTGCCAGATTATTTGGTTCTGGCGACAAAGAGCACTGAAAACACCTTTGGGAATCATTTCAATGTTCTTACTTTACATCTGAAATAATGAGGTTCTTGTACCCTTGGTCTAGGAGACTACAAGACCCCTTGATATAGGGGTCAACATCAAAAGTGACCAACAACTGAATAAAGATGTACTTTGCTAATACCAATGAGTCATAGGCCTCTATTTATTGGCAATCAAATTGTATAACCACTCCTCTGACTTCAGCTCTCCATTGAGCACAACCCTGCTCCCCAAACTCCCTAAAGTACTGAATATAAGTATAAAATATAGCATGTTTGAAAGGTCAATGCAGGAGGTGGGAATGCAAAAGCCCACCAGGAAATCCACCTAGGGGCAGGAATGCAGAAGCCTGCCTAGAGAATTCAGACAAAGAACCCCCACCCACAAATCTTTTCACACCTACAAACTTTTTCCCACCATAGGAACCCAGTTTCACACCTGACCTCTCCTCACCGTATAAAAGCCTGCCTCCCCCTGCGCCCCCTGACAACATGTGCCACTTCACCAACCCCCACCTTGGGTCCTTGAAGTCCGCCCGGGGTGCAATAAATTTTCACTTCCTTTGAGGAAGCTTGGCCTGGCTCTTCTTTTCTTTACCACACCAAACCTTTCAATGTTCATGTAAAAATTAAAATTTGAACATCTGAAATGCCGGTAGAGACTTAAAATATACATTGAAATATTAAATATATACATCAGTGTGTTACATGCCTAGGTTTTGTTTAATAATTTATTATGTGAAGTTTCAGAAGATCCAGACCTAGTATATCATGGCTCCTGGACTTTTACTCCATTTGAATAATCCAGGATAATCTCCCAGTCTCAACATACTTAATCACATTTGCAAAGTCCCTTTTATTATGTAATGTAATATATTCATAGGTCCCAGGGATTAGGATATGACCATCTTTAGGGGGACATTTTACTATTTACCTTACAACTCTACTAAACAAAAGTCTGTATGTTAACCTTTTATTGTGTAGACTTGTTACTACCTCAGTCAATAGAAATCAAGTCCAATACCATGCGTAAAGAGCACTTAGTAAATTCTTTCATCTATTTCTGAAGTTCAGATCATTTTTCTCATTATTCAGAATCTACTTACATTTTAGGGAAATGCTGTGAAGAAAAAGTCAAAGAGAACAAAAACAGAGATGCATTTTTAGAAAGTGACTATCACTAGGAAGAAAAAGCCTTGGCTTTCTTTTTATAAATTGTTAGGGGGAAAAGGATGTCCTTAAGCTAATCCCATACAGGCTTTGTGGACTCCACCCCCACCCCAGGCCAAAGCCAAAGACACTGGGAACTCCAAATCCCACCACCACCAAAGGGAAGGTGGCTGGGACCTGAGGGTGGGGTTAAGCAGCCAGGTTGGTATAAAGCCACACAGTGGGCTTTGGAGGGGGTTCCCCCATTTTGGCTCTCCGCCAGCTCACGGCATCCGGCCAGATCTGAGAGTGCTTTTTGGGTTTCCAGGTCGTCGGATCAGGTAGGACGCATTAAAGACTTTATTTCCCTATTTTCTCCCTGAGTTGTACATTTTCCTTATTTCCTTTTCCCTTGTAAATAAACCTTTTATTAACCTTTTGTGTGTGCCTGTAGCGGAGTATTAATAAGTCCCTTGTAAGCACGCGGGTGAGGACCCACAGCCAGGCAACCCGTTCAATATCGGGGCTGCCCTATAACAAAATAATCCTGTGAAAAAGGCCTCATGCGATTCTGCTGTGGAGATTTTATGTAGCTGCTCTTGTTTTATTCCAAATTCGAAATAAATGATTAATAACAGTAATAATAATAAGAAAGTGACAGTGCCCATACATTGAAAAAAAAAAAATTACATCACAGGGGGAATGTCATAATATAACTCAGTCATAAGAAGAGTAAATCATCAGGTATTTTAAGAATGCTTTCAATTTTTGAAACATCTCACTTTTCTTGATTTTTAAAATATTTTTATTGAAGTAACAATGGTTTATAACATTATATAGATTTCAGGTGTGCATTATAAGTCAACATGTGTATATAATACATTATTTTTCCATTAAAATATATATATATGAATGAAGTATCATTATTTTACATTCTCCTTAGGTTTTTTCATAATATAGCATTTCTCTCCTCAGGTGTAATCACCATAGTTCTCCCACCACCAAACCATCTATAGTCCTCCACCATGGTGGTAGACTGCCACCCCCTATATTCTATATCCCCCATAGTGAGCTCTCTCCCCTGTTTCCAGCCTTCCTCCTCTCTCCGCCCCCCTTCTTCTCCCCTCCTGGATGTTTGAGATCTATGAAACACCTCTTTTAAAAGTTTCTTTTTATGAGCTAAAGAATTATGATATAAAGCTACACTATTTTCAAAGCTTCATTACTTAGTGTGGTGGTAAATTTTGACAATTACTTTAGAAAACTACTGTTACATTTTTTGGACTTTTAATTTTGTTTGTGACCTGGTTCGGAGTGTCAGCATTGATTTAAATAGTGTTTATTAATTGATTTTTAAAATGTGAATTATTTGCTAGATGGAAACTTCTCTATTTGCACACATAAATATTTTAAATTAAAATTAAGTGAATATTAAAAATGGGCATTTTAAGTGGGGTTTTAAGAATAATAATTACAAAAACCTTGCAGGCATCTATGTATTCTATTATTTTTAATGCATGTTGCAGTTTATTGCATCCATTGTTAAAGTTCGACTTGTGGATTCTTCTACATGTTGCACCTATTTATTTATTACTAATTTTCAGCTGATGCTTGTTCCAGTGGTCCCAGTTCTGAAGCACTGCTGCTTTCTCTGAATCTGCTGGAAGTGAGAAGTAGGGAGAGACTTAAGTGGGTCAAGAACAGCCCAAGTTGTCATTGGAAGGAATCTTTTTCCCTTTATGATAGTCTAGACCAAACTTTAAGACCCAGTGCCCAACTGTATGTATGCTGCCAGAACTCTAGTCGATGCCTGCTGGATGTCAGACACTTCAAATTCCACTATTAATATAATAAGTAGCTTGTCAGTAAGGTAAATGTCTGGGAGCTATGAAGTACACAGGAAACTGGGTTTGTAAGCATTGTTTGGTTTCAGCTGATGGATATTTAATCCTATCCACCATTTGGAAAAATGTAAAAGCTTTGCAGAAATCCAATTTCAACAATTAGGATTTTTTTTTAGGCTTTTATTCTGAAACTCTTTGAATTTATTGTATTGAATGGCTAAGGAGAGAGAAAATAGGTTTTAAGTCTTTTCCTGGAAATTACTTGAAATTTTTTTTTTGGAAGGTGGTGAACAATAAGTGTAATTGCCCTGTTCTCTCTGCGGAAATAAGAGCCTCTTCAGTCTGCAATTGGCAACTGGTAGAAAGTACTCTAATGTTCTTATTTTATTCCCCAGGCTCTGGTAGTGATGGTAATGGACTTTGTTACAAACAGACTAAATGACATCTCTTTTAATTATCACAATTCTCTTTTTGACTCACAAGAATTTTATAAATCGATTAGTCAGAATTACCAAAATGTGGGGAAATAACTGTAAAGATATTTTATAGATTGGAGGTGGGAGGGGAGTACTTTCACTCTCCTCCAAAATATCCCTAAGTATTTACCCAATTTAACCACATGAATGTGTGTAGTAGTTTCTATCTTCTTTATTTTACATTTCAATCCTCTTCAGTCTGGCTCTCAGTGATCATTATTTCTAAATGACCTGTATTTTTCAATGATACTTGGAATAATCTTACCCATTTAGTCCTTCATCCCATGTCTTTACTCATCTAAAAAATAAAGAACATTGTGAAGGAAGTATTTTTCAATAACTTTAAGAACTAGGAAAGAATTTAAAGAGAGAAAATTTAAGGAATGCCAACTTAGCTTATCTCATACTTACCTGTCACATAGATATTCAGTTTCTGTGTTGGGATGATTCCTTTTCTTCATTTATAAAAATCACTACAGAATCAGTGAACAAATGAGAAAGCACAGGGCCTGTGGAGATGCTGAAAGCACGGATTAACAGATGGGGTCCATATTTGATCTTCTGGATTTGTGCATTTGCATTCTGTGACTTAACATCTTTTCTCAAAATGCCCAAGGAATGAAAAAAAGGGCTTGGGTTCCAAATGTTAGAAGATAAGGAAAGCTAAAACCTGCCTGTTTCTTGTCTTCATATATCACTATTATTATTTTATGTTGTATTAAAGATTTTATCTTACAATATCTTTTTTCCCAGAAAGTTAATTACCGTGAAACAGGTGACCTCAGACTTTGGGCAAGATTTGCCAGAAAACAATAGGAAATTCAAGGGAGAATTCATCAAAAACAAGTATTGTTTATTGAAATCATTCCTGTGGGACAAAAGTAGTAAATTATGTCAGGAAAAGTTGATAGGTTTTCTCAGCTCTATTCACAGTATTATTCATGTAAGAGCCAAACTACAAATAAGTTGTTTTTCTCATTTTTTTGAAGCCACAACTTTCCATCAATTGATATAAATAAATACTCATATGCTGGTGGCATTAAAGTCAACAAAATCAAAGTTATCTAACAAGGCCATTCTTCAGAACTTCCTCGCCAAATCAGTTCTCAATTACTAATAATTGAAATTAAATTTGCAACTTCTTGAGCCAATTCATCAAAAGAGAACAAGAAATTTTAAAGAACAAAGGTGAAAGCAAGAGGAAAATACAAGATGCTTACAATTTTCAGCAATATAAAACCTTACTCTAACATTAACAAAGAAAGAATCGTCGAAATAGACACAGAAAAACATTTGACAAAATCCAACACATGTTCATAATACAAACACTAGGAAATAAGGAATAGAAAGGAATTTCCTTAACGTGATAAGGGGCATTTATGAAAAATCCACAAATAGCATCACACAGAGTGGTGGAAGGCTGAAAGCTTTCTCTTAAATTAGGAACAACCATTTAAATGTTAATCTCATCCCAAAATGCCCTGCATAAACATTCAGAATAATATATGACTAAATTATCTGGACACCATGGCCCAGTCAAGTGAACACATAAAATGAACCATCTAAAAGAATGATGGAAAAAAAAATCAAAATTAGCGTGAGGAAGTGGTGTGATCCTCTTTTAGACCTGGTGTAGAAAGATGTTCTCTCTGCCATATATATTTTTTTTTAATGAAAATAAAAAATAGTGGAAAGAGCAAAGAACAATGGAAGTTGGAATGTAACCAAAAGTTACAATGCACTCATATTGCCAATATCCATCATTCCACTGTGTCACCATTTTTGCTTAAACAGAAATAAATTCAATGTAAAACAGAATAATGTGTGTGAAAGTTACTCAGAAGAAAAGTACATAGAAATTTGGGTTATCTAGCATTCTATTGCTAAATAGTTTATTTGTATTCACAGTAACACCATTATTTATGCTTATAATAAACACTCTGAGATAATGTAAAAGATACCGAAAGCCTCTGAATCAAATGTATTTTTCAGGATAGTTTTTTTCCCCAAAATTCTTTTTTTTTTTTTAAGATTTATTTATTTATTTATACAAGCACTGGGTACAGTCAGAAGCGTGGGAGGGTGAGAGAATTCAGAAGAGCCAGAGTGGGGAGCACAATAGGCAGACTGACGAAACACACTGCTGAGGGGATCAGCGGGCGGCAGGAGAGGTCTGCCCACCATGTGGGACCCTCCCCTGTGGCCGGGGATGGAACCGGCGCTGCAGACGCTGCGGGCAGCTTCGCAGCCCACGCTCAACCACTGCGCCACCAGGGGAGGCCCTTTTTCCCAAAATTCTAATTTCAAAATAAGTTTAGATTCACAGGAAGTGATCAAAAAATTGTACAAGGAGGTCATTTATCCTTCTTCCTGTTTCCTCCAGTGGTGTCTTTTAAATAATTATAGTGCACTATTAAAGTCAGGGAATTGACTTTGGTATAACCCACAAACTTATTCAGATTTCACCAAGAGTTACATGCATGTATGTATGTGTGTGTGTGTGTGTGTGTGTGTGTGTGTGTGTGTAGTTGTGAGGTTTGATCTCATGGATGGTTCTGTGTAGCTACCATCGCAATCAAGATGAACAACTGTTTCATCTCCACAAGACTCCTTTGAGCTTCCCTTGATAACCACAACCATAATCTCCTCCCTTATCCTGCCATAACTGCTCACAGCAACTAGTATGTTCTCTGTTGCTGTAATTCTAGCTAATTCTAACTTTGTATTTTGAGATTATTTTGTTTGTTTTACTAACTATACAAAGGTACAAATATTTTATTTAAAAATGGTCATAAATGACTGAAATTTTTTTCATTGCAAGGAACCTTGAGGAAAAACAATGTTTTCCAAATATCTGCTGTCTATTCTGTGGTATATGTGATATGTGTGTATATGTATTTATACACACGTGTGCAGGTGTGTACTTGTGTGTATGCCCATGTGTATGTGTGTTATGTTATGTAAATGAAATAATATGGTATGTGACATTTTGAGGTTAGCTTTTTCCTCTCTGCATAAATCTCTTAAGATCCAGCAGATGGTGAGGGTCCCACATGGCACACAGACCTCTCCTGCCCTGCCCGCTGCTCCCCTCATCAGTGTATTTCGTCAGTCTTCCTATTCTGTTTCTCTCTCTGGCTCTGGTGAATTCTCTCACCCTACAGCACTTCTGACTGTACCCAGTGCTTGTATAAATAAATAAATAAATCTTTTAAAAAAATCCATTAAAAATTATATTAAAATCCATTCAATAGTCTGCTCTTTTCCTTTTATACACAGCAGGGTTGTTTTTTTTTTAAGATTTATTTATTTATGCATACAATAGTTGGGGTACCAGCCAGGGATGCAGGGGGTGGGAGGATTCACCAGAGACAAAGTGGGGAACAGAACAGGCAGACTGACTAAAATACACTGCTGAGGGGATCAGCAGGCGAGTCAGGAGAGGTCTGCTGCACCATGTGGGTTTCTCCCTGGCGGCCGGGCATCGAACTCATGCTGCAGAGGCCGTGGATTGCTTCATAGTGCGGTGTTTAACCCCTTGTGCCACCAGGGAGGCCCCTATACACAGTAGTTTTTAATGTACATTTATATGCAACAATTGTTAAGGTTGTAAATGATTTTTTTACAATTCTCAGGGGAAACAATAGAAAATTTATGGGATATGCAGATGGACATTGACTGGAAAACAACCAGAACTCACTGTTCCCTTTGCTATGGTGATGGGACTTATTGAAGCAATATTTTAAACAGCAAAAGTTTTGTGTGGTATTGTATTTATTCTTAACTTCAACTTTCAGGAGCACAAAGTGAAAAGAATTTAGATATTCTTAACTATTATTTTTAAAAACAACTATGCCAATTTACTGGTAAAAGTAACAAAAGATTATTTCACAAAAGTATGGTTTTTGTTATTGAGGAATTAAGAGTAAACTGACTGAAAATGTACTTAGAGTTCTCTACAAAATACAGAATTCCAGTAAAACTAGAATTTTACATAGATAGCAAGTACTTTTTTAGTACACGTGTCTTGAACACTGCATGAGACATACTTATATTTATTTATTATTATCTGAAATTTAAAGTTAACTGAGTATGCTTTTTATGTTTGCTAACTTTGGCAATCTGAATGAACCAAAGAATAAATACAGAACCACTATAATTCTAGGGATATATGCAGGAATAAATGCCCCCTTCTTAAGTCCCATTGGTGTTTCAAAATTCCCCACAATCTCAGAATATATGAAGAATACAAAAATTCATAGTCCATGCTAGGTAGGAGACCCATAATTTGAAAACAAAGAAAAATTTCCAAGTGCTGACAGAATTCATTGTTTTTACACATCCACATTAATACTTGCTTTGAGAGGATAATTGAAAAGAACTGAAGAAATTACTAGGGGTTCTAATTATGAAAGCAATAAACTAAAACCTAACGAGACTTTTCACATATTGCTATAGCTATATGTGAAATAAGGATTCGAAGATTAAATACTAGAGACATTTTCTATAGCTATGAATATTTTGTGTGTGACATCTGTCAATACTTCATGCCAATGTATGAGTTTGTCTCTTTCTATTCTCTCTGTTGGTCTAATGTCTTATTAATTTTTCTTTCTTTTCTTAAATATTTTTAAAAACCTCTCACAAAAAAAACACAATACCATAAGACTTCAGAAACATACATGAAGTCCCTCACAAGCACACACATTCTTTTAAATGTGCTTTAATTATTAAGACAGGCAAAGCTCAATTCATTAAACATTCTTTAAAAAAAATCCTAGGTTCACAAACTTAGAGATATTGAAGAAAGGATTAATAATGTGCAAGAAAAATTCAGTTGTGTGGAATGCAGAACTGTAAAATCCAGGCAGCCAGACACTGAAGAACAAGAAATGATGAAAGAGGTAAAGCTGTAAAGGTCAGATCAAATTGTGAGATGAAGTTATGATGGGTTTTTGAGCCTGTGTAAATCTACAGAAGGAAACTTCTGGTTGTCTAGCACAGGACAATGCTTTCTATATTCATTGCTCAAAAAAAGTTGTGTTTACATCATGACAAATGCTAAACTCTTTTGTATTTTTTTTGCATGATCCTCTCCTGGGTATTTCTACTTTATACACATATATTCTTGGGAAAGAAAATAAGAACAGTTTTCTCCCTGTGGTGTTCAGTGTCTTTTCTTTTTCTTTTTTCTTTAAGATTGCAATTTAGTTTATCTGGCACTTTGTGGATATGAATTTTCCATGTAGAGGAGACCCAGGTAACTAAAGGAACAGTCAGGTTTTTGTCTATCACTGATAAGAGATCAGATGTGATATGTAGTGATTACTTTCTTGTCTCTATATGGCTGGCTCTCATTCTAATCCATCCACTTCCTCTGTGTTTTGATTTTCTAAAATTGAATACTAGATGGGAAACAGAGGAACAGAATTATTAGGTTTCCCAACACCATAGGGTCTTGACTGTCTTGTCTTTCAGCACCTGTATGTTTAATTCCAAAACGGAGACTGGAAAAAGCCCTTACAACCTCTTCTTTCAGATTAGCCTATGTACTTTCTCTTCATCTATTCCCCAGTGAATGAAAAGGCCTGGGCTAGGCCATCTCTATTGGGTTCAGAGGGAAGAAAGAAATTATTGAGATTTTATTTAACTTGGTCACTGATTTTTATGTCCTGTGGAAAGCCAGTAAGTGTTTTTAAATATGGATGTAAAACATGTTATGAAACAAATATATATATATATATATGTACTCTTACTTCTACTCCTTTAATTTTACACATTGTGTTTACTGTCCTCTCTATTTCTAAATTGGGAGAAAAATATTTGCGCCCCACCTTTTACCCTTCTCTTCTATTAGCCTCAATTCTGTAGTCAGATTTTAAGGATTTGTTTTGGTTTAGTTTTGTGTTTCTTTGTTTTGTTTTGTTTTTATATTCCATGTATGAATGAAATCATCCAGTATTTTTCTTAGCAATTTTAAATTTTTTATCTATTTTAAAATGACTGTGAGTTACAGCTAGTAGAATAAATGTTTTATTATAAACATTTTAAGCACCAATTGAAACATATAATGCATTTACTTGCCTATGAATGACAAAATCAATGTCTAGTAGTATATAATTAGTATTTCAATTAAAGTGGATACATGTAGATAAATGTATTTTAGGGAATTACTGACACTTGTTTTGCATTATTTATAACCTTTTCATTATAATCATGTTGTCTTCCCAGAAATATATCTTTTGTAATAATTTTGTACAATTATGATATTTTAAAATATTTTAGATGCTGGCAAAGTAGATATACCAAGGTTTCTATTGCTAAGCCATTTTTGTATTACACTTAATGAATTTTAAATTCAATAATTAAATTTTCAAATACAAACTCATTTTAAACAAAATAACTTTTACTTGTTTTAAAAAATAAGAAGGATTACTAGCATGATGTAAAAGATTCCTATCTGGACAAAAGATACCTTTAATGTAGAGTGTGCAGCATAGTGATGATTCCTCTAATCCAGTCTTTCTGTCTATACTGTGTGGACAAATCCAGTGGATTTTGGGATTTTGTTAAAATGAAGATTTAGTGGTCTGGGGTGGAGCCTGAGATTCTGCATTTTTGATAGACCCCCAGCTGATTCTATAACTTCTGGTTCTAGACCACATTTAGTGTGTAAATACCAACACACATAAAAAGTAGAAAAAAGATAACTCTAACATTTGTCTTACCAAGATAAAGTGGTTTGGGAATTCTCTCTCCTGTTATAAAACAGTAAACACTGTGATCTAAGGATTTACTTCTTTGAATCAATCTTGCATTGATTGTTCTCTTTTAACAGAATATTTTTTTTTTCTTTAATGAACATGGACAGTAAAGGACCAGCAGCTTCATCATATGTAACATTAGGGTCCTTGATATCCCAAACTATATGTACTAATTATTGACTGAGTAAATTTGACTGAATTGTCTAAAAATAATGTTTATTGATCCTCCAGAATGAAAGAGATGGTACAGAGCATTGATTCTTAGCCAATTTTGTCCCCCAACAGACACTGGGAAATGTCTAGAGATATTTTTATTTGTCACAACTTGGTATGGAGGTAGGATGGGAAGGCTACTGGCACAACATGGGTGGAGGCCATGGAAGCTGCTAAACATTCTACAATGCACAGGACAGCCCTCCACAAGTAATTTTCCAGTCAAAATTACAGTGGCAAGGTCAAAATTTTGAAATGAAGGATGAGAAAGACATGATAATGTTTCCTGTTTTAGGGTGTACAAATATTTAAGAATGGAAGTTTAACCTAAGTGAAATAATTAGTGAACAAGTTTTAAGGTGTTGTATATCCATAAGTAGAAACAGGATAATTGAAAATATCCATGCAGTGTCTGAACAATATGAGGAAGAGGCAGCTCTGGAAGAATGATGGGCAAATTTAGTTTAAGAAAGACTAGTGGATCAGGCCTCCCCGGTGGCGCAGTGGGTTGAGCGCTGGGTTGCGAAGCTGCCCACAGCCTTTGCAGCGCCGGTTCAATCCCCCGCCGTGAGGCGAGGGTCCCACATGGTGCGCAGACCTCTCAAGCCGCCGGCTGCTCCCCTCAGCAGTGTATTTCGTCAGTCTGCCTGTTCTGTTCCTCTCTTTGGCTCTGGTGCATTCTCTCACCCTCGGCGCGTCTGACTGTACCCAGTGCTTGTATAAATAAATAAATAAATCTTTAAAAAAAAAAAAAAAGACTAGTGGAATGAAAGAATTACACTTTTCCTATTTCTAAGAAAGTAAAGATGCATCTCACCTTCAAAACTGAAATTGTCAAAGAAGTTTTGAGAATGAGGGGTTTTTTTTAGCATTTTTCATTGAAAAACAATTGAAGTCTCAATTTAATGGACATGCAGCTATTGACTACAAGAGCACTATGAACACAAATTCCTACCCATCTTTGCAACTTGTTAAAGAGTATGATACTTAGTATAAACACTAAACAAAAAAAAAATTACTAGAAGCAGAAGACTGAAGTTTTAAAATTATACATCTACTTGATTAACTTCATTTTATTTCTGCTATCTTGACGAAAACACAAAGTCCCCAGGGGGTAAAAGAAAAAGAAAATTCCTGATATTGGTGAGTGGGTGGTAATTTCTTCTATATAGACTGCTATTCCTGAGAGATATCATATTGTTTATAATGTTTACAAATATTATAGGCATGTAATGACTATTACATAGGAATATATATCAATGAAAAACACATATAGGTAATAGATTCATATTGTGATATGTTTACTCTCAAAGGTATTTCCAAAACATGGTATTAGCTATGAAAAGCATTTAAAGAAATATAGTTGATTCTCATTATTCGCAGATTCCATATTTGCTAATTCATTTTCTTACTAAAACTTATTAGCACTTTTCACTGGAATGTAGTCCTCTGTAAGAGCAAGATACAAGAGTCTCTCTAGCAGTTAACATATTGTTTTGCACATGACAGAAACTCAGTCATATTTGATGAACCAAAAACAGGGAAAAAAGGGTAATACAAATGAGGCCAAATGTACTTTCAAGGAACATTTAATGATATTGGGAGATGTTCAGATACAATGTGTAAAGTACATGCTGCAAGATTATATGTGGTTGATTTCACTTTTAAAAATATGCAATTTTATATTTAAAATTATTAGAAATATGGCAAAATGTTAGTAGAGAATGTGTTCTGTTGGCAGAAATAATTATGATTTAAAAATATATGTTTTCTCAATTCCAAAGAGCACCTGCACCCCTATGTTTATAGCAGCACTGTTTACAATAGCTAAGCTTTGGAAACAACCCAAATGCCCAAAAATAGATGACTGGATCAAGAAGATGTGGTACATATACACCATGGAATATTACTCAGCATTCAAAAAAGATAAACACATGCAATTTGCAGCAACATGGATGGAGCTGGAAGGGATCATGCTCAGCGAAATAAGCCAGAAAGAAAAAGAAAAATACCGGATGGTCTCACTCATAGCAGGAATCTAGAAAACTTAAATAAGGGACCAGGCAAAAGAATAACTATAAGAAAGAAAATATCAAAATCAACAAACAACTATGAACAAGAGACACTCTATGAGATCTATGGGGGGTGGGAGGGCAGGGAGGGGAGGGATTGGGGTCAAAATAAGGGGATTGCAATTGTATGGGGAATATAAAAATAAAATTTATTTAAAAAATAAAAATATATGTTTTCTCAAAAACAAAACTAGCAGGCAAAAGACAAATCTGAGACATTCAGCAGGGGAGGAGGAGAGAGAGGGATCAAACAGGGGAGGGGAGCACAAGAGACTATAGTGACACAGGTGACTTGGAGGTGGGAATTCTATGGGGATTACACCTGAGAGGAACAACAATGTAAAAAAAAAAATACAAAAATTGAAAATATATGTTTTCCGTTTTATAGTGAATGTATATTAGTTTTATGATCAGAAAAATTAATTATTCTATTAATGATTTTTCATATTCCTATTAAAGACAAAAATAAGTATTTAAAATATTATATTACTGCTTATCCTGGCAGTCTTTTTAGATAGAAACGTTTGGCATTTTATTATTCTTTGTGACCCAAGAAACATATTTAACCCACATCTAGCAATACTGTATTAATATTGCTTCTTCTAAGCTTACAGACACCTATGAATATTAGGTAATGCTATAATCACCTATGATACTATCTTATATATATAATTCTATGATATAAGATAACTCCAGTCTATCTGATCTATGTTTTTTAATTTTGAAGACTAGTTTCTCATCCAAGTTATTACTTTAGAAAATATTGTCGTTTTTTCTTACCATTAGGATTTTTAAGGGTTTGGCATTCTTTCTTCAATAACCAAATTTAAAGAACATAAAATGCTATATTCTTTTGTGAAAAAAAAGTGACACTACTACAGAGTCAGTGTTCACTGTTAAATGTAAATTACTTCACAGTGAGATAATGCACAAAATACATCCTTTTTCTGTTATCTCACGCTCATAAATTCTGGCTGACTTGAAACTATTCTGTCCACCCTTATCTTTTCTTACCTCTCAGTGACACATTAATTTTTTTTATGAATTGAAAGATGCAAAGATTTTTTTATTGAGTGTAAATTAATTTTAACTTGTTTACTCAACAAATATTGAGAGTCCATTCATATGCTAGGCACTGTGCTAAGCTTTTAGTATATGAGTTGAGTAAGATAAGATCTGTTTTGAGGTGCTCAGAATCTAATGAGGGGGCATTATTACAAAAGATGCATGATCATAGAGCTCAATAAATGCTGTTATATAAGGAGAACAAAGCGCATGAGGTTCAAAAGCGATTAAAGCGGGTGTTCTAGAAACCTGTACCTTTTACACCTGTTCCAGTTCAAGTCATCATCATCTCTTACTTGAATTGCTATAAAAGCCCTCATCTAGTCACCCTGCTTCCACTTCTGCCTGCTTGCAATATAACACAGCAGCCAGAAAATACTTTCACAAGTATTATATGTGGAAAAATTTCCCTCCTTTGGCGCAAAACCCTCCAAAGACTCCCCACTTCTCTAAGCAACACCAGAGTCCTTCCAAGTCCCCTCTCCCCCACTCCAGAAATGCCTCTTTGTCCTTACCTTTTCCTGTGCACCCCTTTGCTGAATGTGCTGTAGCCACATTAATCACTTTGTGAAGTTTCAAACTTACAAGCATTTTACATGTTGGGGAACCTTACCACTTGGCCTTTCCTCTCCTGGAAAACCTTGAATCCAACCCCACACCCTCCTTCCTTTCAGTCTGGATCACATTGTTACCTTCTTTATGAACCTGCCCTGCCCTGACCATCTAACTGCGGGTACATCCTGATTCTGGTATCTTTCCCTTATTTTTCTTATTTGCATTGCATTGCACTGCACTTAGCACCATCCAACATTCTGGTTGTTTCTCTCTCTGTTACAGATTGGTTCATTCACTGATGTATTAACTACACTTACAGAAGGGTCTTGTGTGTATTACATGTTCAATAAATGATGAACAAATGACTGAGTTCTTATATTTATCAGTTTTTATAGCTTGTAATTTGTGATGATTCTTAGATTCATTTAAATTTATATTTTCTTTTTTTAAGATTTATTTATTTTTATACAAGAGCTGGAGTATAGGCCAGAGGCGCGGGAGGGTGAGAGGATTCATCAGAGACAGAGCGGGGAGCAGAACAGGCAGACTGAAGAAATACACTGCTGAGGGGAGCAGCAGGCGAGACTGGAGAGGTCTGCCGCACCATGTGGAAATCTCCCTGGCCAGCCCGGAATCCAACCTGCGCTGCAAAGACTGCAGACAGCTTTGCAGTGCTGCACTCAACCCGCTGCGCCACCAGGGAGGCCTATCTCTATATTTTCTGTTAAAATTTGGTTCCTTTGTAACTAAATAACTTTAAAAATTTGGAGTGGGAAAGAGGAAAGCATAGCATCTGCAATATAACCGTTTTCAGTCCATTTTTACTAAATTCATGCAATAAAAAGTTGATTCCTAGTTGAAAACCCCTGCCCACAATATTGACAGTTATTCGTTGGTTGAATTAGATATTGCTAAAGTAATACAATTGAATTTGCTTTACATTGGTACACTCTTTAGACTTGAGCTAATTTTGATCTGGTCTTCCCAGCTAATTGCTTTGCTTTAAAGAATGATTATAACAATAGTAAAAGAAATCATATAGGTATAGATATAACATGGAATGCTTCAAGGACCCTGTCTTCAGATTTATAAGCCTCTAACAATCTAGGACTCTTTAGTTCTTAATGGAACGCACTTGTCAGAATCTTTTTTTCTCACAGAGAGCTAAAGCATATTTTGTTGAAAAGACACATTAGAGGAACATTAATTATTTGAGGCAAGTGGAGTACCATTATTTCACTGCAGTATTTCTGGGACCTTAAAAGGGGGGAATGGAAACAACTGACTAGTAACAAAACCTGTGAAATTAAATGATTTCTTCTAAACCTTGAAAACTTAATGAATGCCTCAAGTGTTCAATTGTCATAGAAACTTGGTCTCATCTCCAATTAAGTCAATGTGCTGCCTCCACTGAGCAACAGTGGGGGTGGGAATCTAGAATTGTCTTTTGTGCTTTCTGTGGCCTGAGGACTTACTGTGAACTCTTCAAGTTTGGGGCAGTTCCCCATTGCATGTAACAATGTGTATTTGCATAGATCTGTGTTCCTGGGCTCCTACCATGGAATCAGCAGTCATTTTTCAAGTGCCACCTCCTTCTCAGTGGCACTTAAAGAATTTAACTTTGGTAAGGAAAAAAGACACAATGATTATAAAGTTCTGTTTGGAATTTTAAAAGACCCAGGGCTCCTCCCACTCTTCCCTGGAGAAATTACCTAACTGCTAATATGCTATGCAGAGCAGGCTTCCAAACTGCCTGCTGCCTAATTAGCTTTATTAAAAATACACATCAAACTTGTTTTGAGTAGTGGGTTTATTATCTAGAAAATGATGCAAACACAAGATTACTGAATAAAAACACATAAACAGATGCTCATTTATCATCAAAGATGTTAGAAATTAGCCAAAGAGCATATTTGTGAGTTGGTCTTTCTTCTCAAATTGCCAAGTAGGTGGGAGGTTTGAATTGGTGTCTTTTATGAGCTCTTGGTTTGAAATGAGTGTGCTTCCCTCCACCCCCGATTAGCTTATGTTCATTTTAATTTTCAGTTCTCAAAGATATTTCAAAGTGAGATAGTGTTCTTTCCCTTCCTCTTTTAAAGTTTCATCAATTAGTGTTTGACATGTTTATGAAATGATAAGTATTAGCTAGCATAATAAAGAAGCAGGAAAGCTATTTGCCTTTTATAGTCTTATATTTGAAAATTTAATCAGTGCTTATAAATCCTTTCCAACTCCCTTTTTTCCCAAACAAATGAGTTTATTTGTGGAATTATGAGATTTACAGAGTAACTGCAATAACTGAAAATGATGAGTGTGGGAGGGTTTGACTGTATTAATCCTATGACCTATCTCCATTATTTTTAATGATTTCAGTCTAGTTTGGAAATGTGCTAATGTATGCAACATTTCCAAAACGTTCCAAATTGGAGAGACCCAAAGCGCTACAAAGATTCCCTTTAAAGTGTATGGTTATAAAGTCCTGCTTCTGTCACTTTCTGCGTGGCTTCGGATAAATAACTTCTTTGTTCTGAATCTCAGTTTCCTCATTATAGCATGGACATAATGTTACATTAGAATGACTGATAAAACTATGGCACATCCTTGCTTTATGACAATGTACCATACCCGTAGATCTTCATCTGGTACTTCCACATTTACTTTGATCTCCAAAACATAAACATTAACTGTTAATGTATAGACTAAGGACAGATAAGGTCTATGTTCTCCAGATGACCCTCTAAGAGCACAGGTTTGCACAATTACATTTAGATGAGAATTTTTTTGTAAATAGACAATGCAAACTTATGGCATTGATAAGTACAGTACAGCACTGTAAATATTTTTCTTATGATTTTCTTAGTAACGTTTTCATTACTGTGGCTTACTTTATAGTAAAAATACAGTGTATAATACCTGTAACATGCAAAATATGTGTTAATTGACCTTTTTATGTTATTGGTAAGGCTTACTGTCAACAGCTGGCTACTAATAGTTAAGTTTGGGGGAAGCCAAATGTTAAATGTGAATTTTCTATAATGCAAGGGTGAAGTGTCCCTTGTCTCTCAGTGGTTCAAAGGTCAACTATCATGCAATTGTCAGATAAAAAGCATAATAAATCTTGGTGTCTAATAAGTGTGGCAAAATATACAGTTTTTAGGCATTTAAGTCTTTGGAATCTTTTGTCTCTGAGATTATTCTTGCATAAATCTGAGTTCATAAATCTGAGGGAAGGTTTCAGGAACAACTGGGATATTTCTGGGTTGAAGGCATTCAAAGCACTGACTAAGTCTTAAAAGCAGAATAATTTTCTTCTCTCAGTTATCAGTGTGATGGGAATGTAGTTGGAATATTTGGATCAAGAAGAAAAAGTTTAAATAAAAATACAAAGAGGATACTGTCATACATGTGTATTCTCATTTATAAGAATGTTAGCTTTTTCATAAGATGTTAGCTTTCTCTGGGCTCATAAAGAATTAATTCTGTATTTGTAAAAATGAGAGCACAAAATCCAAAGGATGCACACCTCTGTTTCCTTAATGTCATGTGTCTCCCATAATTCCTGTATGTTCTAACCCCAACCATAAAGCAAAGAAAGACAAAACCCAATAGCCCCAAAAGTGAATAGCCAACTGGTGAATTCTCTCACCCTTCCGCGCTTCTAACTGTACCCAGTGCTTGTATAAATAAATAAATCTTTAAAAAAAAAAAAGTGAATAGCCAAAACACTACTAACGCCGTCACTAACCAAAAAGCCACACACCGAAACACTACTAACAGATATTTAGAAGTAATTGAGACTGACACATTACCAGATTTCAATAACATGAAGACTTTAGTTCATATGTAATTAGCCAATAGTTAGGAGAAGAATTAAAAGAAAGATTCTAAATGCCAAAGATTTAAATTTCCATCACATTTCTACTTTGACTGTAATATTCTACTGAACACTGTTTAGGAAGCTCCCATTTCCTTGACTGAAAATTACATTTACTGAGAACTGTTACTTTTTTTGTGTGACTGCTGTAAACCAAATGTCATCATGAAGAGTATTTTTCTGTTATTTTTATACGACCTGTAAAAAAGATACACTTATCTTCATTTGACCAGTGAAGAAACTTACTTTCAGAGAATTTAAGTGATATGACCCAGGATTAAAGTGAATAAAGAACCAGGTTTTGTTTTTTTGCTTTTGCTTTTGTATAGCTACTGTATATAAAGCACTTTGGCAAGGTAAAAACCATCTCACAGCCAACATCATTCTCAATGGCAAAAACTGAAAGCTTTTCTTCAAAACTCATGAATAAGATTTGCAGGTGACTGATAATATACATAACAACATTTTTCTTAAAGTGTCAACAATTAGAGTATCCATGAGCTATGACCCCTGAAATTATTTCATGTTACACAATTTTTTTTAGAGTATTTTCCTTAAAAGAGATAAGATGCTGGGTGTAAAATGTTTGAAATAAAGATTTTCTGATGTTCTAAAATGCACTAAAAGCATAAGTTAAAGTATCTCATTTTCTTTAAGTTTTTTCTGATGAAAGAGCAAGCCATGTATATCCTAACTTCCTGCGAGCAGGTAAGTTCTATCAGAGAAGCCAAAAAATAAAATAATGAAATGATTTAAAAATTTTTGTTTTTTAAGTATCTGGTCCTGAGGAAGCTCTTCTGCCCACCTGTGACTATGCAGGTGACTCTCTTTTTCTTTCTCCTTTTCCTAACAAACCTGTTATTTCAACATGTAAAAAAAAAAAAAGAATTTAATCATGAACTTGACCAGATTTAAATGCAAAACTAAAATGTCTAATTGAGGCATTGATTCATCTTCTGTGGCCCATACAATGGTATTCAAAAAAAAAAAAAGATTCAAATTGCCAATAAAGAGAAAATCACTAGTTGCTGTAAGTAAAAACCTTGCTTACTTCATTGGTGAAACTGAATCAATATGAAAGATTTCCCACAAACTCAAATTTCCCTTTTCTTGCCCAACTCACTCCTATTTTTTCCTTTTGCATTTTGAGAATCACTACCTAGGAATATTTGGTTCTGAAATATCCATTTGACATGTTATAAAAATTCCAATTTCTTGAGCTGATTTCAATTTTTGTAGTGTGAATGTAAATAGTGTAGTTCACTGATTCAGTGTGTTATTGTACAATATGTGTAAATACTGTGATGATGTTTAAGATAATAGGGCAGTAAACAAACAGAATCCCTAATTACTTTTAATTACTTACTCTTACATAGTGGATGCTGACCTATAATCTTCAGGGAAAGGTTTATGGAGCTGTAGTGCCAGGAAGGGCACAGAACAGGTTTCTATCATCCAAGCAGACTGGGTGAATGAGAGGCCTGGAGCCCTCGGGGGCTTTCTCAGGCTTTTATTGAGCTTTTACATGTAGAGCAGCAACCAGGTACATGACAGGCAGGGATGCTGGGGGAAGGAGGGAGGAGCTGGAGGCCTCCAAGTCAGGGGCAAGTCTTCACTCTGGGCTTCTCTGGCCTTCTTTCTCCCCTTCTCTCTCCTGCCTCCCTCCTGCTTCTGCTTCTCTTGGTGACTCTCTCAATGATCCTCCCATGGCCCACAGAAGTAAACAATCAGCTTACAACAATGTAACAACAGCAGGTGCCCCATCAGGCAGGGCAATCCTAATGGTGGGAGGGCAGAAAAGGCTGAAAACCATGTACCCTAGAGTAGCCAAGCAAATTAACACTACCATTTACCTTGAAAATTAGATAAATACTAAATACCGTGTCACACATCTTTAATAATATTTTATTCTGTTCCTTACCATGTATCCATTAGTTAACAAAAACATTTTCACGAAACATTGACTATTTCAAGTACTGTGCTGGGTGCTTAGGAGAAAATAAATCAGAAGTCCTTGTTCAGGATTATTGCAAATCCTAGAGCTTAAGGAACTATTTTTCTGATATGATTTAAGGTTTTCTGTATGCTGTATATAATTTGGATATTCTGTTAAAGAATCAAATTCAATTAACATTAATGAAAACATACCTTTTTTTCCTCTGGGCCATGCTATGTGTAGATGATTTATAAAGACACAATCCTGGTTTTCATTAAGATTATGATGAACTAGAGAGCAACACAGATCAGAATGGTTGAGTTCGAGGGCGGGTGGACAGACCTTGACCATTGTGAGAGCTCAGAAAAGGGTGAGACTGTGTAGACATGGCTTGGTCAGGAGTCATGAGGACATAATTCTAGAACTCTGTCCTGAGATCGAATGTCTGTGGGATGCAAAGTGTTTCAGAGATTAAGTCTATTGAGACTAATAAATTATGTCTATGCTTGGATGGAGTAAAAATAGAGGGGTTTTATAAGTGCTGTAGTGAGTAGCTAGATATTATTCCCACCCTCTTCCAACCTCTCAGCCTAGCAGTGAGCTGGCTGCTGAGTGAGACCTTTTTCTCTTCTGATACCAAATCAAATCATTATTTTGGCATCCGGGAGTCATAGCAGAAGTTTTCACTTTTAACATGTCACTTTCCTGTGACTAAAAATTATGGAGTATGAGTTATCCTGACCAAACTTCATTTAATAACACTTCGTAAAAGCACTTTTTGCCCCAAGCTACTGCTAAGATACAGAACATAGAGTGTAGTTATTCTTCCAGGCAATCCTCTTCTTGTAGAAATTGGAGAGAAGCCAAGAGAAAAATCAATCACAGTTATTCTGAAAGAAAAGTTCACTGTGTTCTTTTGTGTTATTATCTGAGTTCCCTGAGAGCACTGACAGTCTTACCTCTGATTCACTGGGCACCCAGCACTGTGTCCAGCAAGAGGTATGATGTCCGTGTTCTCAAAACAAATATGTAAATAATATGTTTACTTTGACATCTGTGCCACAAAGGTCAATGCATCTGTCTTTTCACTAAAACTGGTATTTCTATCTCCTGTAGCTTGAAGAATAGAAACTTTGCCATGTCTTATTAATGTTTCAAATCTTCATGATTTTTTAATGTGTTACAAAACAAAAGCTGAAATAAAGATCTGTTCACTGGACAGATTTTCAATTTCAGATTTCTATACCACATACCTCTGACATATACTCAGGTCACTGATAGTTATAGAAATAGATTCATTATCTCCAGGAACAGCTAAAGGAAATAGAACTTTTCCTGTATTTACCTATTTACCTTTAGAATATTTGGATGTGACCTTTAGAATAACAAAGTGAAGAAACTCAACCTTGAGGCTAAGGGGGCCCTCCACCACAAAGAATCCTTATGTTCTGACAGGCACACAGCTTTCTTGCTTCTGGAAGCATCCAGGACTGTTGTTCTCAGGTATTTATCCTTGTCATTCATAAGAACAGCAGGGCATCCAGAGGTTTTGCCCATACTTTTCTAAAGAAAAATCTCAGTCAAAAAAATTAATTTTGTGTAAGAATGTTAGTTTGTGGATTAAGAAATAGTATATTTTGGGGAAAAGAATCTAATACAAGAATTTCTGATATTTGAGGAAACAATGTATAAAATATACTTTGAATGTAAATTATGTCAAAATATGTATCCCACCGATGATTGAGAAGTTTTCAGATTCCTGCAGTGCTTAGGATCCTGAGATTTATTTTATTGTTATTTTACTTATATGTGCATGAATAAAGTGCAGGAGTTTATGCTCAATCTGTAATAATCCTGTGACATAACCAGTTCTTTAAAAAAATAATTGCCGTCAACTATTGACTGTTTTACTTCTGGAAATATGCAACTCTTAAATTTTATTTAATTATTAGCTGAAATATATTCCAACTTGATAGATTATTGACTAAGCCTTGATAGTAAAGAAGGACCACATGTCTATGTCCTTGCTGTTTCTGCCCTCCACCCCACAAACATTAAGATTTGAGGATATGATAATAAAGGAATGAAAGACATATGGAAAGAGAATGTCTGAGAAGTGAGTAAAATAAACAGCAAGCAAAATTTAGACTAGAAAATAACAACAAAATCAGCTTCCTCACTAGGGTTGATGACAGGAGAAAGAATAAGTGGGGGGAAAAAAACCCAGCTACTCAGTATAATACACTGCTTTGAAGAGAGTATATTCAAAGTCTTATTATTAGATGAGAAAGAGTTTGTTTTCCACAGAACTTTCTAGGTAGTCATTCTTTTTGCTCAGGTTAATGTGTTGTCTGTCCTGAGAGTGTTTGCATGGGTTTTTTCTGGAGCTCTAGGAGTATCTTCCATCCTAAAATGTATTTTCTGTTAGATTCTCTGCAATGGGTAAATCTCTGGATTTTTGTTTTCCTTTCACCTTTAAGGATTTTACCTACTTTTTTGCAAGGCCACTTATGTACATAAAAGGATATTTAGTATATTTTATCCAGGACTTTTACCTTTTCTGTAATTTTTATGGAAATGGACATTGATGGGGTTTTTTTTAGTAAATGAATGCTTTATATGTTTTACTATTTTGTAATTTAAGATTCTCAGATATGAAATTAATCTTTCTGAATGTTACTAAGATCTCAATTTTGTTTCTTATGATCCTCCTGCTTGCAAATCAATTTATATTTACCTTAGAATCACACTTTTGGATATTAATATACTTAATACCTATTTATTACTTATTAAATATTATTTTATTTTATTGAGATATAATTGGCATCACATTATATTAGTTTTAGGTATATTACAGAATGATTTGATATTTATCTCACCACAATCAGTGTATTTATTACTTCTGTGGACACATATTGCTCTATTCATTTTGATTTGACTGTATGTTTTCTTGAAGATTCTAGACATTGCATGCATTCATGGTGTTATGAATCTTGGTAAATTCAATGTATTTTTTTCTGGCTTTCCCCCAAAACCTACTTGTCCAAATCTAAAGAAGTGTAAGGAAAGTTCTTTGGCAGTTCATACTAGAATGAGGCTGTCTACAGGTAAATGTCCTAGAAATAATGCTTCTTTCATTTCAATTTGGAATTAACTTGCTGGAAAGATGCCTGTGATGCCTGCTTGCATTGCGGCGTTGCAGAAAATAACCTGTCACCCCTCCAAAACGAACTAATATTAAAGTAAATTCACAATAACAGGTAATAAATGTTTCTTAGATTAAAGAGGGATGATACCTTGATTGATTCATGGATCTAAAAATTTGAAACCAGGGTTTATCTAACATGCTACAGAAAAAAAGTGAACTCTTCCAGGTTGATATCACATCTTCTTTTATCAGAGGCAAGGACTTCAGTCTGATCTAATATGATTAAAATAAAATAGATACTTATTCATCTATGATTTTTAAAAGTGAAATTAACTGAATACATTGATCCTCTAAATAAAACAATTTTTTAATTCCCCAGTATTTACATACATTTGCATATATAGCTTACATGTATGTGCAGTGTGTACATGTGTATAAAACAAACATACTAAACATATATAATTTTTCCTTATTGTTTCAGACTCTCTATTAAGCCTCAGAGAATCTTCATTTATACAGAATATTTGTCTTTAATTGAAATGACTGATGGTTTTGAGATCTTATGTCTCCTTTTATTTTTTTCCCTTTTGTCAACTGCAGTTTCTTGTTTCTGGTGTTTAGACTCCCTCTATCAGCCCCTGTAGCTTTTAATTTGTATTTTCAAATCAGCTGTGACTTGACTAGAACCTGGTCTCCCCATTAGAATTAGTGTTCAAAATCAGCAAATATATGTTAAAGTGACAAACTATGGACAATACAATGAGAAAATCACCAAGGTTGTAATGTAAGGGCTTTCTGAAATCTATCTTGATAGCTCAGGTTTTTTTTTTTAATATTTGATTTTCTTCCAGATACTTAAGATGGACTCATGTAACCGCCCTTTAAAGGTAGTATTACCTTTCCTGATGGTAAACAAGATTATGGCCCAGATGAAAATCATATTCCTCACAATAATTTGATAAACTATTGTTTTGTATTATAATTTTCTCTTTTCCTGAATGACTCAATTTTCCAGGTTTATAAAATCAAAGGTGAAATCACAAAACTGAGGTCCAAATGCTAAATGACAGGACTATGAAAAAGAAAACCCAAGCCAGTTTCCTCTTTCTTACACACATATGCTACCATACATGACCTTTGTTTCAGGTTAAAAATGAGTGTGAGAAGAGGAAAACAAAGAAAACAGAATAAAGTGATATTTTTGCTGAATATGCTGAGTCTGCATTGATCACTTGATGATGGATACAATAAATTTGACGTCATTCATTCTGTTTCATGCTCTGTCAGGTATTTGATAAGTTATAAAAATTTTCTCAGATTTTATGACAAAGTTATAAAAATTTTCTTAGATTTCATGACAGTTTTGCTGACAACAGCTAGGCAAGTTTAGGTGCTGACAATATGATATTTTAAAATGTGAACATGTATAGCATTAAGATGGTTACAATACCTAAAGTTCTTTCAGGCACCTTTATTTATTATATATTTGAGGTCCAAAGTTCACTTTGGGGCTTAACTCCATAGAACTCATGCTTTGAGTTTAGTTCTGGGTTTAACTAACTGTAGAAGTGAATGTTTGCCTCCATTTCTAATGCATAGATGCACATTAGAATCACCTAATGAACTTTTAGAATTCTTAATATCCAAGTTATACCCCAGACAAATTATCTTGATTATTTGGGGAAGTGGACAAGGCAGAAATGCTTCTTTCTAAAACTCCCCTTGCAATTTCATCCTACAGCCACAACTGAAAACCACTGCTTAGTAATCAAACCTAATTTGGCAGAGTCAGCAAAGGGCTTGAGGGGCCATGACAAACACCAGTCACCAACTTCAGCTAGGACATGCATGGCTTCTAATTTATTAAAATTTTTAATTTTTCATTCTTATTTTACTCCTTCTCACAAATATCATCTTAGTATGTTCTAAAACATTTATCAGCCTTCTTTCTTTACTCTTACTCTCTTCACTTATAGCAGATGATCTTACCTCCAACCTCCACCCCCCAAACATACAATTCTTGTGTAAAAATCCTGTTTTTCCCCAGTTTCTCTTCCTTGCTTCCCTGTGGCTTCTTGGATCATGACTTCCTTCCCAAAAGCCAATGCCCTGGAGTACATCCTGTTTCTGAAACTGCGTGAAACTAAAGGGTATCCAAAGATCCCAACTGTTAAGGGAAATAAAATCATTTTACCTGTTCTAAGGGTCCAGCCCACTGTGCGAACAAAGGCAGAGAAAGTTGACTCTTAGTGTGCTCAAAACTCTTTAATTGGCATGCATAGAAAGAGAAGAAATGGTTTTCAATGACAGACATGCAATTAAAAATCACCCATGCCCTCATGGGCAAATACCCAGCCAAATACTCTTGACCCAAGTCAGAGTGGCTGAGGTCTGAAAGTTTGCCACAAGTCTAAGGCATCACCTGGAAAGGAATCAGGAAAAAAAAAAAAAAAAAAAAAACTGTTAGGCAGGTTCCATATAGCTAGAACAGAAAGAGAGACTCCAAGTTCAAAATATATCATATAGTCCACCATGAGGTCAAGACGTGGCCTCTGTCTCTGCCAAAATGCCATGTTAATTATTCTAATGTGTAAACTTGTGGACTCTACTAAAATTTGTCCATACACATAGGAAACACACTATATTTTTAATTAATTTATATATATATTTTACATCATTAAAATATTTACTTTTGTAGAATATTTGCTTTTTCCTCTCAAGTGTAGTCCCCATAAAATTCCTACTATCAGTTCACCCGTGCACCATCACCAGGTCTGCTGTGCTCTCCCCTCCCCTGCTTTGATCCCTCTCCCTCCCTCTCCCCTGCAGAATGTCTCCAATATATGTTGCCTGTTAATTTTGGGAAAACACAGTAATTTTTAATGCCTTCCTTGAAATGGAACTGATATGACAGACTGCACATTTTCAAAATATGTAACGTGATAAATTTTAATATATAGGTGTATGTATACCTTAGAAGCCATTCAAATTTCCTCCTCCCTTTTTGTAATCACCCTTCCTCACCCATTCCTGTCCCCCAACTCCCAGACAACATTGTGCTTTTGTTTTCTATCATGTTTACATGATAACCATTATATTTTTAACTATATTGAATACTGCCCGGAATTGTAGAAATAAAGGATTAAATTCTGGTGTTTGGACTAGGTACCATGGACATTAGAGAAAAGAACTTACAGAGCACTATAGGAAAAAAAAAAACAGGAGTGAATGTGCGGTGAATACCATCAGTTAGTCAACCAGCAACCAGCATTATCATCTTTTCCTTCTTAACTTTGTTTCAGTTTAGCAGGTTCTTTCACCATCTTCCAGTGCCTCATTGGGGGATTAAGTTCTACCAAATTGAATTTCTGGAGTAACTGAAAATAAGTTTTTCCAATAAAAACTTCTTTTACTTCAAACATTTCTGATGAAAAGATATAAAACAAAATCTAAGTTATATGTAATGTGTCATAATTATGTGCATGCATCATAATTATGAGCATCAATTAGGGAGCTGTGCAGCAGTATAATGACTCTGAGGACAATGGAATAGTTTGTGTTTGGTTTCCTCTTCCATTGTCAAAATATCTAGTTTCACTACTCAGTGCCATCCACCTCTGGCTGTCCTTCTTTTCTTTCCAGTTTTTTTCTTTCTTTCAAACTTATTTCAGGATGGGTAAACAGATAGCCAAACTCACTTAATCACATTAAAGTGAAAGTAAATTGGTTCTAAGTACCTGAAAGAATTGACTCTGTGATAGTTCTAAAGAAATACTTCACCTGCTAAAGGACTTTTAAAATGTGTTTGTGGGTTCTGAACAAGGGACATTACTGTTACATGACCTCAAGATCAGCATAAAGATACATATCTTCAGGATATTGCTACATCTTTTATAAAGACCTTGATTTCAACTTTGTTTTATGACTCAAAGTTTTATATAGAATTATTATTAAAAATAAAATTAATTACTATTAGTCAATGAAAATATCATAGCTTAATTTGAGGAGAGCCTCATATAATTTTAGACTGAAGAGGCCTCAGAGAAGTTTGTTCCAAAGTTGGGTTTAATATCTTATTGTAAAAAAGCATTTTGAAAGTTAATCTATGAAGGATATTGAATATCTTGCTACAAGAATGCTGGATATTAAAAGGTATGATATGAATCTGCCACTCAGCCTGATTTTCTGGTTCTGGTTGTCCAGTAGTTGAAATTGAAATTTCCAAATATTGAAACTAACTATAGCTTTTATATGACGTTTATATAAAACATATCTTCATAATCTTCAATAAAGCTATTTTGAAACATCATTACAAGGGAAAACTAAAGAAAATTACTCCTTCAACTCACACATGAATATATTCAACATTATTTGATAACAACTTATGAAAATACAAATGAGTCTTTAAGCTTTTAATAATATCGACAGTAACATGGGTTCCTAAATTTAGAATTAGTCAAACTTTTAAAATCAAGACTGCTTTGTATTTGAATTTTGAATGTAGATGGCTGAGTGACTGAAATTTAGAGGAAGAAATGGCTCCAGTGATGGTCCAGTTACAGATTTACTGAGCTTTGAAATTATCTAATAGTCTTTGGGGAAATCAGATCTTAGAAGGTTTAAGTGAATTTCCAGTGGTCACATGCAGGAGTAGCTTTCTTCATTCATTCATTTCTCACACACTGTGTGTTTAGTGCATGCCAGGAAGTATGGAAGACCATTCAACTACACAATTTTAAAAAGACTACCAAGAAGTCTACTGGAAAGTAGGAAATATAGCCCAATATTATAACTAAACTGATATTTGGTCTTGGTTGCTTTTCAATAAATTCATACCTCATTTGTTTGCATGAATATTTCAGAGGCTTTGCTTTTGCTTATAGTTGCTTGCTAATTTTATCTTTTTTTCCCCCCAATCCCTTATTTGGTTCCCATATAGTCCTCCTATAAGTGAAACCATCTGATATTTTTCTTTTTCCTTCTTACTTATTTCACTGAGTGGAATCCCTTACAGCTCCATCTGTATTGCTGCAAATGGCATAGGTTTATCTTTCTGATTGCTGAATAGTATTCCATTGTGTATGAATACCACATCTTCTTGATATAGTCATCTGATTTGGGGCATTTAGGTTGTTTCCATATCTTAGCTATTTTAAATAGTGCTGCAATAAACATGGGAGTGCAGGTTTCCTTTCCAACTAATGTTTTGTGTTCTTTGGGTAGATTCTTAGGAGTGGAATTGCTGGGTCATGTGATAGCTCCATTTTTGTAATTTGAGGAAACTCCACACAACTTTCCATAGTGGTTGGACAAAAAAAATTAGAATTTAATATAAAACAGTTGTAGCAAGGAAATAGTTACACAATCCATTCATTTAAAAAATATTCATTTAAAGAATAAATGAATTTAGAGCATCTTCTTTTAGGTGCCATCTCAAGATTTATCCCTCATTATGAATTCAAATTAAATTCTGCCAATGATTTTGATTTCTAGAAGTAAAACTTGATATTCCATGCCTTCTCATTTCCAGTTTATTTCTATCCACTCACCAGTCTTATTTTCTCTCATTAATCTTATCAAGAATTATAGATGTGTTCAATTTATATTTCAATGAATCAACAAATCTACCAATAAACCGGTCAACCAACATATGTCCACCATGCACAAATTATTTAAGAAATTAAAGCCTTAAAATCTACTTTTGGTCCATACCTTTATCTGGGGGCGGGGGAGGGAATACAGCTTCAAGCCTCAAAGGGATACTTCTCATTACCTTGGATCAAATAATCTTTTACTAAAAAGAAAGGGCAGAAATGCCATATGGCTTAAGAAAATAACTTTACAGGAGATTTAATAGATTTCCCAAAGAGCAAAGCTATGAAGTGCTATGCATAATAAATGCTCATTTGTATAATGTAATATTAATAAAGTACAAACATGCTTATATCTGAAATCAGGCCAGATTCATGAGCAGTTTTGAAGAGGATAAATTAAGTATTTATCTTTTAATTAATCTAATTTTATTCAAAGTTGTAATGCTATGTGCATAATGGCAGTGTGTGGCACTGGATCAAAAACAAGACTAAGACATTTTGTCCCGACTCTTTCACTCATAGCTGCATGACTTTGTGTTCTAGTTTTACTTCTTCTGGGCCTTAGAGTGATACACATTTTCTGACTGTAAATGAGGATAAATTTCATGAAAACAAAGTGCCCAGTCGGCATCCCAAGGGTTCTAAGCCAGTCAAACTCAAGTAGCATGGGATTACCATGCTCATACCATAGACAGGCATTTACAGTGGCTCACAGTTATGATCAATTTCACTTATAGGACATAAAATGGGTTAAATGGAAATTTAGGGGTCTGACTATTTGTGAAATTTAGTAATCTCATAACCACTACATAAAAATAATCACAAATTCAAGTAAAAAAAGTTACTAAGAAAACCAAACAATCGATATAGTTTTAATGCTTTTGGTTATCTCCTTTTATAGAATCACTGGAGTACTCCCTAACTACTCTGCTCTATGACTTAAGAAAGAAAAAAAATTTAGATGATTCATGTTGCAATTTTGACAATTTAAAAATAATTTTGCTTTCATTTAAGATACCTAAATTGTTCGTTTTCATCCCTAAAACAATCAGCAATTCCATCTTCTAAAAAAACTGTAATTTTTTTAGATAATTGTGCAAGCTCCTTGAAGCTGCAACATTGATTCATTGGTACATTGAATACTTGATTTCTTCTTTCATTCATTCCTTCAGCAAACATTTGCCTGAGTTACTAAAGGAGTTGCTACAAGAATTACTTAAGATTCTGGATCTTGCTTCCCCTTTTGTTCATCATTTATTTGTCTGCCCTTTCACTGTCTAACTTCTCTGCTGTTGGTCAGGTCCCTTTAAGTCTAGCTACTGCTGCATTATTTCCTGGTAACCCATCACCTGTATCTCCATTGACAGCTCTGCGCTCTGGGTCCTGCTGCTTGTCCTACACTCTGCTGGCTCTTTGCTTCTGGTTGGTTGACACACACACACACACACACACACAGAGTAACAATGCATGAAGCTTCTTTTTTCTCCACATTCTCACTAACATGTTGTTCCTGGTATTTTTTTACTTGATATGGGACATAAGTGAGTGTGAGGTGGCATCTCATTGTGATTTCGATTTACATTTACCTGATGCCAAGTGAAGATTAACATTTTTTATGTGCCTGTTGGTCATCTGTATGTATTTTTTGGAGAAGTATATATTAAGTTCTTCTGCCCATCTTTGATTTGCTGTTATTTTTTAGTTGTATGAGTTCTTTGTAAGTTTTGGATATTAGTCCCTTGTGAGATGTTTGATGTCCAATTATTTTGTACCATTTAATGGAGTGTCTTTTATTTTTAGTGGCAGTTTTTATCATGGTGCAGAAGTGTTTTAGTTTATGTAGTTCCATTTGTTTATTTTTGATCTTTTCCCTTGGAGTCCAGTCCCCCAAAGACATCACTCTAGCCAATGTTGTAGAGTGTGTTGCCTATGTTTTCTTGTATGCATTTTATGGCTTCAGGTCTTTTATCCAATTCTTTAATCCATTATGAGTTAATTTTTGTATATAGTGTAAGAGAGTGATCTATTATCATTCTTTTGCATGTGACTCTCCAGTTTTCCCAACACCATTTATTGAAGTGTATACTGTGGCTTTTGGCACATATGCTATCCATGTAAGTGTGAATATATTCTGGTCTCTTCATTCTAGTTCATTGGCTGGTTTACCAAGGAAATTTTTATTCCAGTACCATATTATTTTGATTACTCTACATTTGTAGTATAGTTTGAAGTGTGGGAGTGTAATAACATGGTTCTTGTTTTGTTAGAATTGCTTTGGATACTCAGGGTCTTTTTGTGTTTCCATATGGATTTCAGTAATGTTTGTTCTACTTATTTGAAGAATGCCATTGGAACTTGTTAAGGATTGCTTTAGAGAAATGATCATTTTTAACAATGTTATTTCTTGCAGTCCATGAACAGGTACTATATTTCCATTTCTTTGTGTCTTTTTTATATATTAGAGTTTTCATTGTATAAGTCCTTCACATCTTTTGTTTTCTTCTAGGTATTTAATTCTGTTTTGATATGAGCATAAATGGGATCATTTTCGGTTTCATTTTCTTCTAGCTTGGTGTTTGCATATAAGAATGCAGAGGATTTTTTTTTACATTGATTTTATAACTTGCCACTCTATTGTAATAATTTTTACAGATTGTTACCAACCACTTCAAATGTTCTTAAATTTGTCACACTCCCCCTACTTCACCCTTGATTCTTCATTAGAGGATGTAAAAATTAAAATTCACATTAAAAATGCTAATTTTCAATGTGAAAACTGCTTCCTGAGACAACTTGTCTCCTCTTTGTTTTACATGGCTTTGCAACTCAGGTGCTATTCCTCATGGCACTTCTATATATCGAGTATGTTATTCTTATTTGTGTGAATTATAAAAATCTGTCTCTTGCAATTACCCTTGATATTAGCAGTTGAGAGCAACAAAAAGAACGCAAGTAGGTAAAATCAGATATGTGTGTGTGAGTGTGTATTCATAAGAATCAATTAGTCTTCCTGTTTGTTTATATGTGGCTCAAGAATTTCAATAATATGTACTGCACATAATTTTGAGGACTGAGACACATTTCTGCTCATCTTGCATACCAGTGGTGTTGGCATCTAGCAGCTGTTCAGTAAATACTTGCTGAGTGAATAAATGAATATTACTGTTAAGGAATTTTGAGTAAAAAATGGATATATAAGAACTTTATTATAACAAAACAGAAATTTATATGCAAAAGCACTTTAGATGATCAAGTTTATCAGAGCCAGAGTGAGCTGTTTCTTTTTCCTCTGGAGGAAATGAAGTCGCAGTAAAGTTCATCCTTGTAGTTCTGATGAATTATGTTTTGGTGATTAAATAAGGAAAGATCACAACTCAAAAAAACAGAATGAAAATAATGATCAAGCAATTTAGTAAAAAAACAAAACAAAACAAAACAAAACCCTGCTATGTATCTTTCATTACCATTACAAAGTGGCTTTGGTGGATAGTTTCCATGATGGCATTTATTTTTACTTTGAGAGAGCCCAGATGCTTGAAACAATGCAAAATTTTTAATAAAAATGAAGTCAGAAACTGTCGAAAAGGAGACATTTGCTATAAATAAAGCATAGGTTCAAACCTGAGCTTATTAAGGACATATTGCTAAAACTCTAAAACCTATCCCTAAGTATATTGTTTATATTAAATTTAGAAAGGAATGCTTCAGAGTCTCTTCATTACTAAATTCATTCATCTAAATAAACTCTTTATCTTATAATGAACACATCTGTCATCCTATTGAACACATCTGTCATCTCCTATGCCCACTGCAAATATAAGTCTGGAATATCCGTAAATCTGTGTTCATTCTGAACTCATTAAGTTTGGTTGGGAACACTGCCATTTCATCTCAACCCTGACCCAAGAATACAGGAGTCAGCAAGTCAACAGGGACTTGGACTTTGAATTAAGAAACCTGTAGCTCTGTTTGTCTCCCACTCTGGCTTCAGAGAAGACCATGTATGAGCGCTGCAATCAAGCAGGAAACTTGCTCCTTAAAGACATTCATAAAACATGTTTTTGCAAAATTTCAAAAAAATATATTTTTAATGAGAGTTCAACTGAAGCTAGAAATATTGAGATTGCTTTTTCTTGCTTGTAGGTCAGAAATCTCTGAATAAACATTAATCATATACTAGCATCATATTAAACTACCCTTGGTCATTTCTTCTCTACCAAAATGAATCTAGTTTTTTTTTCCATTGTTTTGAATACTTTCATGTGTGAGGTTACTTGCAGTTACTTAACTCTGTGGGTATTGTTTAAGCCTGAATCGACTACCGCAGGATTTGTCCTTTTGGAATAATAGGGACTAAATTGGACTTAATGTGGATGATTTCCATCAATAGAAACTGCAAAATACCGAGTAGCTGAAAACATGGACAGATAAGAAGATTTTAATATGGTATATTTCACCATAGCAGAATCAAGTATGGCACTTGCCATTTCAGTTTCCTTCTTTTCTCCTCAAGGTTCCTCACAATTGAAAGATACAAGGTGGCTTCTAGCTGGGGAATATGGCCTCTCCCTCAGGGGAAAATAGAATAGTAGAGTAGACCTTGAAAAATCAAAAAGAATGGAATAAAATAATTCCTACCCACAAAAATTTGTAGCAAGTAGGTATATTCAGCAGGTCTAGATGGCAGTGTGGTCTGTGTTGTGCTTGTCAGGTTAATTTATCAACTTTAGGTAGAGTTTATTGATGTCACGCTCTGTTGGTAGGGAAAAGGGAACAGGGTGGAATATAGTGAAAACAAACTAAGGGTCAGATAAAGGTAAGCTTAAAAACTAACTTTTGAAAACTGATTACAGAACTGAAGCATCCAGAGATGAGAGGGGGTAGGGGAAATTTAAAAACAAAGAGGGAAGGAAGTACAGTGGATTATGGAGTTGGACTTGGGTGATTTGGTGGTAGGTGCTCTACTGTGGTGATACCTGATAGAGGGATCCAAATGTTACAACTCAGTTAAAAAAAATAAATTTGTGAAAAAACAGAAAAAAAAAAAAGAGATTTACTAGGAAAGGCTGTAGTGAACCAGACATAAAAAAATAAAAGTCCTGTCTGACTGATATGATGAATAGACCAATGGGAGTTGAGGGACAGGCAGAGGCAGAGATGTTTCTAAGTTTGGGAAGAAAGAAGAAGATGTGAGTTATGAGATAGAGAACAAAGGGAGAAGTATATCTTTAGGAAAAATAGTTTGTAATAATACTAATCAAATGAAATGAAGATGTGATGTGAGCAACTGGAGATGGGTAACAGAAACTTGGGAGATGGAAGGAGGAAAAATGAGAGTTTAAAATACAGAGCTGTGCATATTTTATATCAATTCAGCATGTTATTAAGTTCAAGGCCTCAATATATTTTTTGACTGTACCTTTCTTTTGATCATAAATTAGATAAAAGATATTTGAAATTTTCATTATTCAGATATTAATGATCCCTTGAGTGGACTATCACAATATCTTGTAAATTTCTCTTTGTGTTATTCTTTTTGTTGCTCCAATATATCAAAAGTCTTACTGTTTCAAACAGTTCTGTATAAAAAGCATTTTTTTTAACTCCAAGTTACCTTTAAAATTCACGCCACACATCTACTACGCTGGTTTTGAGCCCAAGTCCACTATTTGTGAACTTAGGTCTCATTGTTATGTCCATGAACCCTGTGCTGTAGCAAACTACTCGCTAATCATCCTATGAATTTGATGCTGCTTCATCTGTATGCATTGCTTATGCTGATGTTGGATGCTCTTCCTAAGGCAATGTGCCCAAATCCTTACTGTAGGTCAAACATTGGTTTAATCTTACTTGTCACTACTGGAAAGATCCTATGGCATGATCCTCAATTTCCTTGACATTGAGCATAGCTCTATCTTTTATGCAACTAAATTTATTTTATCTTGGATTAAAATTATTTGATAATCTTTCTCATCTCCCTAAAAAGTCCTTTAATTTGTTTGAAAAGAATTGTTTTTGAAAGAATTTAGAATTTTTTTTAGCATTTGCTATTGTGTTTTGCTCCTAGCAGCATAAAATAATTATGAAAATAAATATGATTTATCCTAATTATGTTCAATTTCCTGTTGTTGAGATTCTTTGGTTGTGAGCAAGAGAACGCTGCTTAACTTATGCCAAAAAAAGTCGTTATATATCTATGATGCAACTCACAATAGCAAAGGAATAGTTGAAGAATTTCCTCTCAAAAATTAGAGAAAGCAGACTGTTCAAATGATTTAGGGAGGAAGGATTAAGGGTAAAGTTGTCTTAGTTACCATTGACATGAATAGTTTTCATGTCTCGGCCTCATTTGGTTAAGATTAAAATTCCCTGAAGAAGAACTCTGATTAATTTTATCTGGGCTAATGCCAGGAAAGGATGCAATTCCTTTGAGTGATAGTTCTAATGAAATTGCAAGACTGTTTTTTTTTTTTTTTAAAGATTTATTTATTTATTTATACAAGCACTGGGTACAGTCAGAAGCGCCGGAGGGTGAGAGGATTCACCAGAGCCAGAGCGGGGAGCAGAGCAGGCAGAAGAACCAAAGTACACTGCTGAGGGGAGCAGCGGGCGGCAGGAGAGGTCTGCGCGCCATGCGGGACCCTCCTCCGGTGGTCGGGGAGCAGCCGGGGATCGAACCGGCGCCGCAGAGGCTACGGGCAGCTTCTCAACCCAGTGCTCAACCACTGCGCCACCGGGGAGGCCCAAGACTGGGTTATTTCTAAAGCAAATGAGAAGGAATAAATGCCCAGAAGATAAGAATATCCATTCTATAAAACCTCTGTCTATATATTCATTCATGCATTCAAAAAAACCAAAATTTTTTAGATGCCTACTCTACCAGCTAATGTGATCACTGCTGGTACACAAGTGTGAACAAGTTTTAGTCATATCTTTATTTTTTTTTATTTTTTTTTTAGTCATATCTTTAAAGGATTGAAAGAACAATATATTTCCAAAACTTTTCTGGTTTGTTTTATAATTTTTTTTTAAAAAATTAATGGTCAAGCAATTAAAAGTCCAAGTCTCTTAGGAGCTTTTCATTGCATTATGCCCCTCTGATTCTCTGTGCAACTTCAGTCTCATCCAGTATCCTGGTCTTTCAATTCCTTGACTCTTGTCAGTAATAAGTTTGGAAGGAAACAAAAATCAGATAATCTTCAAAAACAGATTCAGAAGCTTGGAGACCTTCATAAGGAATTTGGATTTTATTTAATGTGTGCTTGGGAGCAATTGAGGGAGTTCTGTATTTGGAGCAGATCACTCTGCCTGCTATCTAGAGACATGGTTATAAGAAGCCAGATGACAAGTGGTGGGGGAGGATGTTCTCCCATGTCAACTCAAACATTGGTGATTTTGCCAGTTGCCTAACAATTTTTGTTTCTCTTCTCCATCTTCAAACCTCTGACTCTTCTTCCTTACTGTTCCTAGTTTTTAACATATGGCCCCACTATTTACAGAAATTTGAGTGAGGATTTCCTTTGTCTTTCCATTACCAAGTCTGCAAACCTACTAGTGACTGCAACCCCCTAATTTCTCACCCTGTTGAGCTCAATTAGAACATGTTCCTCTTCTTCCATGGACTCTCCTTTCACCTGTGCTTTGTTGTGGCTCCCATGAGCTAACTTCAGTGACTATCCAATCTATTTTTTCTTTTTTTGGCGGGGAGGACTTCTTTCTCCCTTTTACTTCAATGAAGACTTAAATGTTCATACTCCTCTTCCCTAAAATCAAAATTGCAAATACAAGCAAACAAAGAACAGAATCTTACTTATTCCAAGTCTCTCTCCCTTCACACTCCTCCAACCTCTTCATAGTTAAGCTGAAAGACCCACCTACATTACTCCCCCAATTATATTCCTTTCCCACTCATTCATCAACTGACAATCTGGCTTCCCTCACATTACTCTAATGAAAATGCTCTTGAAATAGTAGCAAGACCCCTCTCCTCGCCCCACCCCAATAGTGAAATTCCATGGGGCTGCTTCTGTTCCCATTTGGTTTAACCTTCCTCAGCATATGACATAGCACAGTATCATCTTTTCTTGGCTTATTCAACAACATGCTTTATTTTCCTAATTTTTCCACTGCCTCTCTGGCTCATTTATTTCCTCCCTCCCTCCCTCCTTACCTCCCGCCCATGGATTTTATTTTTTTTCTGTTGCTTACTTGAGTGTTGTTCTCCTCTTAGTTTCCTTTCTAGCTTTTACTTGCTTTGGATAATATGCAGTTTGTAGGCTTTTTTCTGGAACTATGAAGTTTCTCTAAAGATGACTCCAGTGATCAGGTGCCCTGTGTGTGTGTGTGTGTGTGTGTGTCTGTTGTGTCTGTGTACTGGTAATAAGCTTAGCTGAAGATATATTACTTTTTTACCAGGCAAGGAAGGAGGCTGGAGGGCATTTATTTTTTAGCCTGCAACTACTCAATTGATCCCTTATTCTCAGTCTGGCTCCTGATCTTTACCCTCTGCCTGGACTGGTTTGTTCAATTCTATATCCTCTTTTTTTCAGTTTGCTTCAAAATAAATCTCCTTCCTCCTTCAAGAGTAAGGGGAGGGAATTCTCTCCTGACTCCTTTGGGTGAAGTGAGCTTTCTAATAACCTTTAAAAAGAGAATGTCTGGGTAATATTTTTTTAATGACATCAGCTCTATATTTGAAGTCATTCATTAGATGAGAAATTAAATTTTAAAAATTTGGAAAAACAAAAAATTATCTCATGAACTAATTAGTGACTATGTAAAAGAGAAGGCTTGGAGTCTTTTTTATTTAATTGCTTTATGTCTGGGAGTAATTGCCAAAGCTATTGCTATGTTATTATGAAGCTATTTTAGCTTAGTATATAAAGATATAGTAAATACTGAATTATTTGGTTTACATGTTAACAAAATTGCCCTTAAAAACATCCATGGTTTCAAATTATGGCTTCAAATACTATTCCTGCTGTATTAGTACTAAGCAAAGAATTTTCTCAAGATTCCTTACATTTGGTATTGTTCTTTCCATGTCCCCCTCACATTTCCTCTCCTGTATTCCTTTATGAGTTGACCCTTTCTCCATTACCTACAGAAAAGTAAATTGCTTTCTAAACAAAGCTGTACTTTTAAGAAGGTTGCCCAGCTGAGGACCATTAGGGACATCACGCTGTGAGATTCTAAGTTAGTCTCTTTTCATACAAGCAAGCACATATGCCTTGGCCTCCTTTTAAATATCACTTATTTGTTTCTCAACTTTGAGCAATGAAATATTTCCCAAAGGCTGCTATATATTGTAAGATTTTGTCCTTAATGAAAACATAATTATATGGGAAGAAAAAAGAAGAATAGAGCTTGCACTCAATGAATATACTGTTGTAGTGAGATATTCTCATTTTAAAGCGATGCTTGATTTTATAGGTAAGGGAACAGATTTTATAATTGTGTGTTGTGTTGGTTTTTTTTTTTTTTTTGTGTGGGACCCTCGCCGGCAGCCGGGGAATGAACCGGTGCTGCAAAGGCTGTGGGCAGCCTCGCAGCCCAGCGCTCAACTGCTGCACCACCAGGGGAGGCCCAATTGTGAATTACTTTAATGTAAAATGAGGTATAAAACTAAAATCCTTCTGCCATCTTCTCCTGTACTTCTTATTCTTATCTATTCAAATCTATGTGAGCATTGGTTATAGGTAAGTAGGAAGACTAGTCATCTGAGCAATGATGCTTGAGTTAATGATGCTTGCTGGTTCCTGACCTAGTGCTGGGTGTATGGAGCAGAGTGGTGGCTGAGGCACAGAAAATCTCTATCATCATTTTCTAGGTCAGGAGATGAAAATAAACAAGTAAACTAAGAAGATAGTATATTCATTATGGATTAAAAGTACCAATACCATAAAGGATACAGTGTGAAAATGAAATTTACTTTGGTGAAAAGGCTGGGGGGGATCTTTTCTGAGACACTAATATTTGAGCAGAATCTTGAAAAACTTGAAGGATGAAAAAAAGTCAGCCAAGGCAAAAAACACAGGGAGAGGAGTCCTGGCAGATAAAACAATAAATATAACCTCCATGCAGAGGGTAAGGACTTAGAAAGAACCAACCCGGGCCTCCCCAGTGGCGCAGCGGGTTGCGAAGCTGCCCGTAGCCGCTGCAACGCTGGTTCAATCCTCGGCCACTGGTGAGGGTCCCACATGGTGCGCAGACCTCTCCTGCCGTGCCCGCTGCTCCCCTCAGCAGTGTATTTCGGTGGGTCTGCCTGTTCTGTTCTCCGCTCTGGCTCTGGTGAATTCTCTCACACTCCCGCACTTCTGACTGTACCCAGTGCTTGTATAAATAAATAAACAAACAAACAAACAAATAAATAAATAAACAAACCTTTAAAAAAAAAAAGAAAGAACCAACCAGTCACAATAAGGGACTCTGCAATGTTGCGTCGAGACAACACCACACTGACAAACGGGAGTCTTGGAGCAGGCTACATAATGCAGGATGCTGCTGAAGAGCAAGATCCTTGCCCTTTTATTGACACATGTAATTGGTTTTAAGGAGATTAGGGAGACTAAGGAAAGGGGAAGAGTGTAGAAGATTAGGGATTGTGAGTCTGCCATCCAGGCACTGCTAATCTACTTGATGCTACACCCTAATCCCCAGCCATAGTTCTAATCTTATCAACAAGGCTCTCCACTGATCAGCTTCTGGGGTCCCTTGTCATACATCAGTCCTCAGCCCCCCCGGGGAATTCCCGGTCATACCTCCTGATGTATAAATCGGGAGTATATGTTATGCATTGGTCCTCAGCCCCCAGGCATTCTGGACATACCTTGTGATGCATATGTTATGCATCGGTCCTTAGCCCTCCGGGCGTTCTGGACATACCTTGTGATGCATAACCTTCCCAGTGTGATCCAGCTTTGTGCTCTTGTTTGATCTGAAGGGCTTAAGTGTTTGGGCTCCTGTTCCTAACTGGCTGGACCACTTTGACCTGTTTAGGTGACAAAATGGCGGCCGAATGGGCTGCCTAGGAGTAGCAGACCCACACTGCAATTTTTTTCAAGAGTTATAGGTATTGGTGTATTCACAATATGCATTAATGTAATTAACAGATTGGAGGAAAGTTAATATAAATATGAAAAAGTTCTAGCCTTGAAGGAAAAGAGATGATTAACACCACCAACAACAAAAAAACCCACCAAAATAACTGAATGAGTATTTTCAGAAAGATTTGTGAAGAGGTTGCATGGTGGGGGTGGGGGGGAAGGAAAAGGCCTACTCTGTGGGTTATCACCCTATCACGTTCGGAAGACTGCACAGGTCCCAGAAGCAGACACACGAGGAAAAAAAGGTTTGTTTCCATAGGGAGTAAAGGAAAGGGAAAGCTAAGAGGGAGGAAAAGGAAAAGTAAATTCATCGGCCATCAGGTGGCCAGATGTTGCCCACTCCTAGCCCAGGTGGCATCCCTTGACCAGAGGCCAGAGGGAAAAAGGAGCCTCACATGGCGAGAAGAGCCTGTGTCCTTCATGCAGGTGGGAGCCAGTCAAAAAAGTGAGCAACCAGCTTGTGCTCCATTTCAAAATTCATCCAGCAAATTCATCCATGTTCAGGAAGTCAGCGGGTGAAGCAGAAAATCCCACCTTTTCGTGTCCAGCATTGGTAGGCACCTGGCAGCTAACCTTCACATTGCTTGTGGGGATGGTTGGGGAGGGAGGCTCTGGAACTCTCCCTGCCCCCACAGTCTTGCCCCTGTGGCCCAGAAGGACAGGGGTGGGCAGCAGGGCTGGAGGCTGAGCAGCTTTCAGTGGGAGCAGGCAGTGCAGTGGGGGGCAACAGCCACTGTATCCCCATCCCACTGGTGCAGAGGTTGTTCCCTCCTGATCCCTCAAATTTCACAAGACATTGAACTTTGTGTTTCTGTGTCCTAATAATCTGTGAAATAGAGCTAATAATAGAACCAATTTCCAGAGTTGTGGTGGGGATAAATGAGCTATGACATATAAAACAGTTAAAATATGCCTCAGACATTCTAAATGCTATATACTTTTAATATTGTGACATCTCTTTGTAAACAGCATAATCATATTACAAGAAATACATTAATATTTAATATGCATGCTGAAATTTAAAAAAAAAAGTGAATGAGTTGAACAAAATAGTAGACAGAGCTTAAAGTTGGATCTGTAATATAAGGAAAATTGCTCAGAATATAGAGATAAAATAGAATGAAAATATGAAAGTAAACAGATATAGGAGTATCAGTTCAGATGTTCCTCTACATGTTTAAAGGAGAGCCAGAAATTGATATTAAATAAAATGGAGAAGAAACAATACTTACAATTAAACAAAAAGAGAGAGTGTAATATGCAGATGACCTGGATTATTCCACTCTCTAACAGTTAGAATGTTCATCTATAAGCAGTAGGGGTTAATTTAGAGTAAAGTACATTTACTTACTTTTTGTTCATTCACATTACTTGTTTCTTGAGTGAACAAAATTTATATCACCTTAGATTTGAAATAGTCTTACATATGTTTACGTTTATACCACCAAATATGTAGACAAAATATGTAAATCTAAATATAAAGATGTTTCTAAATAATAACATCATAGGGGCCTCTCTGATGGCTTAGGGTTAAGTCTCAGCAATATCACCACTAAGGCCTGATCCTCCACCAGGGAGCTACCCCACATGGCACAGCAGACCTCTCCTGTCTCAGCTGCTGCTCCCCTCAGCAGTGTATTTCAATAAAATCTGACTGTTCTTCTGCCCACTTCATCTCTGGTGAATCTTCTCACCACCCCTCCCAGCCTAAACTGAAGTTCTTCTATGCAAAAGTAAATTTTTAAAAAAATAGCAACAACATAACCAAAATATAAATCTGGAGGTAGATAGGAAAAGGAGATGAATAGTGCAAAAATACTAAAATCCTCATCTATCATAACAGAAAAATCAAGAGATATTTTTAAGTTGATAAATCTAGCCTTGAAATATGTAGTTATTCAAATGAAGTCTCATAAGCTTATTTATTTGTTTTCCTATTATTATTGAGGTAAAGTTGGATTATATTATTGTTTTTGTTTTAAAAGTTATAGATTCAAACCTCTACAAATGTATTTTTCACACCATGCTCAACATTAAAGCTCCAATAATCTCCACCATGCTCTATTGTACCGTCCACTTCCCCCAACTCCTATCCCTACATCCTCACATCTGGTTGCCTGCCTTTGCAGTCAGATAGCAAGGGCTGCCCTACGTGCCACCCCTCAAAAAAAAAAAAAAAAGAGAACAAACTATTGAGTATATGAGTATATGACAAGTAGGACCAAAAACATCATATTAGACAAAGGAAATCATAAACAAAAGATCCTCAGTTTATTAAAAGGCAAAAATAATCTGGGATGCTTAAAATCTGAGAAGTAATTACCTCTGGGTGAAGGAAGTGACTGTTGGAATTATCTAGAAAGAAGCATGCAGGTATTTTCTGGGTGATGCATATGTCCTACATCTTTACTGAGGTATGGTTATGCAGGAGTACATATTTCTTAAATCTCATTAATTGTACATTTAAAATGTTGAATTCAATTGTATATTAACTGTATATCAGTTTACAAAAATGACATGAATACCCAGATTGTATGTATTTACCTATATGCATGCTTACATGTGCCTAAAATATCCTGGAAGAGGGCTACATGTAAAACAGTGTATGGGGAGGAAGCAGGGGAAGAATTTACATTCTATATTTCTTTTAATTTTTAATGAACATATTGCTCTCATAATAAATAGATAAATTTTAAATGGAGTTTGAATCCTAAAAGGCACTGATGTGAAATGCTTCGAGACAGAGATGCTCCCTGCAAGCACTGCTCCTCTGCCTCCCAGCTCTTAACAGAGATGCCATCATGTGACTTTTCCACCCTCCCATTCCATCATCTCCATCCCCAGACCCCTCCCTCTGCATGAGCAGGGGAAACTGAGAAGGATGGAGCAGCTGCTGAACTTGAGGGAGATTGTCTGTTCAGAAATTAAGCACACTGGAGGGAAAGAAAGCAACAAATTAGAGGGGGCAAGTAAGAAAACCAGTTCCGAGTTTCAACAGAAATGTTTAAAGGGTCAAACCCAGAAATGAAAGGCATGTTGCAAGATCTCTGTTGAGGAGACTTCTGCTCCTGTCTGCAGTGACCATCTGTCAGGGTCTCTTGAAAGAGTGCACTGGATGTACATGTAAGGTCAGCTGTGACTGACTGTTCCACCAATAACAAAACAAAAAAACCTGGACATGACCGTGAGGCCTGTCCTTAGAAGCTTTGTTAACTCTTTTAAAGTCAGCTGCAAAGGACTTATAATGATTGCTAAGCTCCTGCTGCCTCCACCTTTTAATTCAGCATTCCCTTGGGTTATTTTGACTTTCCATTCTTTTATTTAATATAAAATATATACAGTACTAGAACCCCATTGCTAGTTCCTGCTAACAAGCTTTCCTTTACCTGCCCTGTTATTTTGACCTTCTGAGACTTACAAATCCCAGGAGTTTCTAGCTCAGGCAATTAGTGTAGTGCTTCAAATTTCTAACCTAGAGATCCCTTGCAGAGGACAGAGAGAAACTGGCTTTTCATAAGAGAATTAATTTTTTACTTGCTAACTCCCTGCTATAAAATTATTATTTTCACATGCATTGCTACTTACTTTTGTTGCTTTGTTGTTACTAATTTGTTTGAGTAACTGAGCTTACAATTTTTCATTTCTTAGCAAACTAAAGCAGATCAAGTTTTCTATAATTCATTAAAATACACACATACACACAATGTAGCTAGAATAAAGGGTTATTTTAAAGTATAGGTCTCTATATTTTACTACTGAAAACACTCAGTGCATTGTTTTTGAGCAAGATAGTGACCTTTGTGCAATTTTATTCAAAGATTCTTCTATTTTACAAAGCTTTTTGAGATATTCCCTAACAGGAGGAAGTCCTTTTAAGAGTTGGAATTTTTATGTATTATTAGCCTAAGGGTAAAATCAATGAAGCATTATGATTTTCTTGTGTTTACCTGTGTGTGTCAGTGGCCTATGGTTATTTATCAATGGTGATGAGGTTCCATATTTTATATATATATAAATTCCAGGCCTCTCTCTCTCTCTCTATATATATATAGAATATAGAATATATATATAGAATATATAGAATATATATATAGAGAGAGAGAGGCCTGGAATTTATATATATATAAAATATGGTACCTCATCACCATTGATGTGTGTATATATATATATATGTATACATATATATACGTATACATACACATATATACATGTATATATATACGTGTATATATACATGTATATATACATATATATATACATGTATATATACACATATATATACACATGTATATATGTGTATGTATACGTAACAGGAGGAACATATATATATGTTTCTGACTTTGCATATTTGAAATCCTATTACAAAGGTCTGAACTTCTCTTTAAAATGAGAAAACTCAGATGTTTTATTTGTGAGGCCTACAATGTTGACTTACATATTCTATCAATCATTTGAATATGCACTTTCAGTTGTGGCAGCACAATGCTATATGATCACCAAACCATTTGTTCTTTCTCTTGGACACAAAGAAGTTAGCATTTCCCAGATCACTTGCCTTTAGAAGGGCATTTTGATTCGTTCTGAGCAAGATTTATGAGTGGGAAAAGATACACTGCCTCATTTCTGAACAATCCTTATGATCTTACTCATTCTCAATCATGCTCTCTTAGCATAATCTACGCTAAGTGCTTTCTTAGCATAACCTATACTAAGTGTATGTCCTTGACCATAGCCCTGGGTTTAACCTGAACAATTTCATAAAAGAGAATATACTTTTGAGGTCATATGAAATCATTGCCCAGACTTTGTTAACATAGCTTTAAGTTTCAGAATTATTCTTGGAGTCATATTTTAACTAATATTTTGAAAACACTTCATCTTAATGGCTAGCATGATAAAAGTTTTTTGTGTTTCAGCTATTAAAAATCTTAGCTGGGGGCCTCCCTGGTGGCGCAGCGGTTGAGCGCTGGGTTGCGAAGCTTCCCGCAGCCTCTGCGGCGCCGGTTCTATCCCCAGCTGCTCCCCAGCCACCGGAGGAGGGTCCCACATGGCGCGCAGACCTCTCCTGCCGCCCGCTGCTCCCCTCAGCAGTGTACTTCGGTCCTTCTGCCTGCTCTGCTCCCCACTCTGACTCTGGTGAATTCTGTCACCCTCCCGCACTTCTGACTGTACCCAGTGCTTGTATAAATAAATAAATAAATCTTAAAAAAAAAAATCCTACCAAAAAAAAAAAATCTTAGCTGGACTGTACTTGAGAAAGGAAGGGAGTTTTCTTTGACATTTTTGCCCACATGTTGGCAACATGTATATGTTCCATGAAAGAAGGTAGAAATGGGAAAGATAAAAAGAGGGGATGACAGATAAGTGAAGGAAGGAAGGAAATTTTACTGGATATCTTTTAAACTAACAATGCTGGAAGGGGGTGAGATGAGGAATCAATCAATAAAATAAGATGTTTGAGATCATTGCTATGTATTTTTTGATAAAACAACTTACATGTAATTTAAAAATCATTTTGTATTGTGAAATACATATGCTATTAAAATTGGTCATAGTAAGATATACAAATGACTTGCATATTATATATATATACACACATAGATCTTTTATATATTTTGTTAGATTTTTATCTAGCTATATAATTTTAGGTGATGCAACATAAGTGGCATTACAAAATGACATTGTGATTTTAATTTCAAATTCCAATTGTTCATTGTAGTATATAGAAAAGAAATTGACTGTTATAAATAAACATTTTATCCTGCAAATTTATGCTTAATTGTTTGTCAGTTCTAGGAATTTTTAGTTGATTCTTTTAGATTTTCTTCATTGACTACCAGGTTATCTTCAAACAGAGACCATTTTATTTCTTTCTTTCCAACCTATATATTTTTTATTTCCCTTTCTTGTTTTATTTCAATAACTAGAATGTTCAGTATGGTTTTGAAAAAGAATGTCTTGCACCTAATCTTATTAGGAAAGTGTTTGTTTTTCTTATCATTAAGTATAATGCTATACATAGGGTTTTTATAGATTTTTCTTTATCATCTTGAGAAAGTTCCCCTCTATTCCTAGTGTACTGAGATCATGAATGAATATTGGATTTTGTGAAATTCTTGTTCTGTATCTATTGGTGTGATTATATGATTGTATGATTTTTCCTTTTTAGCTTGTTAATGTAATGGATTCCTTTAATTTCCAAATGCTGAATCAGACTTGTATACCTGTGATAAGTTTTTTTTTTTAAAGATTTATTTATTTATACAAGCACTGGGTACAGTCAGAAGTGAGGGAGGGTGAGAGGATTCACCAGAGCCAGAGCAGGGAACAGAACAGGGAGACTGATGAAATACATGTTAAGGGGAGCAGCGGGTGGCAGGAGAGGTCTGCGTGCCATGTAGGACCCTCGCCAGCGGCCAGGGATTGAACCAGCGCTGCAGAGGCTGCGGGCAGCTTCGCAACCCAGCGCTCAACTGCTGCTCCACCGGGGAGGCCCTACCTGTGATAAGTTTTACTTAATTGTGGCATATACTTCTTTTTACACATGATTTGATTCACATTGCTAATATTTTGTGGAGGATTTTTGCATCTATGTTCATGAGAGACATTAGTCTACAGCTTTCTTTCAACTTCTTTACCTGTTTTTCTGGTATTAAAGTAATGATAGTCTCATAAAATTAATTTGGAAGCCATTTCTCTGCTTGTATTCTCTGAAAGAAATAGTAGATAATTTGCGTGATTTTTTCCCTAAATGTTTGATAGAATTTATTTTGGTTCATTTTTGTGAATAGTGTTAAGATCTGTGTCTCGATCATCCCAATTGTGAAACTCCACATTGCAAATAAATTTTATAATCACTATCATGATCATAGAATAAGACTTTAAAGATTCCTAATTATGAATCTTTACACTACCACACATGAAGAGGCCACTTAAAATGGAGAAAATGCTCCAGATGACTGAGTATGAATAAGTATTTTAATGCTTAAATACTAAAAAGAAACTGAGAATTTTTTGCCCTCCATGTTCATTTTAGCACTATTACAAAAACCAATTGTGGAAACAACCTAATTACCCCAAAACAGATAAGTGAATCAAGAAGGTGTGGTATAGTACACAATGGAATACTACTTAATGATCAAAAAAGATGCTATTTGTGGCAATATTGATAGAGCTATAAGGGACAGTGCTAAATGAAATAAGTCAGAAGGAGAAAGATAAATACTAGGTGGTGTCACTAATATGTGGAATTTAGAGAAGCCAAACTTAGGGTGAGATAAAGACAAGCTTAGAATCGAACCCTTGAAAGCTGACTATAGAATTGAAGCATCCAGAAGAGCTGGTAGGGGAGGGGAGGGGTAAGAACAAAGAGGGAAGGAAGCACAATAGAATGTGGTGGTGGGCTATGGTGCTTTGCTGATGTAACTGCTATTGTAACATCACCAGAAGAGGAGGATCCTACACTTCTAAAATATAGATAATTTAAACCAATGGTACTTCAAAACAAAAATAAATAATTCAAAAAAGAAAAAAACAATTTGAAATTTGCTGTACATTTATTCAAAAGTCAAATGGATTTTGGTGAGTACAAGAATGGGTTAATGAATGAATAAAATATTCAACTTACTACTGCTGGAATAACATAAAATAATCATTTGATCACATGACTTCTTGGCAAAAATTTCACAGAAAAGCACAATGTTCTGTTCTTGCAGACAACTGCTACCTTTTGAATTTCTCATTGCTATCAGTTCTTTACACAGATGCATCTTATGACTTTTACAAAACAATCGAGCACAATTATTGTTTTATATGAGAAATAAGGATTCAAAGACCTAACGAATAAACAAGAATATATTGTCCATATAGTCTATGTTTCCCAATTCTTTCACTAACAACTTCTGCAAGATCCATATATATCCCTTGGGAAAACATCTGTTGTTTCCTGCTAAATGAAATAACATCAATATGCCTGTTCAGCCATGAGCTTGGATCATCTGCCTCTAATTTGGTGCATTTAAAAATCTTATTGGTCATCCCAGCGCTCGCGGGCACGCGGCCCTCCTCGGCAGTTTCCTGAGGGCCAGGCGCCCGCAAGCCGGCCGCGAGGACGCCGTTGGCAGCGCCTCTGATTGAAATCCCAGAAGATATACCTGTTCTTAGGAGAAAAAAAGGAAATCTAAGAAAAACGCTATGGCAAAGAGAATAAAAGCTAAGCCCACTTCAGACCAACCTGGAAGTCCATATCGCTCTGTCACACACTTCGATTCACTAGCTGTCATAGACATCCCTGGAGCAGACACTCTGGATAAATTATTTGATCATGCCGTGTCGAAGTTTGGGAAGAAGGACAGCCTGGGGACCAGGGAAATGCTAAGTGAAGAAAATGAGATGCAGCCAAATGGAAAGGTTTTTAAGAAGTTAATTCTTGGGAATTATAAATGGATGAACTATCTTGAAGTGAACCACAGACTGAGTAACTTTGGCAGTGGACTCACTGCCTTGGGACTAAAACCAAAGAACACCATTGCCATTTTCTGTGAGACCAGGGAAGAATGGATGATTGCAGCACAGACCTGCTTTAAATACAACTTTCCTCTTGTGACTTTATATGCCACACTTGGCAAAGAAGCTGTCGTTCATGGATTAAAGGAATCTGAGGCTACCTATCTGATCACTAGTGTTGAACTTCTGGAAAGTAAACTTAACACTGCATTGTCAGATATTAATTGTGTTAAACATATCATTTATGTGGACAATAAGACTATCAATAAAGCAGAATACCCTGAAGGATGTGAGATTCACAGCATGCAATCAGTAGAAGACTTGGGATCCAAGCCAGAAAATTCAAGCATTCCTCCAAATAGACCATCTCCTTCAGACATGGCTATCAACATGTACACCAGTGGATCTACTGGACGACCAAAGGGCGTGATGATGTATCATAGCAATTTGATAGCTGGAATGACAGGCCAGTGTGAGAGAATTCCTGGACTGGGACCAAAGGACACATATATTGGCTACTTGCCTTTGGCTCATGTACTAGAATTGACAGCAGAGATATCTTGCTTTACCTATGGCTGTAGGATTGGATATTCTTCTCCACTTATACTCTCTGATCAGTCCAGCAAAATTAAAAAAGGAAGCAAAGGAGACTGTACTGTCCTGAAGCCCACCCTCATGGCTACTGTTCCAGAAATTATGGATAGAATTTACAAGAATGTTATAGCAAAGTCCAAGAGATGAATTATATCCAGAAAACTCTGTTCAAGATAGGTTATGACTACAAATTGGAACAGATCAAGAAGGGATATGATGTACCATTATGCAATCTGATACTGTTTAAAAAAGTGAAGGCCCTGCTTGGAGGGAATGTCCGTATGATGCTGTCTGGTGGCGCACCACTTTCTCCTCAGACACACCGGTTCATGAATGTCTGCTTCTGCTGCCCAATTGGTCAGGGTTACGGATTGACAGAATCCTGTGGTGCAGGGACAGTTACTGAAGTTACTGACTATAATACTGGCAGAGTTGGAGCCCCTCTTATCTGCTGTGAAATTAAGCTGAAAGATTGGCAAGAAGGCGGTTATACAATTCACGACAAGCCAAACCCGAGAGGTGAAATTGTAATCGGTGGACAAAATATCTCCATGGGCTATTTTAAAAATGAAGAGAAAACAGCAGAGTATTATTCTGTGGATGAAAATGGACAGAGGTGGTTTTGCAATGGTGATATTGGAGAATTCCATCCCGATGGGTGTTTGCAGATTATAGATCGCAAGAAAGATCTGGTGAAGCTGCAAGCTGGAGAATATGTCTCTCTAGGGAAAGTGGAAGCTGCACTGAAGAATTGTCCTCTTATTGATAACATCTGTGCTTTTGCCAAAAGTGACCAGTCCTATGTGATCAGTTTTGTGGTTCCTAATCAGAAAAGGCTGACACTTTTGGCACAACAGAAAGGGGTGGAAGGAACTTGGGTCGATATTTGCAACAACCCTGCCATGGAAGCAGAAATACTAGAAAACTTAAATAAGGGACCAGGAAAATGAATATAAGAAAGTGAAAATCAAAATCAACAAAAAACTATGAACCAGACACACTTTTTGGGGGGTGGGGGGGCGGGAGGGGAGGGATTGGGGTCAGAATGGGGCGTTTGCAATTGTATGGGGGAATATTAAAATAAAATTTATTATTTAAATTAAAAAAAAAAAGAAAAAAGAAATTAGAGAAACTGCAAACACCATGAAATTGGAGCGGTTTGAAATCCCAGTCAAGGTTCGCCTCAGCCCAGAGCCATGGACCCCGGAAACTGGTCTGGTAACTGATGCTTTCAAACTGAAAAGGAAGGAACTGAAGAACCATTACCTTAAAGACATCGAGCGAATGTATGGGGGCAAATGAAATGCAGGTAGCTGATATACAGCTGTGTAGGAGGTGGCTGGGTGGTTTCTCAGTTCTAGGATTTTAAGCCTTTGTTGAACTGTCTGCTAGAATGTAAGGCAAATCTTTCTAAAGACACAGTAATAAAACCAAAAGTGATTAAAATAGTTGTTGAGTCTTGCATAGATCTAGTGAAACTGAAATTGAAAAATTTATTGCCCTTTAGCTGTCTTATTAATTTTAGAGTGAAAATTATGTTTTAAAAAATTAGTCTAGCATATACTAGTTTTCTTAAAAATATATGTACTGTTGAACAAAATAAACTTAAGTTGGCGTAGAATGTAGTTTCAGGAAATTTATAGCTTCCGATGTCTACTGTCTTCCTAGTTGAGAAGAAGCTTAAATATTAAGCATGACAAAAAATCTGTATTAACACTACTCAAAGCAGAAGTGCTAGAGGGCCTGAAAATTTCTCTTCCAACCCTTTATCTTGAAGGGAAAAGTCAATCAATATAATAGAATCAAATAATAACCTTGGAATCCATTTTAAGATTCCTTATGTTGCCTAAGTTAGGTGGAGAATCGTTGTACTATTGTGAATAATTATGGTGCCTGGAATAAGAATGAAGCAACGTATACACACCAAAAAATACCTAGTAATGTATTTAAAGGGAAATTGAGCTACTTCAAACTTGCAGGTCTAAAATCAGTAAGTAATTATCTGACTTAAGAGGAAAGTACATTTTTCAAAATGCTGAAAATCGCCTTTCTACGTGTATTCAAAGTAAAAGACTTGACACCAAGAGTAAAGTGATGGAAAGTCATTCAGATTTGCACAGGAAGCATCGTTTCTGTTAGGAAAGATGGTGAAATCAGAGGCATGTGGAATCACAGTCCTTGCATAGCACTTGAGCCTGAGGGACTGATTTAAATGCTGTATTTATCATTGACCACAGGGACTGATTTTAAAAATGTACTTATTTCAAATTACACTTGCAATTAAAGACCTGTTTGTGGTTGCTGGTTTGATTCCTGGTCAGTAGTTTGTGTTTCAGAAAGCTTCTCATTTTGCTTTAATTTCAGCAAAGCGGGTTATGATAAGACTTCCACAATTGATCTTGTCTGAATCTAGAGTGATTAACTTGAATGAATTTTGGGAAGCTACAGGGAAAAACTCTCTGTTGCCACTTTGGTTTCTGTGTGTGAAGAGTTTAGAAACTGGAAATGCTGGATTTGGGAGAAGGGAAGTTACTCAATAAGGAACTGAAACCTGTGCAGTAACTAGAGAGTGTGGGTTTCTTTTTAAAATTTTAATTAAAATCTGGGATTACAGATCCCTGAGAAATATTCACACTTCAACCATAGTTACTGTAAAAAAAAAAAAAAGCAAAAATTCTTAATACTGTTATTCTTTGCACTTTTTTCTTAATCATTTTATATATACATATATAAATATGTCGCTTACATATATATATATGTTGCTTACATTGCTTTGTACAGATGTGGGCCACCACTGCAATAAAATTCATTCTTTTTGCTCTCAAATATTTATAAAGAGAATATTTAAATGTTATGTATATGGTGGTAAAAAGGAAAAAATTTCATCTGGTATTATAAGCAAGAATGAAGGTCTTTGTAATGTTTCCTGTTCACTGCTCTGCAATGTAAAATTCAAGCAAGTTCTCCCTGAAGAGATGTGTGTGTAAGTATCCTCATTTTTCCCAACTTGCCTTTGAAGAGTGCAAATTCATTATTAAATAGACTACTACTATGACTACTTTTACTGTCTGGCCCACTCTTGATCTCTTAAGGATGGTTTCCTTAGAATTTTTCAAAATGTGACTTCTTTTCCTTTTGGAATGATTTTAAATGTGTGAGTGCATGCATACTCAGATATTTGCACCCCCACCTCACTCACCCCATCTCCCAAAAGCTAGAACACTGCCAACTAAACTGTTGTATAGGTCCTTTATAAACATGTCATTAACACTTAAGGTTGGGTGCTGCTAATTCTTCGTGAAAATCCAAATATTGTTAAGGGACCAGGGAGATGCCACTACCCCTGATTTTTCATCTAAAAATATACGTTTATGTAAACAGATCTTTCCATATTCATAGTAACTTTTAAAATATTTCAACCTAAAGATTTTGATCCTACATTTTTATACCTGTTTAAACTGTTCACTGTTATTATGATGTCAGCCATCAAAGATGTACTTTTAAAATTTACTACATTTATGTACATTTCTAAGTCAGACACTTGTGATTTTTTTCTTTGATTACATGAAAGTATCTTGCTTCCTTGATCTTTGCATTCATTTTTTTCTAGAGTGGAGGTATAATTGTATAACTATGCAATTGTTTTTCTAGAGTGAAGGTACAATAATGGCTTTTCAGAAGTGATATGAGATTACTCAAAGTCAGACATTCAAAGTCTGTTTCTTTGGTCAAAGTACTGTTTCTTTGGTCATAGAGGTTGATTAATAATGCTGTATCTTCCTGATAACATGATAAATGTTTCTAAAATAACACAATGAGAACAGGTTAAAGATTGTGTGCTATTGGATAGAAATACTTTGATTTTCAAATGTAGTTGCAAATTAGAATGTATTAATATTTGTACTTTCTGTTGAAATGCACGATTGCAGAATTGTTACTTAGATTTTTGTGTTTATTGATGAAAAGCTTTGTTTGTACTTATTTTTAAGTTTGCACTCAAATCTTAAATAAATCCACTCATGTTACCAAAAAAAAAATCTTATTGTCCCTCTGTTTGAAAAAAAAAATTCAAATACTTAATAAATAATGCAAAGTTATTTGCAATGAAATTTGCAGAAACCCAAAAAATATGTTTGAAGACAAAACCCTTACCTTAGACATTAAATCTTAGCTTATAAGAAGAATATAAAAATTATGTTTTATTCTATCAATAATCTCAATTTAAAATTTTCTCTTGTCTGAAACATGCCTAATTTGCTCTACTTTATGGTGACATGTAAAATCCAAGAGCATGGGAAACAAGGAGTTTCTCATATTCTCTTTCCCTGTACATATACATACATACATACATACATATATTTTGTATATGTATGTATGTGTGTGTGTGTTTATATATATCAGGGTTACAGCCTTGGTTGTTTGAAGTCAGTCACCACCAGAATACTCATATACAGAAATGGACATATACAATATTAACAAGCAAATAAATTAGCTGCTCCCCAATCCTTTTAGAAGATTTACCAGCATACCACTGAGAACATATTTGGTATAGAAACACATTTATATTTCATATTTCTATAACTTCTTCTGGCAATCATGTGTTTGTGGAGCCCCACACTGGTGGGTCCTTGGTGACTCTTGAGAAAATAATTTCAAGAATCACCAGGATGAAGCCAGCAACAAAGTTTACTAGAAGTGACAGGACAGCACACTGAAAGGCAGTTTCTGAAAGCAGGAGGGCTGCCCCGGAGCAGTAAAGCAGGAGGCTTCTTAAGGTATTTTTCCCTTTTCTGGATGGGGACACATCCCTTTTCATTATGTACACTTGCTCCAATCCCTTCTCCCCGTTCCAGGACTAATTGGAGCTAACTGCCCCTAACCAACCCCCCACACCTTACCCCTATTTTTGAGTTGGTGATGGGCAGCAAACTGTAGTTAAAAGACTCTTCCCAAGCCTCCCAGGCTTGCCTGACCTTATCTGATCCTTCAGACAAAGTGCCCAGAGCCTGGAGATACAGCTGTGCTCCTTTGGGGGTGGGGGTGGAGGGACTGGGGGTGGGGTTTAGAGTCCTTTCTATCCCTCACACTGTATTACTGGCACTGGGACCAAGCTGGCTAGTATTTACATCTTTTATAAAAACCATCTCTTTGTTTTGCAAGGAGAAGGAAAGAAAAATAATTAGGTTAGGGGTATCACATGACTGAAAAAAAAAATTGAAGAGGCTTCTACAGGTCTGGAGTTTCCTGAGTTGCTGGACATGTTATATTCACTCTGAGAGGAATTTATAGGTGGAGTTGCCTACTGAATTTTTGAGTTTTATAATATGAACAGATAAAAGAAGTACATTCTAAAGAAAGAGTTTGTATTTAAGAATGTGTCTGAAATAATTGTCCCTATAATCAAAAACGATGGTTAATCCCTATAATTCAAGAGGATTTATTTTGATTGTTTATGTAAGTTGCAATTATTGGCATACAGTTTTATGGAAAACTAGTCATAAATATACATGGATATATTTACTGTGTGGACCTGCCCTTCCATTTTGAGTGGTAATGTTTTTAGTTGTTAGTCTGATTTTAAATTTATTTATAATAAATTAGCCAATGTACTTTGTCTAAAGCTTATACTATTACAATATGCATGAAGATCTTTCTTTTTCCTTTCATTTTCCATATTAGAGATATTTAATTTCTGCATATTATAGCTGTCCTCCCTTTCTTTTCTTCCCTCCTCCCCTTTTTTTCTTCCCACCCTTCCTCCTTCTTTGTTTCATTATTAGATATGAAATTAAAATTTTGAGTTCATAACATAATCACAAGATTCAAATTTACACAAGCGCTGGGTATAGTCAGAAGTGCGGGAGGGTGAGAGAATTCAGCAGAGCCAGAGCAGAGAGCAGAACAGGCAGAATGACGAAGTGCACTGCTGAGGGGAGCAGCGGGCGCGGCAGGAGAGGTCTGTGCACCATGTGGGACCCTCACCGGTGGCTGGGGATCGAACCGGCGCTGCAGAGGCTGCGGGCAGCTTCACAGCGCTGCACTCAACCACTGCGCCACCAGGGGAGGCCCTCGATTTTTTTTAATATATATAAAATAAATGCACCCCACCACCTCTTCTATCCTTGTTTATTTCCCCTTTTCCTCATTGGTTATAAGTGTGAGATTTATTCTCATTGTCACTTTGAGAAAACTTATCTGTGCCAATGAAAATAACTTTTGTTTAATGTTTAATGAATTTGGTTAATTTGTTCACTTATTTTTAATACAGATCAAGACACAGTATAAGAAATGATGTAGAACATCTATCATATATATCTTGGTTCACATTGCTATAATAAACTACCCTAGACTAGGTGGCTTTTAAACAGCAAACCTTTACTTCTCATAGGTCTGGAGGCTGGGAAGTCTAAGTTCGATATCTAAATCTGTGGTGTGAACCTACTTCCACATTCATAGACGGCTGTCTTTGGTCCTCACACGGTAGAGGAGCAAAGGAACTCTCTGAGGTCTGTTTTATTTGTGAGGGTTTCACCTTCATGATTTAGTTACCTCTCAAAGGTTCTCATAATGATATCACATTGGGGATTAGGTTTCAGCATATAAATTTGGAGTATCACATTCATTCTAGAACATTCCATTTATACCTGGTGAAAATTGTAGGTCCTTGATGACCTACTTTCCAACAGGGCCGACCAATCAGAGTCAAAATACTAATGAGATTTTATTGAATTCCATCATTTTCCATTCATTTTACCTGTGACTTAAATGGGGTGATAAAGCTGATATGTGTCAGAAGTTACAGGAAACATAGAGGAGATGAAGCGGGCTGCAGGGAGATCGGCAGGAACAAGTCTTTGTAAGATGCTCCTTCCTGCATAGTCTGCTTTTCTACTGACAAGCAGGTCTCCAAAAGGAGATGGGGGTATTTACTGGTCACAGATTCAAGGACATATCTGCACAGAACTAAGAACTCTCAGGATGATAAAAAAAAAAAATACCAAAAAAAAAAAAAATCCCAAAACTCTGGAAAGACCAGGAAATAGAGGACAAGGTACAAAAGAGAATCAAAGAAACTTGACTTGAAAGAGATCTCAATATATCCTCCACCCAAAACTAATTTTCACAGCTACCCAATCCAGTAATACATGAGTTTTCACCCAGTATTTGTTAATAACAAGCCAACATTTTAGTAAACAATGCTAGACCTTAGTCTTAGCCCAGCACTATTGTTAAATTACATTTTTATATTCTATTTTATAAATGACATTGTTGACATAACATTTCTCTACTGTATATATATTATATATTTTTTATATATTTTATATATTATATATATTTTATATTATATATGTAGTTTCTAACTTAATCCTTTATTCTATTCTGCAAGTTTTCTATTTATGCTTTCGTTCATTTATATATTCATGTTTGTTATCTTCCCTAAATTCTTTGATTTTGGAGAAAGATAGCACAGACATAAATTATAAGAGGAAAATACTTAAAGCAGAAAAATGATGTCAGTGACATTTAATTTCAATTTTTTTTTTCCGGAATAATATGGGTATAAGCAAATTAAATAACATAGATAGAGAAATGTTAGATATGACATTCCATCTAAATAATAGGATAATGGCTTGGGGATGGTTATTTTCATGAAATAACAGTACTATCTATTTGTTGTCTGATTTGCCAAGTGTACATTCTCTCCTGGTCTTCCCTTCCCATCTCCCTTTAAAATTGTGCAGTTTTAAGATTTCAGATGTGAGCTTCCAAGATGGCCTAGGGGTTAAGTCTTAGCACTATCACCCCTATGTCCTGAGTTCGATCCCAAGCCAACTAACCCACATGTGGCGCAGCAGACTTCTCCTGTTTCACCTGCTGCTCTTCTTAGCAGTATATTTCAGTAAATCTGCCTATTCTGCTTCCCACTCTGTCTCTGGTGAATCCTCTCACCCCCCCCCTCCACACACACCTCTGGCCTACACCCCAGTTCTTCTACACAAAAAAAAAAAACACATTAAATTAAGATAAATAATGCTCAAAAATATTAAAAAAATAAAATTTCAGATGCAGAGATAGAAGATCATGGCTCATAAATTTTAGTTTTGGTTGGTTCTGATTTAGACTTATATACCATTGGATTGTAATCACCCAACTGTCAACTTTTGAAATAGGAATAATGCAGTCTTCATGGAACAACTCCTCCTCCATCTCCTCCACAAGTTACTTCTTAAGTGACTATTGAACAGTTGCAGACACGTTATTGAGCAAAATTCATTAAAATAGCATGATCCAGGGGCCTCCCTGGTGGCGCAGGCAGTTGAGCACAGTGCTGTGAAGCTGTCCGCAGCCTCTGCAGCATGGGTTCGATCCCAGCCAGCCGGGGAGAGACGCACATGGCACAACAGACCTCTCCTGACTCTCCCGCTGCTCCCTCAGCAGTGTATTTCAGTCGGTCTGCCTGTTCTGTTCCCCGCTCTGTCTCTGGTGGGTCCTCTCACCCTCCTGCACATCTGGCCTGTACCCCGGTTCTTAAAAAAAATAGCATGATACAGTTGTAAATATTATTATAACTTGGTGCTTAGAGCAATTATGCACAAGTCAAAAATTGGAAGAAATATTTCTCTAATCTGGATGGATGGACTAATATGGCCACCATTTGTTACTGTTGATATATATTCTCTTCGACTTAACCAATTCTATTATATCCTGCTCTTGTACTTACATTACCTCCATGAATGTAAGGATACCTTGAGCTCCTGAATGATTTGTATAATGATTTCTTTTAGAAGATGTCAGTATGTTCAGGAAACAACTTTAATCTTTGGTTTTATTTAACATATGTGTTTCAGTTTGTTTTTTACTGTGAAGAAACAGTATTTATTTTAGAGAACAACAGATGACCTTTAAAAATATGATACAAGGACCATGTGTATTCAGTTATATTTGCGTAATTTAATATTCAGAGATTATTCAAGGGAGAGCTCCTAAATCTTAAAATCTTCATAGTTTACTTTTGAAAGCCCAGGGATGGAGTATTGGGAAATATATCCCAATCAAAATAGTAAGAGGAACTTTTTTACTTATTAAACTTTCTAAGCTAGTAAATTGCACAAGCTTTTCTCTATTCTTTTTATCTGTTCAGATTTGTCTCATCCTTTCAATGCCGGTTTAAAATCTTTCTATGAAGTTTCACTAACTTCTCCAAGCCTCAAGAATTTAATTCTCCTTTTGACATCTATAATGTCAACTTTCAATTTCAATTTTTTCTTACTGTTTCAAGACTTTCAATATATTTACCTGATTAGAGAAAATATTTCTGTGGTCATGAGTTATAATTTTTTTTATTGTGCCATATGTCATATTTATTTATTTATTTATGCATACAAGATCTAGGGTATAGGCCAGAAGTGGAGGGGGTGAGAGGATTCACCAGAGATAGGGTGGGGAGCAGAACAGGCAATCTATTGAAATACACTGCTAAAGGGAGCAGTGGGTGAGACAGGAGAGGTCTGCTGTGCCATATGGGTCAGCTCCCTGGCCGAGGGTGGAACTCGTCACAGTGGCTGGCAGTAGCTTGATAACATTGAGACTTTAACCCCTGCGCCACCTGGCAAGCCCAATGTGCCATATTTCTTAACACAGTTATGATATTTGGTACTTAGTAAATATTTGTTGCTTATTTTAACTGTTTATTTGGGAAAATAAAAATAATGTCAGAAACCCATGAATCCATTACCAGTTTCAGTAATTATCAACACATGACAAATTTTGTTTCATCTTTATCCTAACATGTTTCCTATCTCTGGATCATTTTGAAGCAAATGTCTAACTCTTATTTCATCTGTAAATATTTCAGTGTATGTCTCCAAAGGTAAGAAAACTTAAAAACAAAAACAAAAGAAAACTTAAAAAAGAACACTCTAGGAATATTATGTCAATAAATAAATATGAGTACATTATGATATGCAGTATTTTATCCGTGTTCAAAATTTCCTTGATCATGTAATTTTATTTTATAGTTTTTTTAGAATCAGGGTCTATATAAATTCCAAAATTCTAATTGTTTCGTGTAGGTATCCTAAGTTTCTATATTCTCTAGATTATCCTATTTGCATCTTATTTTTTTATTCTGTGATTTATACATTAAACAAAGGGAAAAATTTATTCTGTAGAGTGGCTAACATTTAATTTTTATGGACTGTGTTCCTGTGATGTCATTTAAGAAGATTCCATAAACATTGTAGTTAGACCTAGAGGTTTAATATGGCTCCGTTCTTTCCTTTTAAAGAAATAGTTCAAAAATGGAACAATGTTTTCTTCAATATGGAAATGTGTAATAATTGATTGTCTTTTTTTATGCTTTGAGCAGCATTTGGCATTCATTACCCAAACCTATTCATTCATTAAAGAATTATCATTCTCAATCTATCATATTATTTGGATTACTTCTAAAAAAAGAAACTTCCTGACAACAGCCTGCTCCTCTCAGGGGGCCTAGATTCAATTGGACCAGACTGTGTAACAACTTATTCAGCAATTATTCAAAAATAAAATAATCAGCTAACACTTAGTGGAGGTTAAGAATGACATATGAGGGGCCTCCCTGGTGGTGGAAGGGTTAAGGGACACAACCTATGAAGCTGTCCACAGCCACTGCAGCATGAGTTTGATTCCCAACCAGCCAGGGAGGTACCCGCATGGTGCAGCAGACCTCTCCTGTCTCGCCTGCAGCTCTCCTCAGCAGTGTATTTCAGTCAGTCTGCCTGTTCTGTTCCCTACTCTTTCTCTGGTGAATCCTCTCATCCCCCCACACCTCTGGCCTGTACCCCAGCACTCATATGCATATATAAATAAATATTTTTTTTAAAAAAAAGGAGTGACATGTGATACAAACAGAAGGAGTCCTATCAGAAACTTAGTGGGAAGATCAGGGAAATAGAGAGCCAGCTAAAACCACAGCCATCTTTGTTCCTCTGGAAGTTTGTTCTCCTTAAGAATGATGCAGACTGCACACTTTGGGAAAAAGAGCCTTCACTAAATTAGTTTAACCAAATCACAAAAAAATCAAAAACATCAGTATTCAGGTTGACTATAGTAAATTATCAAAAATAGCCAGCCTTGGCGAAAGATTGATTATAAGCAAAGAAACATAAGCAAAGAAAAGTATGACCTATATTCAGGATGAAAAAGAAATAAAAACTTCTCATGAGGAGGTCTAATTATTGAACATACTATTCAAAAACTTAAACTATATAAATATGCTTAAAAAGAAAAGAAACTCCATTTTAAGATTTAAAGAAAGATATGTGATATCTAAAATAGCACATCAAATGGTAGAAATTATAAAAGAAGAAAACAAAAATTCCTTAGTTGGAAAATTCAAACACTGAAATGAAGCCCTCACTAGAGGGCTTAACAGTAGATTTGACCTTTTATAAGAAAGAATCCATGAATTTGAGGATAGACCGATAGAGATTATATAACCTAAAAAAACAAAGAGAAGAAAAAAAAACCTCAGAGAAATGTGGATGTCTTTAAGTGCATCAAGCTATGTGTAATGGGGGAAGAGAAGAAGAAAGGAGATGAGAAGAAAAAAGAAAAAAGAACAGAAAATATATTTGAAGAAATGATAGCCCACAATAGAAGATGATGACGTATCTTTTGAATAAATAAATGAAATGCCTGTCCAAGTTCACAACATACAATTTTCAATCAAATTTTTGTTACCCTTTTTTCTTTTTTTTCAAGACTTATTTATTTATGCATACAAGAGTTGGGGTACAGGCCAGAGAAGTGGGGAGTGAGAGGATTCACCAGAGACAGAGTGGGGAGCAGAACAGGCAGAGCTACTGAAATACACTGCTGAGGGAGCAGCAGCTGAGACAGGAGAGGTCTGCTGCTCCATGTGGGTTGCTCCCTGGCTTGCCCAGGATGGAACTGCAGAGGCTGCGGATTGCTTCATAGTGCGGTGCTTAACCCCTTGTGCCACCAGGGAGGCCCCCTTTATTTTAACAATAAATTTATAATTATAATCTTAAACTACTTCCTTTGGTATTTTATATTATTTAAATATTTCATAAAAAACAAGTATGGAAATTTTTCTCCACGCTACGGTTTACAATGAAATTGTCATGTGGTTGATATTATTTCTAAAGTTTTATTTTTCATTTCAAATTTTCTTTAGATTTGTGTTTATAAAAGCACTAAGTGATTGCTTACTGGAAGCAACTCGCATAAATAATAAATTAAAAGCAGACTTACAGGAATAATGGAAAAGCAAGTTATATTCATATCATCCATATGCATTTAGCACTGTGTAGGCTTTGCAGTTGGAAGAAAATGCTATGAACAGATTCTTTTATCAGTTTGATTTGTTCATGAGTGAGGTTCTATTTGTAATTAAATAGTAAAATTCTTGTAGTTAATGAAGGCAAAGCAAAATTCTGCAAAACATTAATACTCAGTGAATTGGGGGCAAGATAAGAATGGGAAAAGGACTAATGTAACTGTAAGATTCTCAGCTGTAATAAAATAACTTTAATTGCTGAATCTCTCCCTCTTTCTATATGATATGTATGTATGCATGCATGCATGTATGACTCCATACGTATTCTCTCACTTCTTTTAATCTCTATATAGATACACACTATATATATACATTTATGTATATATGTAACTCATTTGTGATATATGTAATATGTAGGTCTGCATATATATTTATGAATCAATACATATATTGAGAGAGATTGTTAAATTACAATGAACCTAGATTAACCCTTATAGAGATAATTGAAGTACACTGTATAAAAATGCATGTTGTCAGAAGTCAGAAGGCACTCTGACTTCTGACAATGATTGCATCCTTAATAAAGGATGAACATCTGGCATCCTTAATAATCCAAGAAATTTGAGGCAATATATGCATATTTATGGAAATAAGATTTTCTTCCTTTTCTAAGCCATAATAGTTCTACTAATGAATTTATGGATTGTTAGCTAAGCTAGTAATATATGTAACTATTTTTCCTTCAAAATGCAGGTTGCTTTGGTGGAATGTGAGTGAAGTATGTCGAGGTATGAAATTACATAGTTTTGTAAATGAATGAAAAATCAATAAAATTTGACTAAAAAAAGACAGTAACCAATATTAATTGGTTTGGAGATAAGCTTTCCTGCTTACTTTGCATATTTTAGTATAAAATTTCCCCTCCAAGTTTCCCCTCTTTACAACCTTTTGTTTTCTTGGAATTGTTGATATAATAACACATAGATGACTGGATGCATATCTCTGTCAATGCATAATTGTAATTAGTACATGTTTAGTCTTTGAGATCAAGAAAAGCCAAATTCAAATTTTGGCTTTACTGTTTATTAACTGGATGACTTGAATAAATTATTTAATTCCTCTGCTCCTCAGTTTCTTCATAGGCAAAACAGCAGGTAATTTCTACAATTACAAACTGATTACTAATAACCTCTATGTCAATAAGGTTAATGTCTTTTAAATGTCTAATACAGTATCAGATGCAGCGCAAACTCTCTTCAATCCAGAGTTACTACTTTCATTATAGTTACTACATCTCTATTTGTGATAATCTAAAATTAAATGACCAGTTTCCTTTTTTTTAATATTTACTTTTATTTATTTATGCATAGAACAATGAGGATGTAGGCCAGAGGTGTGGTGGGTGAGAGGATTCACCAGAGACAGAGAGGGGAACAGAACAGGCAGCTCTACTGAAATACACTGCTGAGGGGAGCAGAGGGTGAGACAAGAGAGGTCTGTTAGGCCATGTGGGTTAGTTCCCTGGATGGGGATCCAATTCATGCTGAAGTGGCTGCAGTAGCTTGATAGTGCTGTGACTTTAACCCTTGCCCCACCAGGAAAATAAACATTTTCCCTGAAGGACATAAGGCCAAACTAGCTGCCATAGATGTATCTCCTTTAGATTGTTATTGGTAAGGAAGAAACATGGTTTCTTTCTTCAAAATTGTCAGTGAAGTCAACCTTGCCCAATCCTCTGGCTCATTCTCAGGTCTCACTTGAACTTATCATGCAGTTGATCTCCTCCTTAAACCATGTCTGCACATACTTTTTGGGGCACTGGTCTGACCATCTTCCTGGATGTCCTTTCTTAACCTCCTTTGCTTGTTGCTTTTCAGCAACATATAATATCCTAATTTTGCAATATGCCAAGGTGAGTTTCTTTGACTCCTCTTTTTGTTCCTTCACTCATTCCTTTGGGATGAATCATTCCAGTTTTATGACTTTAAATGTAATTTTTTATGCGGTTCACATCCTATATTTAGGTTTATCACAGACATTATTCTTGAGCCTCCAACATACATATCCAACTGCATACTTATCTTTTTTCTCATTCATAAAATGAGCATGGTGATGCTGTTCTATTTTCTGACTCATCATTTCAGGTTGAAAATGAATTGGTGATTGATATTAGAGAACTATAAAGATATCTTTAATATGAAGCCATAACTATCTTGTTATATTTGAATATATGCAATATATTATTTAAACACTAGAGTAACTATATTTTGTGATTCATAGCAAGACAACTAACCTTGTAACTAGGATTTTTTCAATAGCTTTTTACTTCAGTGTGTTTTAGTCATTAAATTGTCCATGAGAGTTAAGCATATTTGCATGCTGCTATAACAGTTATTTTTGGAAACAGTTCATGAACCATATTAACATGTTTTATATTTATTTATCCTTTTGCTAATTCACTATTACGTGAATGAGTAAGGTTTCCTTATTAAAAGCTGAGAATGTCAGACTGATAGAGACAAGATGAAAATGAAAGAATTGCCATTTGGATAAGTTATGAAAATGATTCAAAGAAAGCAAAACACACAGGAGATGCTTAAAAAAAAATAAATGCTAACATAAAGAAAGCAGGCTAGCAAAGGCCATCTGCTACAGAAGTGGTCTTCAATAATCAGGCAGACAAGTGCACCCATTACATGGGAGTCAATGCTGGCTGATAAATTACGCTGCTTGTTCAGTGATTCTCAATAAGGGATTTGCCTGGGTCCATAGAGATTATGCCTCATCTTGCGATAGGAGTTTCCCTCCACCACGGTTAATGTGGATAATGTCTCTGCATAGTATCTAACCTGAAAACTTCTTAGAGTTTTTCCTTCAAGAAGCTTGTGATTTTAGAGTGCCTTAAAAGGCTCAGAATCTCACCTTACTGTTTGTCTATAAATTGTTAACTGAAAAAACTTTCTTGCAGGCATCATCATCATCACATAATAGCTTCCCTGGGATAGAGAAGTTTGCCCAGAAAGCAATTTGGAGTTGCCAGCAGTCACAGATGCTCCTACAATGTGGATTCAGCCTGTCATTCCAAAATTGCAGCCCTTTAAGGCCATAATTTACTTTATGAAGGAAGACATTTTAACTTCAACACACATGAAAGCCTCATTCTATGACAGAAAGACAATTACAGTAATGGACACAGCTCCTGTCTGCCTCTCAATTATTTGGGTAGGGTATGTAAGCAGGGGTACTACATTAGCTCTTGATCAGTCTGCCCATGAATGAGAATTTTTTTTTCCATTTTCAATCATTTAGAGACATAAATTTCACATAATACTCAGTACAGAGGAAGAAGATAAGCTGCGATAGATCCATTTTTAACCATAAAATGGGATTATTTATAAAACGGTGGCTCATAAGGGAGAATAAATGATCTTTATTAAAATGAAGGAAATTGCATGCTTCTAAAAAAAAAAATCTTAAAATAAATAATTCCAACAATGGAGGAAGCAAAATCACCCCTTGGCAAATCTTGATAGATTATTTATGCTTTTGGAATAGAGTCATCCAGGCACATGACCATCCTTGATTAATAATGAATGTGGTTTTGGGATGATCATAACAGTATTGTGCAACAAAGACAGCACTAATCATTTGGAAAAGAAACAGCAAATGCAATTACTCTGTAATCAGAATAGACCAGCAAATGATGGCTCATCAGAGGAAAGCATATAATATAGCCATCGTTCTGTAAATTGGCCTTATATAATAAAGCATAAAATATGCCCTGTTTAGGAACTGCTCAATGGTTCAGAAATAACCATATAGTCACCTTCTCAAAAAAGGTGACCATGTTAGATAAGTTTAAAAGAAAGCCAGGACGAGGGTTTGAGGAGGTGAATTCATCATGATCAGTTAAGTGTGAGTTGGTATTTTGAACCTGTCTTGGACTGCATTCCTTAGCTCTCCCTGATTTTAACAACTTACATCTTGATCAATGGTCATAGCAGAGGATATATTAAACTGACCTTTACTATAGTATATTATAATAAAATTATAATATAAAAAATATAAACAGAAGATGCATTCATCTTCTTTTCACATGGCATCATCTTCTCTTCTACCTTGTGATCTCTGCAGGTTCTTTGTGACAAAGACATTGTCTCAATAATCACAGCCAGAATTCTTGACATTCCTGCATGAACTCTACAACCTTGATGGATCTTTATATATTGATGTGGGCCAAGTACACCACCAGCTCAATTGCTCCTTGAAATGAAAGAAAGTGCACACTTGTCCACTAGTCAAATCATATTAAGGGAAGTTCTGTGAAGAGACTTGTGAGGAAAAAGAAAAATTGACATTTAGGAAAATGCTGAATTTTTAAGTTCCCTTCTTCCATTTTTCACTCAAAATGGCCCTAAACCAACTATCAGATGGAGTTTGTTTTTGTTGTGAAATATAAAGGAACAAAAAAGGGATTTAAAAGTCGTTTCCATGTGAGCAAAGCTAAACACGTTTTAACTTTTGTAAAGTTTTACTTTTGAGATGTTACATGATCTTATAATGTTTTTGCATATAAATCTCCCAAAATTTAGCCCAGTGTCTATCTTTATCTATCTCTCTTCTGACTCCATGGAGGCCCTGGTTAATGTTAAAGGCCCTCGTTCTGCTTAAACGTCATGTTTTAATCAATTTGAGAGTTCCGTAAGGGAAATGAAATAAATTTGATGCATAGTGAAAAATATCATTTTCTCCTTTTCCTCTAAAATAAGTCTATTGAGAAGCAACAATATGAAAAAGGCCTTAGCTAATGGTGTTGAGTTTCTCTCCCCAAGGCTACATTTTGTGATTTTTTTGCCCATTTGCACAAGTGTGTGGGAAGGTCCTTGTATTCCTCCACACTTCCCTGACTCATTGTCTACATCCTCAGAAAAATGTGAATCAATCGTTGCTCCATGTACTTCTCTTCAAATGCAATTTCAGATAATAATGACACTTTATACATGTTTTCAATGCTAATATGTCATAAGTGCTATAATGTATTAGGAGTAAGGAGATCTGAGTTCTAATATTATGTTCTCATTCACTTCTTTTTAAATAAGATTCTCATATATCACTTTTGTGTATAGAAGCATGGGGGTATTACATTATTACATTATTTTAATGTAATTGTGTGAATTGGCCTCATATTCTTAGTGCCAAAATGTTCAAACATTATACAGTAATGGTGCAATTTCAAGGGGATGGATGCCACATACAAAAATCAGAACAGGGTCTCCCTGGTGGCACAAGGGGTTAAGACGCAACCTATGAAGCTATCCGCAGCCACTGTAGCACAAGTTCAATTCCCGGCCAGGGAGCAACTCACATGGCACAGCAGGCCTCTTCTGATTCACCCGCTGCTCCCCTCAGCAGTGTATTTCAGTCGATCTGCCTGTTCTGCTCCCTGCTCTGTCTCTGGTGAATCCTCTCACCTCCCACACCTCTGGCCTGTACCTCAGATCTTGTATGCATAAATTAATAAATCTTTAAAAAATAATAAACAAATAAAAGTAAAAATCAGAATAGACTTATTTGGATATTCATCTTATTTTATTTCTTTTAATACTTTAATTTCCCCATATATAAAAAACTCCAATAAATCTCAAAAAGAATTTGAATTAAATCTATATTGCATTTATATGATTCATATGATATTTCAAGCCAGAAAAGAGTCCAAAAACTTTTATTCAGCACTCAATAGTTGGGGTGAGACAAATAAAAACATTGTTTCTATGTCTATAAAATTAAATGTCTTCCATTGTAGAAAATTTGGAAAGTATAAGAAAAAAACAGGCCTTTTTAACACTTTTCAAATATGATTTGCCATTGGTTTTCCTTCTTAAAAAAGAGCCTGATGTTTATGGATACATAAGTTTTCCCTAAGATTCAGATGTCTGGTCAGTGGAGCCCAGTAAATTGAATACTTCTAGCATACTCCATGCAAAGGCAGTTCGAAGTGTAAAATGTGGGATCAGGAGCAGGTTTTCTAGGTTTTAATCCTGGCTCTGACTTCTACAAGAGACAGAAACTTGGGAGAACCTGGAAAAGGAAATGTTTCCTCCTCTCTAACACACAGATGATGATAATGTTGATTTCATAAATTTATTTGGAGATCACATGTAACAATAGTGCTTGGCATTTCTTAAGCGTTTCTTAATATAAAGTGTAGATATCAGATTTTACAGTCCAATTTTGTTCAGAACATCCTTTCTTTTGGCAAGAAGTTTCAACACTTTCATTTCTGAATACATATCAATCTTTCTGAAACAGTGACCATTTTTCCTCTATAGCACAGATGACAGCAACAAGTGTATGGTTTTCACTATGGGTAATTATTTATTAGGCCTTCCAAAATCAAAAATCTCCCCTTGATCTTACTATTCTAGAATATAGTGAAGCAGCTAGTCCACCAACTGCTAAGTGTCCATCCAATTAGCCTGAAGTTCCGCCCATTTCCTTACATGACCTCAGATAGAAAGTTCCTTACTGCTTGCTTGTGAGTTTGCCCTTTCTCATGCCTTGTCTTGTGTCATGCCTTCAAATGTGAGTGCACCATCAGCAAGTAGCATGTAATTCCATGTGTGAATGCATTGAGAATTCAGACAATTGATTTTAAGTTTTGCTAAAAGGCAGACAAGATCTCCAATAATTTGAAAAATGTAACATTTTGGACTCAATTCTAATCTCAAGGGACTAGAATTTAGTATTATTGTTTTTTCTTACAGTATTTGCAGTCATCTTTCAGGGCAACACAATATATGCCTGGAAAAGACAGCAACTGAAAAACATAATAACTGAACTTCTTTTCTCTCTTTCTTTTAATGTACAGTTAAAGAGTTTTTTCAGTTGATTAAATTTTTTAGTAGATGCTGGATTTAGTGCCATCCTGAGAGAACTGTCTTAAAAATCTTCTGGAAATAACTGAGACTTGAGATCAACTTTATTTCTAGGGTTTTCTCAAATGCACAAATTAAAGTTTGAGGATTTTTAAAAATATAGACCATTAAAAAGGTGGTTTTGTTCCTCACTATACAAAAAAAACTTGTGTCACATACACCAGCAACAAACCACAGGATACAGTATCAGTACCCAGGTGAGGGCTGAGGAGACCAGTCATTATGGACATTCTGCAGTGTCCCACACCACTACTGAGTTTTTCAATATCTGTATCACATCTGGCCAAAACATCTGTCAGTGATTATTTTGTAATATGATTATGTAGCTTTGTATCTATATTTCATGTTTTATATAGAATGGGAAATATTTTCTACGAAGTTCCATCTTTTATCAATGGTCATTGCAGAAAATATATTAAACTGCACTCAGTGTTTAATTTTTAAGCATTCTAAGTTTTAATTGAATGAGTAGGTAAGTAGTAGTGTGCATGAAAGACTCAATTTCATGTTTAAAATAAACTATAAAATGATATAAATGAAGATTCCCAAGTAGAACTGGCCCTTAAAAGACATAAACTATTGAGAGTCTATAAAACACATAGGATGCACGATGCAAAACAGGAGCTGTAAGTGTCGGAGGAGAGGGCTAGGAAAATTTAAAGTGTGGAGAGCTTATGGGAAGCTTTTTTAATAAAGAAATATTGACAAGTTCTATGAGGGAAGAAGAAACTGTGATGTGGGTTTGTAGAGGCATGTTGACAGCACTGAACAAAACCGAGTAAAATAAGCACAGGGGGAGAACTAGTATTTTTATTTGAGAAGAGTGGTGGGTGATAATTGCCAACACACTGTTTAGGACCCTGAATACAGAGGAAAGAACTTGAACATGATCCTGTAGTCAGTGGGAAACCACCGGAGACCTATGGTGAGAAACTAGTGGGAGAAAATAGATGACTTATCTAGACGTGATATTTAAAATGGATTAGGTAAGAAGGGACAGGAAGTAAAGAACATATGGGTTGAATGAGTAAAGAGAAAGTAGTTTTTATTATTTTTTCTGGCTACTTGTTCATCATCTTTTTACTCTCTAGCACAGCATTTCCATGGCACAGGAAATTAAGGGATCAGCACAATTCTGTAAGTGAGAAAATTAAGGCTCAAACTGGAGAAATAGACTCACAAAGTGTGAAGCTTTGTGAGATATTAGAACAGTAGATTTTGAAGTCAAGTTAAGTGAATTCAGAGCTTAATTTGCATGCTAACCAGCTTGGTGAAATTGTAGAATTTCTCAGCACATCAGTGACACTCCTCACTCCCTAACCTGGAAAGACAAAACTGCCTTGTAGGATTGCTGTGAGGGTTAAATGAGAAAACATGAAATAAAGTCACTGATACATTTCAGAGGCTCAACTTGCTTGTCCTTTACTGTTAAGTCAAGGATGCACTTTGTTTTACCACTACCTGGCCAAGGTCTAATGGAGCAAAAGTAAGAAAGTGGAGCAGGGAGGAGCAAATGCAAGGAAAATAGGTCAGACTCAAAGATATTTAAAAAAAAAGATATTAAAAGGCAATTGTGAGGAATTGGCAACAGACCCAATAATATGCATTTTATCTTTTGTAAGGAACAAGTTCTAGAACTCGTGAAGGACACATTATTAATGCCGCGTCACACTCATTCACTGTGTATCCACATCAAAATGTTCAAGGCTGTAGGGATTGCTTGATTTTGTTTCTCCATCAGCCCTCTGTGTTGCTTCATGTAACTATGGAACTTTATATCTCATTTGTGACAAAATACGATTTTGAAGGACATAATTTTAGATGATTGGGTGACCTCTTTCCTGCAGATTCTTTCCTGCTAGGTATCTGCAGTGTCTTTTGTACACCATATGAAAGTCAGTGAAGAAAAGAGATTTTTTCAAAAAATACATGGCATCTGGCTGTATTAGAATGATAGTAAAGAATAGACATTTAGTGGGAATAAGACTAGAGAAAATTTGATGATACATTGACTTATGATGTCAATGCAACCACATTCTTCCCATGCCACCCCCTCTTTCTTAACCATAAAGTTGTGCTTATATTATTAAAGGAAATGATCTTTGTACATAAAATTAATGCATTGGTCCATTGCTTTCCTTTGCTTTTAGAGTCAAGGTGTAGAATACATGTGGTAATCTGGTGTACTTGGAAATGTCCCCACCTAGTCTTCGCTCCTTTGCACCAGCAGTGCTGCTCTTACAACAGCAAAGGAGAGGGTGCACATTTCCACCACTGAGGTGGTGAGGACAAGCCCCCCTTGTGAAGGCTGATGGGGCCAGCTGGTCTAGGAGAAGGGCTGGGTGGGCTGAGAGCTGCACCTTCCTCACGTGGATACCTCCAAAAACAGAACGCCAGTCCAATATTTAAGAGTTTGTTTACCCACCGAATCTTGTTGCGCTGTAAGCTCAATATTCTTGTTGAATTTCCTTATTGGAAGAAGGGAGGGAGAGAGAGAGGGAGGAGAGAAGGAGAAGCGAAGGTAGGGAGGCAGGGAAAGAGGGAAGGAAGGAAATTCAGAAGGAAAGAGAGAGGAGAGAGGAAAGAAAGGAAAGTCACCAAATTGCAAACTGGCAAACTTGATGAAAGAAGCTGAAATTCCTCCCCTGAGATGAGTTTCTCCAACTGTGAAATGTGCGATTTTATTTAACACTGTTTGAAGGCAGGCGTGATCATATCAACAATGACTGGCATTTAAATAGTGCCTTTGAGGAAAATAAAAGGCTGATGACATATTTTGCATGGACTATAAATTATTCCAGAAATGTAGATATTATAGAAAGTGTTTTCATCAGCAGCCAAATTTGCCTTCCACAGAGAACCTCTAATTTGATGGCATTTACAAATTAAATTTCGAAGATGAAATACAAATTCCATGTGCTTCTAACGACAGGAACACATTTTAATAACTTTTCAAATATGATACTAGTAGCATTATTCCCATTTCCAAGATATTATAGGTAAATATATAAAAAGATTGTGATTTTTTTCAGGGAAAAACACGGGGTTTATTTAACAGGGGCAAAAAACGAGTTTCTAACGTCACAGGTGGCCAGCTATCTCACCCCAGATAGTGTCCACAGTGTCTAAAAGTCCAAAACCAAAGGCCACATATTCAAAATGGTGCTATCCTATCAAGGAGAGGCCAGGAGTTCCAGGCATGCTGGCAAGCAGTGGGCAGGAATCCAACTCACTGGTTTGACTGGACCGCAAAGGATGCAGTACCAGGAAGCACCAGTAAGTGGCGCCAGAGACATCATGTTAACAGCTCTCTGAAGTGAATCTGCCGCTGGGGCCTTTGCGGTCTCCCTTGCTTAGGAGAGCAGCCCTCCCCCACCACCCTCTGCTCCACAGGCCCAGGGCAGGATTCAGGGAGTCAACCTGCCACCTTCACGGAGAACTCAATTGTGAGCTTGATTAGTATTCCCTTTATTATAATTCTTACACATGGTGTTCGAGCAATCCTTTATTAACAAAGCATTTTTGGTTATTAGCACTTTTTTTTTTAAATAAATTTTATTTTTATATTCTCCATACAATTGCAACCCCCTTATTTTGAACCCCAATCCCTCCCCTCCCCGCCCCCCATCCCCCACCCCCCATAGAGTGTCTCTTGTTCATAGTTGTTTGTTGATTTTGATATTTTCTTTCTTATAGTTATTCTTTTTCCTGGTCCCTTATTTAAGTTTTCTAGATTCCTGCTATGAGTGAGACCATCCGGTATTTTTCTTTTTCTTTCTGGCTTATTTCGCTGAGCATGATCCCTTCCAGCGCCATCCATGTTGCTGCAAATTGCATGTGTTTATCTTTTTTGAATGCTGAGTAATATTCCATGGTGTATATGTACCACATCTTCTTGATCCAGTCATCTATTTTTGAGCATTTGGGTTGATTCCAAAGCTTAGCTATTGTAAACAGTGCTGCTATAAACATAGGGGTGCAGGTGCTCTTTGGAGTTGATGTTTCTGTGTAATTTGGGTAAATACCTAGGAGTGGAATTGCTGGATCATATGGAAGCTCTATGTTTAGTAGGTCCAGAAATCTCCACACAGCTCTCCATAGTGGTTGGACCAGTTTGCACTCCCACCAACAGTGCAGGAGAGTTCCTTTTTCTCCACAACCTCACCAACATTTGTTGTTGCTAGTTTTTTTAATATGTGCCATTCTCACTGGTGTAAGATGGTATCTCATGGTAGTTTTGATTTGCATTTCCCTGATTACAAGATTAGCACTTATTTTGTTGTCATAAAAATGCTGTTGTGAATGGTCATCCTTTATGACAACCTCTCTGGGTTGCCTCTTTACACTAGAGGAGACTAATAATAAAGAGTATGCCACACTTTGCTGGAGTTGCCAGTTTAACAGTAGGAAAAAACCTGGAAATGAAGGCTTACAATAATCCAAGAGCTTGGATAGGAAGTGTGTTCACTAGGGATGGGGGCCAGCAGGTGAGGCAGGTGAGAATCAGGAGCTACTCACTGGAGTGGTTGACATTTGAGGTAAATTTGAAGTCTCTGAGAGGAAGACACTTCCAACTTGTTATTTATTTCATGACTGTCTTCCCGGTGCTTAGAATAGCACCCAGCATAGCCATGGCCTTCAGTCAGTTCACTGCTGAATGGATGAGTTGTCTGCTGGCTCTCCAGGAGGAGCAACTCCTGACAGTGTTCCAAACCTGCTAAAGGGCCCTAGGTTTGGATACCTTCAATATCCTGATTAGGGTCCAGATATTTTGTCTGACCCTACCCAGACCTCTCCTTCCTGACTCATAGGACAGGAAACTCCTGCTGCCCAGCAGTGCCTCTGAGCAATGGTCTCTTCCTCCTCCTGTCCTGTCATGAGGTGATGAAGCTTAGCCGCAGTGTGGGTGAATGAGAGGTTTTTGCTGGGTCTGAAAGCCAGCTGGTTCCACAGTGAGTGAAGAGACAGATCCTATATCTTAGAATCTCATATTGGCAGCTGTGTTCTCTCATGAGAAAGGAGGATGTGAGGAAAAGTGAGGTGAAGTGGGAAAAAGTAAGGAAGAAAGAGAAACGCCAACTAGCATGCCTATGTAGGTGACTGTGCCAGGGGGCTCACAGCCATGGCACAGTCTGTCCACACGGGAACCCTGTGGGTGGCCACCATCAGCCCAATTCCAAAAGGGAGAAACTGACTGTCTCACAAGGCTTTTGAACCTCATGAAGAACAACTTGTGCTTTTCCTGCTAACTGCCTCTTCTGGGACTGGAACTTACTCTAGTGGAGACATAGGAAACTCCCCTTCTTACTGGATTCATGGGATTTGGGTGGGACTGATCCCCACTGCAAGCTTCAGGAGGGGACCAATGATTCAACTGACCATCAAAGCTCCACCTTCCCCTCCACCTCTGGACTAGGGGAGCGGTCATGTCCTCCAAACACTACAGCGAAGAAAGAGCCAGCCCTTGTGCTTCTGCTGAGACTCCTGGGAAAACATTCTTTCCTGTAGGCATTTCTGTAGTTTATTCCTGATGAAATGGGATATGTAATTAGCTGTCTACACAGGATTTATGACCGGATGTCCATGCACTGCAGTGAGGTAGTGCTCTTATTTTACATGGTCAGCTGGTCTTCCTAGGGAGAAGGGCCTGGAACCAGTAGCACAAACTTACAGGATAGGGATCCTCTGTCAGTCAGGGCTCCAGCAACAGGTGGATGGCACACTCAGGTTAATATAATATGAGGACCGCTTGAGGAAGAGATGCTTTACAAAGGTGTGAGCATGAACTTCAAGAATACAGCAGAAATCCTGGTCCAGTAGTTCAGGGTTCCAGTACCTTTCCTAGTCCTGAAGATGCAAGCAGGGGTGAGGGGACCAGGTGCAAGAGGTGGAAACACAAAAGCTAATGGGGAAAATAGGGCCTTGGCCTGAAGGGAGGGTTATAGGAAATGAACACCCTTGACCCCAATCTCTGTTTTGGGAAAGAACTGGGATATAGCCTGGAGGTGTGGGGGTAAAATAATTCACCAAACACAGAGAACAGAAAAGGTGGATTTATTAAAATACACAGCTAAGAGAAGTAGCAGGCAAGAAAGAAGAGGTCAGCTGTGCTATGATTGTAATTTTTTTAATATATATGTGTATGTATATGTAATTCATTTTTTTTTTCGTTCTTCTTAAAGTCTTATTCTGGCTGATGTATTTGACTTTGAGAGGTCATATAAATATCTATGAAGAGAATCTCCATCCTCTCTTAAAATTAAGGCACATTTGTTATGTTTCTTTAAGATAGTACTATTAAATTGGATAAATTGACTAAAACTATTGAAAATCAAAGAGAGGTATTTTTTTTTAACAAATTAGGTGCTAAAGCTTGTAAGTGATTGTAGCTAACAGATTAGCCACTGTAAATGAGAAATCTCTGCTTTCAATTTTTGCTACTTTATAAGAAATAATTTCCATATTATAAAATCCCCTTTAAAAGAGACTTTCAAAGGGAGAAAATCTAATAATTTAGGCACTTAGCATCACAGAGAAGAGCTTCTTGAAATTCAAGGACAGAATCAGTAACATTTTCTTAGATGTTGTACACAGTTCTGGTTACCATGGACATAGAAATTCAAGGTTATATAAAGGCAAACAACAAGAAAATTCGACATAATGCATGAAGAGTATAAATGATTTCAAAAATACTGTGTAAGTTTGAAACCCTTTGGTGAAGGCCTAGTATAATTTGTTTGACTTTGTTTTGACCTTCTACAGAATAAGTATACTTGTGCATGTTTTTATATATTTAAGTATATAGGTATATATGTATGAAGCAGCTTCTAGATGTTGAGATTGTTGTCTCTATGGAAGATCATAAAAACTCCAAAATTATATGTTTGTAAAAATCCTTCCCAGTGCTTATAAATATGAATAAGAAAAAGGAAACGGACCAGTGTTATCACAAGCATGGCATGAAGTTTTCTGTGAATTGATTAAATTTTCATTCATTTAACTAATACATATTGAGTACTTAATCAGTGGTAAGTACCTCCTAAATACTAAATCCTCAATTATTAATAAGACACGTCACATAATCTTCAAAAGCTCATCAGTGGAGGAAAAGGTGTATGAAATATAACTGCTGTGAAACCACAACTCCTGTAAAGGAGAGCAGTGCATGGAGGCAGAGTAACATGAAGAGTGAGTGGATCTGGGTGATGCAGGGAGAAGAGAAGGAATAGAACATGGTAGGCTTCCCAGAGGAGGTGCAATTTAATCCGGACCTTGAGGGTTTATAGTATGAAAAAAAAAGAAAAAATTTTCTTAGGGAAATAAGGTAATCTAAGCAAAATCATGGTATACCAAGTTTGAGCTACACTCAGTATTTTTAAATTATTAGAATAGACTTGTCAAAGAATCTTCAGGAAAAATAAGTTGGTTATGGCCACACTGTAAAGTGCTTTATGTGCCACACTGAAGTGTGTTTTTAGTCCTGTGGACTATCAAGAGACCAGTGAATGTTTAAAAGAAGATTTAAACATCAATGCACATATATGCACAGGTCAATAGTGTAAGTGTAATGGATATAGGGGAAGTAATCAGGAGTGTAAGTGCAAGCACCTGATGCTAAGAACTGGCGTTAAGCTCTGTCAGTGCTCATGAACAGAGAGAAATTGTAGCATTTTCTGATCACCAACTGTATTTGGGTGGAAAGAAGAGAGAAAGATGACTGTGCCTTAGAGATACAAAATTTTGCTAGCACAGTCTGTCATTTTTGTTCTAGAAATTTATCTAGAGAATTGGAAAAGTTTTTTGACTAATGCAATTTTGTTGGGTGTAGAAACAATTCAAGCAAAGTACCTGTTAACTTACTCTCACTTTAACCTAGATTTTATTAGGCCAAAATCCCTTTTAAGACAATGGTAACACTTTAACAGGAGTGGATAATGTTCCTAAAACATAGTGTTGTAAAACAATGTCATTACAATAAAAAATAAAACAATTTTTACAAAAATACTTGAGTAAAACAATTGCAGCACAAGAACCTTTGAAGAGTTCCAACTTTCAGAGTAACATAGAAGGTGAGTCTAGAATGGTGATGATGTTGACAATCAGACAAACATTTAGATAATTCTGTAGGAGGCTCAAATAAAAGACAAAGCATACCTCCAAGCATCAGAATTTCGAAAAGAGCTCCATAAGATAGTGAATGTGAAACTTTGCAGCAAATACACTATGAATCAAAAACTATAAACTAGAAAGAATGGATGAGGCAAACCCCCCTATTACACATTATAATTTACTAAGCAATTTGTACTGGAGAAAATCTTTAAGAATGCCAAATATTAAGAATTAAAATATTTTTCTATTTTAAAAAAAATTCACGCTCAGGAGACATCTTCTAAGTATAGTGTCATTCCTCAAACTAAAGTCATTGCTCCTGTTTTTATTTACTCAAATTTTTAATTGGTGTCAACTATCTACAAGCTCTACCCGACACCACTTCCATGTTGAGCCCACTGAGAGGCATTCTTAACCACATTCATCTTTCCATCTCCAGTCTGGGAAGGGTCATCACTTAGCCCAGGACCATGACAGTACCGGAGCTGACTGCTCAAAGACACTTCTGCAGTTGAGTCAAGTGCCACAAGGAGGACTACTTGTGTTTCTCCCTGTCCTGCAACTCTTCTTGCACCTGAATTTTTGTCTTAGTTATGAGCTTCTTATCTGGTTCCTGTGTCGTGTATATGTCATGTCATTCTTCCTTAGACTGCAGCAACCCCCCACAGCCTGGAGTTATGTCCCTGAATCCAATTCTGATACCTGGAATTCTAATTCCCAGTACCTAGAGACCTAGACAATTACTAGCAGCTTCTGTCCCGTGATATCCCCACCTTGGGTTATGCCCATCTGTGAAAACTTTTAACCCCCTAATAAGTGCCAACAATTTTCTTAAATTTGCTACCTGTATTTGTGTTTTCTCTTCACCTGCCTGCCTCTCCAGGTGCTCCCCCTTTGTTAAACTTGGCACCCACTGCAGTCTTCACCACTTGCCCAACCTGATACAGTTGATCAAGGATCAGATCCAGTCCTGGTTTGTGTTTTCTCATCCTCTTTACCATCTTTATTTGTGTAATGGAGACTTCAGACTTATTTTACAGAAGATGAAAGAGGCAAAGAATGATGAGAGAGATAAAGAAAAGCAGACAAGCTACTCTTAATAAAATATAAGCACAGATCACCCCTTTTACTCCTACTCTGTATCTCCAGGCCTTTTGTGACAAATGTATAACTACTCCCACCTAACCCCTCAAGCAATGTTTGCTATTGTTCAGGACCCAGAAGGGACTGTCGGAGCTAAAAAGGGAGCTTTTATGAGCCTGGCCACCTTTCTTATCAGATGTGATGGGAAACCTGGTCTCTCACATCTGAGGAGCAGGAGCTCATTCCATGTAGACATACTAGGAAGTCACCTTAAGCACAGTCATGGTTCCGCTTCATGAGGAACAAGTCCTTTCTACCCTAGTCTGTTTATACATCTTCAGGCACAGCAAAGAGAAAGTCAAAATGGAAGTTGGCAGCTAGAATAGATGAAGCCCACCTATCTTTCTAATGAGAAGATGGAGAAGATGTGGGCTTGATAGCTAAATAATAGTACAATTGTCAAAAGATAATTCACATCATTTTGATATTCTCTTAAATAAGTATAGATGGATTGGGGCCCTTGGAGAACATTTTATATTTGTCTCCCTTCTTCAATTAACAGATAACTATGTGCTAATAGAAATTTCTCTTGGATAATTCTTTCTCCTAATGCACAAAAATGTAATCATCAACAAAGCTGAAGGTTCTATTTACTCTTTTATAATTACTTTTTAATTATACAATAAAACATTATCTACTTGAAATAAAGAAAACATAGATAAGTCTAAAACACCATTTAATCATCCCTGTCCTATTCTCTTGAAACTGTAAAATTTATTTCTTTGAATTATTTCTGTTTCCTCTTTACAATGCTTTTATTATCCACTTGGTACATTAGTCAGAGAGCTCCTCAAGGACCTCTGGAGAATTAAATGTTTGTCCCTTCAAGATTATTTTAGATTTACCTTAGGTAACCTGATTTTATTTGTTGTGTCATCCTTCCTGGTGACTTGCTTGCATTGCAGCCCTGTGGGGGAACATGTCAGAAGACAAGGGGAGATGAGATGACAGCTCACAGCTGGATATTGTACGTGGGCTCCTCTCCAGAAGTAAAATAATTCATGGAGATGGTGTCTTTGCAAAAAGCAGTATTCATAGTTGACCAAAATCTTCATTTCAATTGAATATGATTTAGTTTTCCAGGACTGTTTAAACAATGGAAATGCATTGTTTCACATTTCTGGAGCATTGAAGTCTAAAATCAAAGTATTGGTAGGGATATTTTCTCCCTGACACCTGCAGAGGAATCCTTTCTTGGCTCTTCCTGGCTTCTGGTTCTTTACTAGCAATTTGATATTCCCTGAATTGTAGATTCATTACTTCAATTTCCCATCTTTACCTGGTTTTCTCCTGGTGACTCTTTACATCATCATCCCTCTGTGCATGTCTGTGTTCATGTCCAAATTTCCCCTTTATAGAAGGACACTAATCGTATTGGATTAGTATCCACCCTAATGACTATTTCTTGACTTTATCTGCAAAGATCCTATTTCCATATAAGGTCACATCTGGAGTGCTCAGGATTAGGACTTCAACACATGATTTTTGGCAAGATACATATCAGCCCATACAATTAGTAAAGCTATAATAGACAATTCATTAAATTACAAAGAAATAAATTATTCTTGTATAATAAGAGAAACCGAGGACAAGCAGGTTTTCAATGAATAACAAAGGGTTGTATTCCAAAGGAAGGAAATAATTACAAGTGCATATAAAGTTATTTAATAATATAATGGAATTCTGATCTTATGGAAACTATATTTAACATTAAAATTTAATACCTCAAAAGCTTCAGCATATTATAGGAAATGGGAAATCCTAAACTAATTCTTTTAGAATTCATTGCACTATATAATTATTATACTACTATTTCAGATAGGAGCAATTTTTGAAGAGCTCAAATATATCTTTGATATAATGTGTGTCCACTCATTTTTTTTCTGAATAACTAAAACAACTTAAATGGTGCTATTTATATTTCAGAAATTTGTAGTAAGTTATGAAACATGTAATTTAGTTTGTAATTGGTTTCTGGCAAATCTGTGTTTTACCATAATTAGACAACAACATGGATGCCATTATATCAGCCTTTGCAAGAGTCACAGATGTGGATGATTAATTCTGTGCATTATCAATAAGTCCACATTATCAGTTAGGTGTCAGGTACAAGAACCAGGAGTAGTGGCTAACTTTCCCATTATATTTGAGTGTTGAATTTGTTATGAAGCAATTTAAACTGATGCAAAAGCATTTGCTATAGAACCCACCAATTTCATACTTGTTCCTACAAAGTTTTGGTCATACTCCTTCCTGAAACTTAGTCACTATTAATCTATAAATTGATACTATTCTGGCCTCTAGTTACGAGAACTAAATTATAAATATGTTTTTTGTTCACAAGCACCAGGGTTTTTTAGACCTTGTCATTTCTATGCTTACGTCCAGAATTCTAAGTTCTTACCAAAACTATCCAAACTACTCACTAGCAACTTTGCTCACTATAAGCCAAGCTCACTGTCACTTGTCCTACCAAACAAACTCTGAGCTCTTATTATTTGAGGTGATAGCTACTGGTCAAATCTGGACCTGTGTTCCATGTTCCTTAATGATATACCCTTTATTATTTTGTATTTCCTTCTAGACACCAATTGTCTTATCTATTCTTTAAATCTTAACTACTTGTTTAGTATTGAATCAGAACAATTAGAGGTCCCAACCTACTTAAAAACAGTTCCTAGGGAACTATGTTTCCTGAGTTCCAAATAGCTAACTTATTTAGTGAACTTAGAGTGAACTTAATAGTGAACTTAGAATCACAATCTGTGATTATGTTAAATTTCTGAGATTTTGATTGAAAAGTCATTCAATACAAATTGAGACATAATTATGCAAAGAAAGTTTAATATTGCCACCAAATAAACTCAAGGTTCTACTATATTTATTTTAATTATATTTTGTTAGAGTAATTGGAAATAAATGGCAAACTGTTCATTTAAATAACTGAAAGACGTAATTTGCCAAAATAATTTGCTTACAAAATCTTGTAGAAAAGAAAAAAAATGAAACAAAAATGAAGCTACTCTGAAGTACCTCTGATGACACCTTGTTGCCCTTTCCTTTCCCAAAGTCTGTTTCTTTAAGTTGTACCACCCAGAATATTCCACTAAATAAAACTTTCCTGGAAAAGAAAAAGGACCAAAACCCATTACTTTCAGATAATGTTTTCTACTAAGTGGAGAAGGCGAATGAGGAGATTTTGTAGATCAGAAAGCTACTCTGATGTCCAAAGGCAAAGTCTTGGGAATTTAGCCCATGGCTACCCATTCATATGCCTCTCCTTGCCCTCCACAGAAAATCCCTCCACCCTGAAATGACAGAAACAAAACCTCTTTTGTATCCCACGTATGTTAAGAAATATTCCCATACAATAGGCTTCCTTCTATTATTTCTTCTTTCTTTCTTAACCTAGTGAAGATGAATTGCAGAAACTGGTTTGGATACAGAGTTGGAAAACAATGAAGAATGGTGGAAAAAACCTGGTTTTAGTTCATTGGCCATTTCAGGGAGTGGATGGTAACTTCAGGAACATCCCAGGTATAACCTGAATCTGGTCCCCATTTGCAGAATGCTGGGAGAGACCAAAGAAAAACAGGCAACTCCAGATTGGTGGTTTCATTTTTAATAACCAAGGAAACTTGTCTTAGGTAACCACCATCTCTGCACCCTGTGAACAAATCTCAAAAAGTTTATATAGAGGTTTCAAGTGTGTTTAATTATACATATGCATTCCACATAGTCCCAACAATATATTACAATACATTTTATTGAGAGGGTATCTTTGGAGCAGCTTTGGGGAACAGCAGTCCAAGGACAAGTCTATCTCACATGTTCCAGAGGGAGGACATAAGAAACCTCCACTTGTCCTGGTCCACCTTGCAAGTCAACCAGTGGTCATGTTCTTTTGATTGCCTTCCCCAACAAGTAGGTCTTCAATAGCAAGAGCTGGAGGCATGCAAGTATTCTCATTAGCTGAAAGATTCAAGAAGTTGATTTAAGCATTTGCAGTTTTCTCAGGTATGACCCTCTTGTGTGAGAATTCTGTGCACTTGTCCTTGGAGAAGAAACAGATGAAGTTCTGTCCAGTATAATAAGGATTGTTTCCTGGCCTTTATTTCACAGAGGACTGTAGCCTGGAACTAGAAGGGCCATACTCTTGTCTTCATTCTTCAGATCTATTCTCGATTTTAACATGTCTTCCTAGAGTTGTCTGTCATTCTCATATTATCCCCATATGAAATAGAAGCAGGAGAAAGGATGTGTGGATGCAAAGAGGGCAAATAGAGAACTGTTTGTCTTTGATAGCCCAACAAATTGTATCTTGTGTAAATGATGGCCTAGGGTGCTCAATTTAGCCAATCATGAAAGCACACAAAATAAGAATAGGCATCCTTGTTCTTTCTTTCTTAACCTAGTTAAGATGAACTGCAAAAACTTGTAAACTGCTTTCACAGAAATTCAAGAAAGCAACCTATAACAAAACATTTTTTGCATTTTCTTTAAGTCTATAAATTTAATTCAGAGTACCAATCTTTTTGAGTTGGTAAAAAGCAGAAGTTTAGACTCAAATTGCTGGGTCTTATGTAGAACTAACACTGTGGGCATGCCTTACCTGTCTTGATGTACTGTCCACACAGATTCTCACAGATTCTGTATCAGCCTGCATGTGCCCCTCACATCTCATATTTTTAATGCTTCTAAGCTATGCTTAAAGGATAAAAATTGATAGCTCCAATAACTAATTCTGCCACATTGTTAAAGGGATTTTTAAGTTTGGGGTCTTCATACTCATTAAGGAAAATGTAGTGCTTAAAATATTACAAAAATCTTACAAAATCTTGTAGAAAAGAAAAAAATGAAACAAAATGAAACTACTCTGAAGTACCTTATTGCCCTTTCCTTTTCTAAAGTCTTTCTTTAAGCTATACCACCCAGAATATTCCACTAAGTAAAAACCTTCCTGGAAAAGGAAAAAGGACCAAAACCCATTACTTTCAGATAATGTTTTCTACTAAGTGGACTCTTTTTATAGACACCAGTGCAATGATTGGGGAAAAGTTCATTTAATAACATTTTTCATTTCTAACTTATTTTACTGGTAATCTTTCTGGATGGATATGGTCACAAATTTAGTAGCTCTTAGATACCACTATAAGTCTCTTAAATACTAGAAAATGCTTAATAATTCTTTCTCCTCCAATCTGTAAAATCTACAAGTGTGGTATTAAGTTAGGATAAGCTCACATAAGCATTAGAGGATGGAAGGACATTTCCAGAACTCTGGAAATGTCACTAGCCCACCCCAATCCTGTGTCATAGGGACAGTGCCTTGTAGCTAAAGATCTTGCTCAGGAGCCTGTAACCTACTCCCCAGAAATTGAATGCAGAGCACTGTATCTGTCGGCATTTTTCTGGGGGATGTGTCTGTAGCTTCCCTTAAATGTCCATAAACACACAGCTTAATTGCAGCGTGCTTCCAAGGGTTCCTTGTGCTTAGTAAATTACCGCCCTTGATTATGTTATTCGTTCTCAAGTGTGAACTCAGTATCATAAAGTGGTCTTTATAAAACTGATTACTAAGTTGGGTGAAGGGGCATAATTTTCATTAGCAGAATCTAGATGTCTGGAAATTTGGCTTGTGGTTCTTGTAGTTATTGATATTAATGCTTTTGGATTCTGAGGTGATTTAGTGTTTTTGTCTAGAAAAATAAGAATCAATTTTCTTCATCTCTTTAAGTCATAAAAATGAATTGTGATGCATAAAGTTATTGAAATTCTGTGAAAGAAATGTTTAGCTGCAATATATCCCCATTACCAAGGACACAGAATCACATCTCTGTTATTTAGCTTTTATTTCAAAAGGAACAGGGTTGTTAAATGTGATCTTGTCCATATATTGCATTCCCGCTGGCTCAAGAGAATGCTGCCTGAAAAGAATGTAAAACAATTTAGAAGAAATGTTAAGAACTGGCTGAAAGGGAATTTTAAAAAGCAGTGAATAATTTGACAGAATTGAAATCTTTTATAATAGTACTGCAAAGATTAAAATAATTATAGCACAAGTTAGTTCTCTCACACTTTATCATTCTGTTCTTAACATCTGGGGATATTATGAAGTAGATTTGATATTCTACTATAATTTCTACCAGTATGTGCTATTATTTCTTTCAATCAACCATGATTGAACTCACTCAAGCACTGAAGTCATTCTCCCATGCCTGATGCCTCAGTCATCTTAGAGCAGGTAATTTAATGGTGCTCTAGCACTCTCCTGTGACCAGTTGAGCATAACACCTCCAGGCATTTCATGTTTTACTTTTATAAGTGGATTTAATGACATTAATTTGAAAAGGAATCTAATAGTCTGTATAATCTGTCTCTCTGCTCTTTACGCATACTTGCATATGCATCCACACCCACATCTGACTCAGTGATAAAGTGCTTTCTAGTTAAAAGTAAAATATTTCCCTTTCATATATCACTGAGGTAATGCTTAATTGCTGTATGGTTGGTCATTAGACCAGTGATTCTGTAGGGAAATACTAGGATAACTGAAAGAAATCTTTCTAAGACTTACTCAAAATATATGAAATGAATATTAGCACCTACAGTAAAATTGTTAACAAATTTCAGGTTTAGTAAAGATATTCACTATATAGTAAGTCCCCACGTAATGCTGTTGGTAAGTTTTGGAGACTGCAACTTTAGGTGAAATGACATCACAAAACCAATATAAGCATAGACTAACTGGTATAGATAAGAGTTAAGTTGCAATGCCATGTTTCTGGTCACAGGAATACCACCAAACTTTTAAATAAAATTGCAAAACACTGCTAATACAAAGTAATTATTTGTATTTATTCATTCATTTTCCAACCCCCTTATTTCACTTAAGGGTCACAGTTGCTGGAACCTATCCTGGCAGCTCAGGCTCAAGGCAGAACTCAACCGTAGACTGGATGCCCTTCCATCTCAAAGCACAGACATACACACGCACAAACACTTGCACCCACACACTCGCACACACTCACATGCACTCTGCTTGAGACACACCAGTGAACCTCACATGCACATGTTCTGAATGTGAAGGAAACCATAGCACCCAAAGAAAACCCACCCATGTGTGGAGAACATGCAGACACTGGCCCCTGCCAGGAATCCATTGCTTTTTTCTCATCAACATTACAAGATGACCTTGAGAGAAACCACACCTTTAGAGGAACTGCTGTACCTGTACTTGGCCTCTTTTAGAATGAATGCCTTAGCAGAACTGAATAATACAGAATAATCATAATTTCTTATTTAACCAAAATTCCTAGTGTGTTTGAAATATGAAGCTTTAGATTAAAAAAATATTGACCATTCTCAGGCATCCCATAAAAATTCAATAAACTGAAACTTTTTTTATCATTGCAAATGACATTCATTATAAATAATTTCATACTGAAAAATGGTGGCTTATTAATGTCTGCTTCAAAATTTCATTAAAAAACAAAAATTCATCAACTTCTAAATAAAAAAATGTTGAAAATCTAAAATATACATACATTTAATCATCAAATAATTCTATGTTCTTTGTTTCTTTCTTAGGTAGGTATGGGAATGCCCCCCCTCCAACCAAACATCAGTTCAAGTTCATTCATTTTTATTTGGGTCCTTATAAGAATGAATGCTTTAAATAACTTTTGGAGATACTATTTTAGCAAACGAGCTTATGTGGTTCAAATAATTTCAGTATGTGCAGAAAGAGTAAAATGACGGAAGTGATTTCTTTACCATTTCCACTCAGATCTCCCTATTGACTTTTGTTATTTACAGTTCAAATCCACTCCTCTTGATCTTAGATTTTAGGCTGTCCCTCATCTGTGTTTCTCCTTTAATTTTTTAACAAATTATCTCCATCGTGTTTCTTAGTAACAGAACGCCTGCAATGCCTGCCTGTTACCTAAAGGATAGAAATATAAAATGTCTTGGTCTTCTAGATTTGCAGCTAGCTTTTTTAGCTTTTTAGAATTCTCTCTCATGACCATCTTTCTCAGATTCTCTAGTCCATTAGAATTAACTGCCTCCCACCTCCACATTGGTCCTTTATACATGTGATACTTCTCCTAAACTCATTTCGGTTCTAAGGCCACAAAGTTTTCCTTAAACAGTTCAACACAGAGTGATTTTCAGCAGTAAGTTCATAGCATTATTCGTTTACTTTCCTGTTTACATAATCATATTCAGCATTAAGATATGTAACAGAATGGAGGATTTTATTCACCCAAGTTTCAGAAGAGCTTTTTATGTTGACCAATTAGAGCAGAGAACTGAAAGCATGTGCCTGGAGACTATGCTTGTTGGGAAGGTCAAGTGGTAAGGAGCAGAGGGCAGAGAAAGTGAAGTAGGAGGTGGTGAGGAGGGGTTGAGGAGGGGGTGTGATGATCAAGAGACTTGGAAGATGGCAATAAAATCTCTGCCATGAAAGTGGAATCCTGGAGAGATGATAGAATCCAAAATATCAGATGACACTTAGGAAATTATGTAATATACCCTGTTATCTAATTTTCAGAGCTATTTCTACAGGAAAACCTGCTGAAATAATGGCGTTATTCTGTAAGGCTATCAAAATGAGATGTGCTTTTTTTGAATGCACTGAGACAGGTACAAGGAAATACAGGTTTATAAGGATTGCTAATAATCCTTGTTTTTTTTTACTTGCCTTCTTTTTATGGGTTTGTGATATCTTCCTTATTTATACTCATGTGAAGAGGAAATAGATTTTGCTTTCTTATAATTTGTGGTCTGAAGAACAGGATATGATAAATGTTTTGTACTTACTACTGTAGATAGTCCAGAATATTTTTTTCAAGAAAAATTTTCTCAAAGTTACTTTAAAAATATAGTTAGAGTAGGGGCCTCCCCGGTGGCGCAGCGGTGGAGCGCTGGGTTGCGAAGCTGCCCACGGCCTCTGTGGCGCCGGTTCGATCCCCGGCTGCTCCCCAGCCACCGGAGGAGGGTCCCACATGGCGCTCAGACCTCTCCTGCCTCCCGCTGCTCCCCTCAGCAGTGTACTTCGGTCCTTCTGCCTGCTCTGCTCCCCACTCTGGCTCTGGTGAATTCTCTCACCCTCCCACGCTTCTGACTGTACCCAGTGCATGTATAAACAAAACAAACAAATAAAATAAATAAATAAAAAATAAAAAATAAATATAGTTAGAGTATATAAAGTTTTTAAGCATATTTAATGACTCAAGGAGATGTCAAGCTACTACTTGAAAAATAAGTTATTTTTCTTCCCCTTGGCCTTGAAAGCTCAAGGGAAATCTTAGCTAAAAAATACCCAGACAAATTTTTAATTCATGGTGAGAAAGAATAAGGAGTGCTTAATCTACTGCTTCAGAAGAAAAGTAAGAAGAAAAAGAGGCAGCAGTTGACAGATAACATCAGTTCTCTTTTGAGTTACTTATGAATGTTTTAGTTTAGTTTCTTTATTCAAATACAAATGCTACTGGAATCTATTCTGGGCACAATGTGCCTAGGATGAAAGAATGTTTCCAAAATGCTACTGGATCATTAAGACTTATTTTTACTCCTAAAAGTCAGACAGCAGAGTACTGTTGATAGTTTCTTATAGTGGTTAATTTATGGAAGGGAAATTAAAATATTTCCTTCTTTTAGTAATGAAACAGTGAATCATGGTCTGGGCATCTAGGAGTAGAAAGAAGTGGGAGGCAGCAGAATCTATTCCTAGACCCACCCCTGATTCATGCAATGAATTTGGACCAACCTCTAAATACTTCTTTGTCTAAACATCATTAGAACATTGATTCATTGATTCATTTATTCATGCATGAAACATTAGTGAATAACCATAAGACAGCCAAACGTATAGAAATCCATGGATATCTATATACACACAAACGTGACATATATATGTCATTGCAATTCACTGTGACAAGGAATGCAACACATGTGTTTTAAGGCACAGTGTGGAAAAAAGGAGCATGTAAGGTAGGAAGGGCCAGGAAGTGTTCTTAGGTGGGTCTTGAACAGTCAGGTGTTCAATTGAAGGGATTAGGAGGATAATATTCTAAGTACAGAGAACAGTATGTGCAAATATACAGAAACATGAAATAATGTTTTTGAGAGGGAGTGTTATTAAGAGTTTAATACTATAACTCGAGGGGGAAGGAAGAGCAATGGAGGATGAAATTAGACAAAATAAGTCCAAGTATTTCATATGCTATACAAACAGTGTAACTGAATGTTTCCCTCAAGATAATAATATGATCATATTTCCATTTTTCAGAAAGATTACCTTGCTGATCATGTGATAAATTTCAAGTTACAGAGACTAAATTTAGCCATTTAGAAGGAAATTGCCATAATCGTAGCAGATAATGGATGAGAACCTGTACCAAAGCAATGGGAGTGAAGAGGCTGGGCAGATAATAATGATATTAAGGAAGTAAATTGGGACAGAGATTTATGGAATCATTAGAAATAGGATGACTGAGAGCAAGGTATTAATCCCGAATATGGATCAGATTTCTTGTTCAGTTGAAGGTTACTTGCTCATTTCAGTAGCTTATAATTGGAAGAACGATGATGGAATATATTGTATTTGTATGTTGAATTTTAGATAATAATATTAACAAAAAAATCTTGGGATATTTCTTTTCTTTCCGAATGGAATTTCCCAAAGTTTAATCCATGTTTTCTAGAGTCTGGATATGATTCCAGTGAGTACTTTTTTTTTTTTTAATTGATGTAATGTTGATTTCTAGCACTGTATATAATTTAGGAAACAGGTTTACACCAAAAATACCCATGGTTCTTTATCCTAGACTACTGGAGGACCTCCCCCATTTGTTCCAATGAATCTTCATATTTCTAGACCTTTCTGACACAGAAAGTTTACTCCCTTTTCTAAAGATTTCCTTCTGTTCACTTTCTCCTTTTATTTTAATATTTAATTTCACAGTAGGTGACTATGTGGCCCAGAATTACTTTTGGGAAATTTGGAGGATGATATCTACAAATAAACTCATAGTAAATGACTCTGGTCCTTCACATTACCACTAACTGCTTTAATATTTTTAACCTTTTTATTTTGTTGATATAGTAAAATAGGTATTCAGCACTACCCCATTCTCACATTTATAAAATCTCTTCTGCAACATGGTTTCACCATTTTTTTAAAGGAATATTATATGATTGCACTTTAAGTTTTTCATGTTTTATCAAAATAAAACATAACTGCAACGGCTTTGTGAAAAAAATAAGGGACCGAAGGTTGGAGGAAGGAACAGAAATAAAGAAAACCTCTCTAAACCAGCTATGAGAATTAAATGGCAGGCTTATATTTTATTTTTATTTATTTATTTATTTTTCTTAAATTGATCACTTTTAATTTGTTTTCTTTAAGATTTATTTATTTATTTACACAAGCACTAGGTACAGTCAGAAGCGTGGGAGGGTGAGAGAATTCACCAGAGCCAGAGCGGGGAACAGAACAGGCAGAAGGACCGAAGTACACTGCTGAGGGGAGCAGCGGGCAGCAGGAGAGGCCTGCACGCCATGTGGGACCCTTACCCGGTGGCCGGGGATCGAACCGGCGCTGCAAAGGCTGCGGGCAGCTTCGCAGCCCAGAGCTCAATTGCTGCGCCACCAGGGGAGGCCCGGCAGGCTTATATTTTAATAGAAAGCTATTTTATGAGTATTTTCCTCTTTCTTATTTATTTCTGTAACATTTCCTCTATGAATGCCTATTTTCAGTAATCAAGCTGACTTGAGCTGATTGCCTGGGATAAAATCTGCCAATTGTAATTTAATTGTGAAAAGACATGAGATACTATGAAACAGTTCCCTTTGTTATTATGTCTAGAAAAAAAGAAAACTAATCATGGAAAATTTAATCTGTAATAAGTTGATCATGTGCCCCACAGGGCAATATATTTATATATTCCAGTGTGTATTGTATAAATTAAACTTTTAAAATATCACCAGAAACAGTTGTAGTTTTAGAAAAAAGCTAAAAATAAATACCTATTTAAGAACTGCCAGACAAAAACATCTATTTTTGTACTTTCTAGTTTGTCTTCCTTAAAAAACCAGCTTTCCTATTTCTGCATCATTACATTAGTTTTCAAATGCAATCAAGCTTCTATTATTTAAGTACTGATTAGAAAATTCCATCATTCCTGTTATTCTCTGTTCACTTTCACCATCTCACCCCTCATGATCATTGTTTGCTGAAAAAAGGACAAAATATGAAATCAAACACTGATCTGCAATTTTTAAAGTCCTGGAAAAATATTTGAAAATATTTAGTATGGAAGACATGAAACTACTGACTATGGTTAAAAACAAAACAAAACGCCTATGTTAAATAAGAACTTTAGTAATTTTTGTTCAGCAAAAATTTTATGTCATTGACATATGTAATTGAGAGTTGGCTTTCAATTAAGTATGAAGTAGAAAAACATGGTTTTAATATGGAACTTTATATTCAATAGAAATTGTTGTCCTTTAAATTATTTATATGCACTGATCAAATATGTAACTATTAACAGTCTAGTAAATTATTTAATATTTCTTTATCCTTTAATATTTTTTCTTCAATATTTTTTTCTTCTTCCTGTCTACCTGCTTTAATTCCTTAAAAAAAATGTAAAGAGAATATTTTTCAAAATTTCTGTGATTTCCCTTGGAGAAGGTTTAGATCATTTTAAGAGCATAGTAAAATGCTATTTGAGATTGTAAGCAACGTAAAGTATCCTGGTGGACAATCTAGTGTCCACACACTGTTAACCTTGACATTTCTCTTTTACTCCCTCTCTCTTCTCTCCATTTTTCTCTTTTTCCCTCCTTATTTCTGCCTCTTCTCTCTCTTTAGAGTTCATTGGTATACCTGTTGTGATAGTCAAGGACTAAGGAGCATGAAGTGAGGAAGGAGCAATCCAGTACAGTGCCTGTGTGATTAGTCAAGGAATTGTTACAAATGATATAGTCTAAGACTATGGAGAATCACCATATCTACCAGGAAGTCAATTATCCTCCTACCAAAATAAATAAATAAATCATAAATAAATAAAAATGGATGTTTTTGTCTCTAAATTTAAAATAATCAATTCAAATTATGTGAAACTGAATGACATAAAGATAAAGAGCATAGTTAATTCAACATTATCAAGTGAAGAATGGGGTGATAAAAGATAATAGCTTTCTCAGAAAAGATTAATGAGAAAATGAGTTTACCCTGACAAAAGGATTTGGATTTTCTCACACCTTTTCAAAAGCCATGCATTTAATTATTATTATCTGAGCTTATATAATTTATTTAAAGTCTCTAATTAGATTAGATATGAAGAATAATATAATTAATGCTTCAAGATCTTTTCATATGATTGAGGTTGTATGAACATGTTTACACTATACCCATCTATTTCCAAATATTTAAACACTGTAATGATAAAATTATGTTTAGACTTGAAATCTGACAAACTAATTAAAGTTGAGAAAAGTTTAATTTGTAAGAAAACACAAAAAAGTGCTCAATTCTCATGCAGAGTGAAAGAAATTTAACAGTCAACTCTTTGGAGGTAGGAGAAGAACAATATTCAGTTCCAACAGGAAATGCGGCAAGCAGCACTCAGGGACTGTGGTCAAAGGTGGCCCAAGATGTACATGCATCTTTAGTCGAAGTGCTTTCCTGGCCGTGGCCTTGATTTCTTCATTATCAAATAAGAAATTGCATGCAATTATCTTAAATTCTTTCCCACTCCATCATTTTGGACTTTTTATCATGATACTTGTTGATGATAGGAGCAGCAAAACCATGAATAAAATTTCTGGGGGAAAAAAAGTGCATCTCACCAAGTCTTTCTCACCAAGACTTAACTGAAATGACAGGAACACACAAATAATCTATTGTCATCAACAGAAACTTGGATCAGTGGTGTACTATCCACATGCCACAAAGTTTCAGGAATACTGGACAAATAGAAGACAGGAGGGTCCAGACAATTGAGGTTAAGGAAGTGTGGCTTTCCTGGGGAGCCAGTGAGGGATTCTTTATTGAAAACACTTAAGCTTTCCAGATTTCTGTGATAAGGGAAAAGGAGAAGCACAGACCAAGATAAGAGAAGGTATACTGACCCCGAGGGAGAGGACTGCACAAAGCCAATGAAAACCCTGTGGGTGGAAAGTTTCTCTCTCAAATGTCTTCTCACTGAGTTACCTGAGGGAACTTCTCTCCGATACAGCAACACCATGACCCAGGAGATGATGAGACAGGATGCTCCCTGCACACAATGGCCTAAGGAACCAAACAGGAAGGGGCCTTCATGCTTTGAGCCTTCACCTCACTCAAGGGAATAAAAAAATAGCACAACTTAAAACCCTGGCTTCCTCCCTACCTCCCACAGGTTTTTAGATTACTGCACTATATACTTGCAAGAAGGAGTATAACATCACAGAGAATAATCAAATCTTACACAAAAGCACCACACTTTGGGGGGAAATTCATGATCTAGCTTGATTGCATCTCAAGCATGGTGAGGATGACTCATGTGCCAGAGCTGGCTTAGACTGCCTCCAAAAAGCTGGTTGTTAAATTTTTAGGAATTGTGCAAGCCTGTTTTTATCATGTTGGTAACTTGAAATCAATCATGATGGAACCGAAAAGTACACTGAACAAAATAAGAAATTTTCTAAAGAGGCTCAAGAATACATTTGGGGGCCTCCCTCGTGGCGCAAGGGGTTAAGCACTGCACTATGAAGCATTCCAAAGCCTCTGCAGCATGAGTTCAATCCCTGGCTGGCCAGAGAACAACCCACATGGCGCAGCAGACCTCTCCTGGCTCACCTGTTGCTCCTCTCAGCAGTATATTTCACTCAGTCTGCCCATTCCCCACTCTGTCTGTGGTGAATCCTCTCACCCCCCACATCTCTGGCCTGTACTCCAGCTCTTATATGCATAAATAAATAAATATTTTAAAAAATGTTCAATTTAAAAAAAAATACATTTGACCATACAGAAGAAAAGGTAATAAATCTTGAAGACAGGTCAAATGTTAGGAAATAGACAGAAATAGAATAAGTAAAAATAGAGACTCAGGGATATGTTAGATACCAACATACATGTAATGTACTAACATACATGTTAATAGAAGAGAGAAAAGGATAAAAAAATTGGAATAAATGATGTCATTTCCATTAACATCAAAAGAATAAAAACTTTAGGGAAAAATAAAAACAGAAAAGAAGTTCAAAAAAATGTATACTGAGAATTCCAAATCACTGGTGAATGTAACTAAATACCAAAATAAGCGCCAAACCCTCCAAATCCATGGATCAGAAGATACACTATTATTAAAATGGCAATACCATCAAAATAGACCTACAGATTCAATATAATCCCTATCAAAATTCTAGCTGCTTATTTTCAGAAAATGAGAAGCTTGTCCTAAAATTTATATTTAAAAGCAAGGGACTCAAAATACCCAAAGTGATTAAAAAAAAAAAAAGTTGTTGGTGGAATCACACCTTCAATTTTCAAAACTTACTACAAAGCTAGGATGATCAAGACTATGTGACAATAGCAGAAGTATAGAAATATAGATAAAAGGAATTGAGACTTCTGGAGTAAATGTCTAAATTTATGGCAAATTGATTTTTAACAAAGGTGCTAAAACAATTAAATGAGGAAAATAGGCTCTTCAATAAGCAGTTTTTGGATAACTGAATAACCACATGTCAAAGAACATCATTAGACTCCTTTCCCCCATTTCATAACATATGAAAAAAGTCTGTATCACTCCCAAGTCTAGGCTCACTCCAAATGGCCATGTTACTCCCCCAAATGAAAAAACTGAATAAGGATTATATACTTAAATGTAAGAGCTAAAACTCTAAAGCTATTAGAAGAAAACATAGGCATAAATCTTTGTGATCTTTGGGTAAGTAATGGTTTATTGATAACCAGAATACAAGTAATTAAAATAGATAATTAGACTTTATCAAATGCTTTTTTAAACTGTGCTTCAAAGGACACTATCAATAATGTGAAAAAAATCCCATCTAGCTAATGAGAGACATATCCATATATATATATATATATATATATATATTATATATAGAGTTCTTTATTTATATAAAGAACTTTAATAACTCAGCAACAAAAAGAAAACCCAGTTAAAAATGGTCAAAAGATTTAAACAGATGTTTCTCCAAAGAAGATATGCAGTTGACCAATAGGCACAAGAGAAAGTGTTGAAAATCTTCAGTCACTAGGAAAACACAATGTGATGCCATTTCATCCCCAGTAGGATAGTTAAAAAAAAAAAAAGAAAGAAAAGAAAAACAATAACAACTATTGATAAAATGTGGAGAAATTTTAACCTCATGCATTACTGGTTGGATTGTGAAGTAGTACAACTGATGAATTAATAAAAGATAGTGATATATATGTGTATATATATGTATATATAGAGAGAGAGAGATGTAATTTATAAAATGGAATGTTATTCAGCAATGAAAAAGGAATGAAGGACTGATACATGTTATTGCATGAATTTCCCTTGAAAACATCTGGCTAAATTAAATAAACCAACCATGAAAGACCACATGTTGCATGATTTCATTTATATGAAATCTAAAGAGACAAAATAGTAGATTAATGACTATTTAAGTTTTGGGGGATGGGCATACAGAATGACTCCTAATGGGTATAGAATTTTTTGGGGGTGTGATTAAAATGTTTAAAAGTTAGCTTGTGATGATTATAGTACAACTCTGCGAATACACTAAAAATCGTGGAATTATACACTTGAAATGATGAATTTTATGGATGGTCAACTACATCTCAATATGGATGTTTAAGGAAAGAGGAAGCAAAGGAAGAACATGCTTCTGAAAAGGATTTTAGTGTTGATACTGAAAATACAATAACTAATGTTGCAGGAACCTTGATTATCAGAGTAGAAGCAGACCTCAGATTTTTTGGAGGTTCCTAGAGGCTCCCTCTTGGCATATGCACTATGGGTGTTTTGGGTGCTATGGAGGATGTTACACGATGCTGTGGGGAACAGGTAGTTTTTCTGGAGGGTTGTATAGATAGAATTTGTCAATGTGCACAAAATAGGTCCATGATCCTTAGTCTTACATCCTTGGAGTTCTTTGGAGCTAGATGTGTTTCAGAATTTTTCAGATTTTTTTAAAGTTACTTTGGCTTCTATATTCAACTATCAATTTATAGAAAATGCAGTGATCCAAGGAACATCTTAATCTTTACTCTGCAGTAACAATCAATCAGTAAGTGTTCCTGTGGGGTACTCTATAAAACAAATGGCTGAATTTCTTCAATGAATAGTGACAAAGTTAAAAAATAAATAAAAAGAAAGCTATTGTTTAAAGAAGATTTTGGTCAAACCAAACAGTGACAATTATGTGAATTTTGTTTGGATATTGACTCTAATAAATCAAATGTAAAAAATTAAACTATCAAATTCTTGAAACAATTGCCCAGGTGGTAATATTGGAAATTATTGTGAACATAACTTCAAAACGATATACTGGTAGAGATGAAAAAAACTAGTCATGAGTTGAGAATTGTTAAAGCTTAGGTGGGGGGGTACATGGGAACTCTTATAATATTATATTTCTTTTTAACTGAATTAGAAAATTTCCAAAACAAAAATTTAAAAAAAAAAATAAAAGATAATATGAGATAGGTCTACCCCCCAAGAACATCTGGAAACAGCATACAATGATCAAATTTATTACCATTCCTGCTACAAAGTAAACAATAGTCACCCCAAGTAGGAAAAATAAAAGTTATGAATAATCTCCTGTCAGGCAAATCTTTATGCCAAATAAATTACATAAGGATTCTGGTTTTCAGAAAATTTTGATTGAGAGATGTTGGATAAGGGATACTCACTCTTATTTCAACTACTTATTCTGCTGTTAAAGAGAATTTTGCCTATTTTTTGCTACTATCTTGTAAACCTAGAGATGTTAGGGATTCTAAGTCACCACTGTATACAAGTGTCTAGTCACATACAATTGGACTGATAAGAAACTTACACACTTGGTAAACCATATAAACACAAAGACATTGCACATGCATAGGAACAAGTGGTGACATCTTTTAGTATTTTGTTCAGTAGGTAAAGATTAGGACCTGTTGGTATTAGTAATGAGACTAGATTAGAACATTTTTTATTGTTGATACTACTATACTGAGATCATCTCAATTTACAACTGAGAACATCCCACCTGATTCAAGAAGCTTAAAAAAAAGTCTTTATTAATAAATGTTTTTAAATCTATGGAAAATGCACATTATAAAAAAGGCCATATAACTTCACTCAGATTCAAATATTAAACATACCACACTTGCTTTCTCATTTTGTCCCCTTTCTCTCTATGTATATATTTATGAGGTATACATTTTTATATACATATAAAGACATTTTTCTGTTCAAGAGTCAATTGTTCACACAATGCTCTTTTCCTATAAATAAAATATCTTTTCCATACATGTCTCCAAAATCAAAAATATAATTAATATGGGACTATTATCTAATCTATAAACCTTATTTAATTATTTTCATGATTTTTTTTCATAAATGTACTTATTAGCAAAATAAAAAAATGTATTTGTAGTCCAAGATCTAATTCAGGATCACAATTTGCCATGTGTCATTAGTCTCCTTCAGTTTGGCATAGTTTCTCAGTCATTCACGACACTGACATCTTTGAAGAATGAAAGGCCAGTACTTTGTAGAATATTATTCAATTTGAGCCTGTCTAATGTTTCCTTCTGGTTGGGTTCAGGCCAATCCAGGTCCATTTTTGGAAAAAGTACCAGGGAAATGATATTATGTCCTTCTCAAGCCATCCCATCAGGAAACTCACAGTATCTTTTGTCTCATTTCTGATGATGCTAAGCTTGATATTTGCTGAAGGCAGTGCCTCCCAAGTTTCTCTGCTGTTGCTACTATTTTTCTATTTATAATTAGCATTTTTTGTTTTTTTTTTTTTTTTTTTTTTTTTTTTTTTTTTTTTTTTTTTTTTTTTTTAATAAATTTTATTGTTATATTCCCCATACAATTGCAGCCCCCCATTCTGACCCCAATCCCTCCCCTCCCGCCCCCGCCCCCCTAAAAGTGTCTCTGGTTCATAGTTTTTTGTTGATTTTGATTTTCACTTTCTTATAGTTATTCATTTTCCTGGTCCATTATTTAAGTTTTCTAGATTCCTGCTATGAGTGAGACCATCCGGTATTTTTCTTTTTCTTTTTGGCTTATTTCGCTGAGCATGATCCCTTCCAGCGCCATCCATGTTGCAGCAAATTGCATGTGTTTATCTTTTTTGAATGCTGAGTAATATTCCATGGTATATATGTACCACATCTTCTTGATCCAGTCATCTATTTTTGGGCATTTGGGTTGTTTCCAAAGCTTAGCTATTGTAAACAGTGCTGCTATAAACATAGGGGTGCAGGTGTTCTTTGGAATTGATGTTTCTGTGTCCTTTGGGTACATACCTAGGAGTGGAATTGCTGGGTCATATGGAAGCTCTATGTTTAGTAGGTCCAGAAATCTCCACACAGCTTTCCACAGTGGTTGGACCAGTTTGCACTCCCACCAACAGTGCAGAAGAGTTCCTTTTTCTCCACACCCTCGCCAACATTTGTTGTTGCTAGTTTTTTTAATATGTGCCATTCTCACTGGTGTAAGATGGTATCTCATGGTAGTTTTGATTTGCATTTCCCTGATGACAAGTGATGTTGAACATTTTTTCATATGCCTGTTGGCCATTTGCATTTCCTCTTCAGAGAAGTTTCTTTTAAGCTCTTCTGCCCATTTTTTGACTGGATTATTTTCTTTGTTGTTGTTGAGTCTCATCAGCTCTTTGCAGATTTTTGTGATCAGTCCTTTATCATTAGTGTTGGGTGCAAAAATGTTCTCCCAGTTGGTGGGGTTTCTCTTTGTTTTTGTTATTGTCTCTTTTGCTGTGCAAAAGCTCTTTAATTTGATATAGTCCCAGCTGTTTATCTTTGCCTTCACTATCACTGCTTTGGGTGATGTGTCTGTAAAGATGTCTTTGATGTGCAAATCACGTAGTGTTTTGCCTATATTTCCTTCTATATATTTTATGGTTTCAGGTCTTATGTCTAGTTCTTTAATCCATTTTGAGTTGATTTTTGTGTATGGTGTGAGGTGGTGGTCAAGCTTCATTCTTTTGCATGTAGCGACCCAGTTTTCCCAGCACCATTTATTGAACAAACTTTCTTTGCTCCAATGCATAGTCTTTGCTCCTTTGTCAAAGATTAGTTGACCATAAATCTGTGGGTTTATTTCTGGATTTTCTATTCGATTCCATTGGTCTGTATGTCTGTTCTTGTTCCAATACCATGCAGTTTTGATGATTATGGCTTTGTAGTATAGTTTGAAGTCTGGGAGTCTGATGCCTCCATTCCCTTCTTTTTTTTTCAGGAGAGCTTTGGCTATTCGGGGTTTTTTGTGATTCCATATGAATTTCATCAATAATTGTTCTATTTCTTTGAAGAATGACATTGAAATTTTGATTGGAATAGCATTGAATCTGTATATTGCTTTTGGAAGGATGGCCATTTTAATAATGTTTATTCTTCCAATCCATGAGCAGGGGATGTCTCTCCATTTCTTTGTGTCTTCTTCTATTTCTTTTAACAGTGTTTTATAGTTTTCTTTGTATAGGTCCTTTACCTCTTTTGTTAGATTTATTCCCAAATATTTGATTTTTTTTGTTTCAATAACAAAAGGGATGGTCTTTTTGATTTCTTCTTCTTCAGATTTATTGTTTGTGTATAGGAAGGCTACTGACTTTTGCGTGTTGATTTTGTATCCTGCCACTTTACTGAACTGATTGATGAGTTGAATTAGCTTTTCTGTGGAGTTTTTGGGGTTCTCTATGTATAATATCATATCGTCTGCAAATAGTGATAGTTTGACTTCTTCTTTTCCTATTTGGATTCCTTGGATGTCTTTCTCTTGTCTTATTGCCCTGGCTAGGACTTCCAGTATTATATTGAAAAGCAATGGTGAGAGTGGACATCCTTGTCTTGTTCCAGATCTTAATGGAATTGCTTTCAGCTTTTCACCATTGAGAATGATACTGGCTGTTGGCTTGTCATAGATGGCCTTTATGATGTTGAGGTATGTTCCTTGTATCCCAAGAACTTCAAGGGCTTTTATCATGAATGGGTGTTGTACTTTGTCGAAAGCTTTCTCAGCATCTATTGATATTATCATATAGTTTTTATATTTCTTTTTATTGATGTGTTGGATAACGTTGATTGATTTTCGGATGTTAAACCATCCTTGTGCCCCTGGAATGAATCCAACTTGGTCGTGGTGAATTATCTTATGGATACATTGTTGGATTCTGATAGCTAAAATTTTATTGAGGATTTTTGCATCAGTGTTCATTAGGGAGATTGGCCTGTAGTTTTCCTTTTTTGTGTTGTCCTTGTTCGGTTTTGGTATTAGTGTAATGTTGGCTTCATAGAACGTGTTTGGTATTGTCCCTTCCTTCTCAATTTTTTGGAAGAGTTTGTGAAGGATAGGCACTAATTCGTCTCTGAATGTTTGGTAGAATTCATTTATAAATCCATCAGGTCCTGGGCTATAATTAGCATTTTTTGAAAGGATATTTTGTGACTACATGAATACCCTGTTTTCCATCAAATTACCCCTCACTAGTTTGGCATGCAATGGTTCTTGCTTGAATTAATCATTATAATGATTGGCAAACTTTTATCTAATTGATATTGATAGTCTCCAGTATAGGAGAACTTTTCTTTCTTCCCAAATAAGATAATCTGTTTGCTTATATTTGTATGAATTCATAGATTCATGGTTATTTTTTGTAATCATTATATTTTATCCAACTTAGACAGTGTGAGCCCCTTTAAACTGACTCCTCTGTCCTTTTGACATGTTATCAGGTTCATCTTGCATTTTAACAGTCCTGCCCAAAACTGAGCCACATCTCCAAGGGTAGCTTTTTTAGTGGAGAATGGTATTTAGAAATGCAGATGTAGGTATTAAGTCATCTCATTGCTACTGGAATATCGTTGCACTTGGTCCTTTCTTTTCAGCAGAGATTGAGATACACACACACACACTATCTGTCTATCTATCCATCCATCCATCCATCCACCCATCTATCTACCTACCTATCTGATTATCTTTCTATGTATATCTGTATCTATGTTATCTGTAATATATAAAATTACTTATATATGTTGATTGTAACAAACCACTGATTCTAATAAATTCCAATTCAACACAAGCAGGTTTATAGCAGCCTTATCCCTTTCCTCTGACAATGAGAAATCTCAAGCCCATTATTCTCTCTCCCTTTTCTCCCCATCTCTCTACTTCTCTGTGTTATGTGAAAGTATATGGTCATAGTTGGAGATTTTTAAGATATATTTTTATTGCTTTCTAATTTAAATTTATTGACATTAGAGAATATACTCTGTGTGATTTCAATTCTTTTTTTTTTTTTTTTTTTTTTTTTTTTTAAATAAATTTTATTGTTATATTCCCCATACAATTGCAGCCCCCCCATTCTGACCCCAATCCCTCCCCTCCCGCCCCCCTAAAAGTGTCTCTGGTTCATAGTTTTTTGTTGATTTTGATTTTCACTATCTTATAGTTATTCATTTTCCTGGTCCCTTATTTAAGTTTTCTAGATTCCTGCTATGAGTGAGACCATCCGGTATTTTTCTTTTTCTTTTTGGCTTATTTCGCTGAGCATGATCCTTTCCAGCGCCATCCATGTTGCTGCAAATTGCATGTGTTTATCTTTTTTGAATGCTGAGTAATATTCCATGGTATATATGTACCACATCTTCTTGATCCAGTCATCTATTTTTGGGCATTTGGGTTGTTTCCAAAGCTTAGCTATTGTAAACAGTGCTGCTATAAACATAGGGGTGCAGGTGTTCTTTGGAATTGATGTTTCTGTGTCCTTTGGGTAAATACCTAGGAGTGGAATTGCTGCATCATATGGAAGCTCTATGTTTAGTAGGTCCAGAAATCTCCACACAGCTTTCCACAGTGGTTGGACCAGTTTGCACTCCCACCAACAGTGCAGAAGAGTTCCTTTTTCTCCACACCCTCGCCAACATTTGTTGTTGCTAGTTTTTTTAATATGTGCCATTCTCACTGGTGTAAGATGGTATCTCATGGTAGTTTTGATTTGCATTTCCCTGATGACAAGTGATGTTGAACATTTTTTCATATGCCTGTTGGCCATTTGCATTTCCTCTTCAGAAGTCATAAAGGAAAACAATGATAAGGGAAAAATAATCAACGATCAGAAGAATGCAATTGTGATTTCAATTCTTAAAAAGAAAATTGCCTCTTGTGTTATGGATCAGTGAATGTGTATGAAGCTCCTTTTAGGTGAACTGTTTTATGTGTTTTGATGATGTTAAGTTTTTTGAGACAATTGTTCAACTTTGCTATATCCTCACTGATTTTTTATCAACTATCAACTGATTTTCTTTTTTTTTTAAGATTTATTTATTTATTTATATAAGCACTGGGTACAGTCAGAAGTGCAGGAGGGTGAGAGAATTCACCAGAGCCAGAGTGGGGAACAAAACAGGCAGATTGATGAAATACACTGCTGAGGGGAGCAGTGGGTTTGGCAGGAGATGTCTGTTGTGCCATGCGGGTCCCTTGCCAGAGGCCGGGGATCGAACCGGCACTGCAGAGGCTGCGGGCAGCTTCGCAGCCCAGTGCTCAACCGCTGCACCACCAGGGGAGGCCCAACTATCAACTGATTTTCTTTTTTCTTTTTTAAACTGATAAAAAGATGCTTTGCTTTATTTTTTTTAATTTAAATTTTATTCTTATATTCCCCATACAATTACAACCCCCTTATTTTGACCCCATTCCCTCCTTTCCCCACTCCCCACCCCCCAACAGTGTCTCTTGTTCATAGTTATTTGTTGATTTTGATATTTTCTTTCTTATAGTTATTCTTTTTCCTGGTCCCTTATTTAAGTTTTCTAGATTCCTGCTATGAGTGAGACCATCCGGTATTTTTCTTTTTCTTTCTGGTTTATTTCGCTGAGCATGATCCCTCCCAGCGCCATCCATGTTGCTGCAAATTGCATGTGTTTATCTTTTTTTGAATGCTGAGTAATATTCCATGGTGTATATGTACCACATCTTCTTGATCCAGTCATCTACTTTTAGACATTTGGGTTGTTTCCAAATCATAGCTATTGTAAATAGTGCTGCTATAAACATAGGGGTGCAGGTGCTCTTTGGAATTGATGTTTCTGTGTCCTCTTGGTAAATACCTAGGAGTGGAATTGCTGGATCATATGGAAGCTCTATGATTAGTAGGTCAAGACATCTCCACACAGCTCTCCATAGTGGTTGGACCAGTTTGCACTCCCACCAACAGTGCAGGAGAGTTCCTTTTTCTCCACACCCTCGCCAACATTTGTTGTTGCTAGTTTTTTTAATATGTGCCATTATCAACTGATTTTCTATCAAAAGTAGGATCACATGATCCTACTTTTCTATTGTCTCCTTATATGCTTTCCTCATTTCTGTACTATTTTTTTTTAAAGATTTATTTATTTATGCATACAAGAGCTGGAGTGTAGGCCAGAGGTGTGGAGGTGGTGGAGGAGAGGATTCACCAGAGACAGAGTGGAGAGCAGAACAGGAAGATCTACTGAAATACACTGCAGAGGGGAGCAGCAGGAGAGACAGGAGAGGTTTGCTGTGTCATGTGGCTTAGCTCCCTGACCGGGTTTTGAACTCATGCTTCAGTGGCTGTGGATAATTTCATCGTGATGCGACTTATCCCCTTGCACCAACGGGGAGGCCCTGTGCTAATTTTTAAAAATCAGTTCTTTTTCTTTTTTTCCCTTTCTTTGTTTTTATTATATCTTGGTTGAAGAAAATACATTTTACAGGATGGAAAATAAATAACATTTTCTAAACCCTTCCAAATCTGAGAATGTCTTTCTGATTTCTTTAGGCATGAGTTAGAACTTGTCCATCACAAACATGTCTCCTAAAATTCTATTGACACGTGAAAAAATCAGTTCTTTTCCATGTTTTGCTTTATACACATACAAATGCACTCTACATACCTAGAGACAAAATGCTTTGAAAAGTAGCAACAAATACCAGCAACCTACCTTTCAGAGAGATGACTTATGCAAAACTATGTGAGGTCTGCTTTTAATAGTCACTTGTTTTATTGACATATTCTTTTCCTGTTTGACAAAATGCAGTCTCTACATAAAAGGTCCAGTAGCACAAACTAACGTCCACAACAGAAATCTAGCACAGTTTTTATATAGGCTGTAAACTAAGAGCAATTTTTCCTTTTTTAGTAATGAAAAAGTTCAAAAGAACTACAATATTTTGTGATGTAGAACTCAAATTTAGTGTCTCAAAATTTATTAAAAATCATAGAAAATATTGTGTTCAGTTGAAAACCATACCCCAGCTCTTGTATAAATAAATAAATCTTAAAAAAAAAGGAAAACTGCATTGTACATATACTGCACATCTTTTTGGGTTACCAGATTATAGACTTTCACCCTCTGTGAGCTACTTTTTAGCTGTTTATAATTGTAAGTAGCTGATAAACATGCAAGCTCTCCCTGTCCAGCAGAGTTTTGACTCTTTATTCTTTCTTTTTTTTTTGAAGATATATTTATTTATGCATACAAGAACTGGGGTACAGGCCAGAGGTGTGGGGGTGAGAGGATTCACCAGAGATAGAGTGGGGAACAGAACAGGCAGACTGACTGAAATACACTGCTGAGGGGAGCAGCGGGCGAGACAGGAAGATCTGCTGCGTCAGCCAGGAATCGAACTTGTATTGCAGTGGTTGCAGATAGCTTCATAGGTTGCGTCTTAACCCCTGGAGCCACCAGGGAGGCCCTGACTCCATTCTTTTATTGGAAAAAAAAATTTTTTGCTTCCACTTGCAATTCATTTACTCTATAAAAAGTGGTGTTTCAGGCCTCCCCTGGTGGCTCAGGCAGTTGAGCACCGCACTGTTAAGCTCTCTGCAGCCTCTGCAGCACTGTTTCGATCCCGGCCAGCCGGTGAGGGTCCCACAAGGCGCAGCAGACCTCTCCTGTCACGCCCACTGCTCTCCTCAGCAGTGTATTTAGTTAGTCTGCCTGTTCTCTTCCCCGCTGTCTCTGGTGAATCCTCTTACCCTCTTGCGCATCTGGCCTGTACCCCAGTTCTTGTATAAACAAATAAATCTTTAAAAAAAATAAGTGGTGTTTCTTCTTATTTTCTTTGAACCATTTGTATCATCTGTTTGTTCCATCACATAAGTAATATAAAATTATATGTATTTATTTTTTGATCTGTATGAGTAATAAGAATGCTTTTCCTGGAAAAACACAATCACACTTTTGCACTAAAACAGCAGAGTTTAATAGTTGTAATGGGTCCTCCTTGGTGGTGTAGGGGTTAAAGTTAGTGCTATCAAGCTATTACCAGACACTGCTGCATGAGTTCAATCCCTGGCCTGGGAGCTAACCCACATGGCACAGCATACCTCTCCTATCTCAGCCACAGCAGTGTGTTTCAGTGAATCCGCCTGTTCTGCTCCCCATTCTAGTGAATCCTACCCCCTTCCCCTCACCTCTGGCCTGCACCTTAGTTCTTGTATGCATAAATAAATCTTAAAAAAAAAATAGTTGTAACAGAAATTTATGGCTTGGAACTGAAAATATTTACTGTTTGTCCTATTTTTGCTGGAAGAGTTACCTATAACTGATTTAAATCATACCGACCATTGCAGAAATTTAAGAGTTCTAATGAGGAGTAACCATTTTCAACAGACATTTCAGTTCTCATCTTCATTTATAGAAAAAAAAGACTTAAAAATACAGATTAAAATGGCCATATCTGTGTAGGAGTTAGGATTTAAAAATTTATATTTTTTCATTAAATCATAAGCTTCTTAATTGAATCTTTTAAAATAATTTAAGTTCATTCCTACCATACATAAAAAAGGTCAAATTGCCTGTATCTGCCCCTATATTAATTACCAGACACATTGAATTGGAGGACACCAAAATCATCCACCATATTACCATGTTTTTGGAGTAGAGTTAAACTGAGAAGAGCTGTTCAAGAATGACTTCTGCAAAACAAATTGATCCCCTCAGATATGTATTTCAAGATTCAGTTTCAAAGGGCTTCTACATAGTCAAGAAAGCCTCTTGCTTTCTTGGTGATAAACACAATTGCTGTCACTAGAGGGAGCTGGTTTTACATAAAATTGTGGTAGAAATATAAAAAGAGGGAAGAACACGTTGTTATTCATGTTTTTTAAAGTATTTTCAAAATAGCTTCATTTTCTGCAATAAATTGTACCTGCCAAGTAATTACTTTATGAACTGAAAGTTTTCCTCAAAGGACTGTTACCGTTCCCAAAGAATATCTGATACTATTTTTGATCATGGAATAAACATTTTTATGGGATATTGCTTAATTTTCACATAGTAGTGTTGATGTTCATAATATTTTAATTATTCTTTATCTTTAATTTTGTTTAGAAGAGAATTCTGTCATTTTTTTCAATTTGGTCAACGTGTTAAGCAGAATTTCAGAATGCAGAACATGATTTTCGTGAAATTGCCTCTTTATTTGATGGAGAGAATATTAACATTTCTGTGTTACTTTAAAATGCCTAATTTTTAGTGAGTGGGAAAATGAAAAAAGAAGGAGTCATTATTTTATAGAGTTGGAAGAAACTGAACTAACACCTCTATTTTCTTTTTCTTCCAAGATAGTTGTGAATTTGTTAATCACAAGTTATATCTCTGAAACAGCTTTGCACTATAAGCAGTATTTTTACTTATTTACAACAAGGTTGCAAATTATGACCTTCAGGCAACAGGCTGGCAATAAAGTAACAGGCAATAAAATAAAGTTTTATTGAAACACAGCCACACCCAATCATTTAAGTGTTGCCTGTACTACAACTACAACAGCAGAATTAAGTGTGTGTCTCAGAGATCTTATACTCAAAAAGTTTAAAATACTATCATTGCCTATAAATAAAGTTTGTGGAGTCCTACTTTAAATTATATTAATTAAAAAAATCTGTATTGAACAAATGAGTGGAAGAATGGAGGAATGAATGAATTGAATTATTTCCATGAGTGTGTGGCATAGAGATAAACTAAGACTTTTTTTTTTGAAACTGAGACATTCTTTGAGCCAAGTAAATTCACTCTTTTATAATGCTTGTATGTATGATTATGATTCTTTTTAGAACAATTTAGTATTACACAGTGGCTTTTCCTTCAGAGGACAAAAGTGCATCCAAATAGTGATTCTTTGATATCATTGGCCTATAGTTTGAGCTACCTGAGAGATATGACATGGAACTCAAAATTCCCAGGTTTTCTTATTTTTTTTTCCTGTTTCCTTAAGAACTTTTACTTGCATTAAAAATAAAAACAGACCCAAAATGGAGATACTCATACCAAATCCCACCAAGAAATACTTAACCTTATTGCAAGTCCATCTCCCAACTGCGGACACTTAAGCTTATCTTTCTGGACAGCACTAGTGAGATCATCTATACAGGACCCATTTACCTTCCCGAAGTGAGGGTGGCTTTCTTTAAAATTGGCTTTCTTTTCTTTCACTGATAACCTTGTCCCACCTTCTTTTTGACTAGAAATACCTATGTTATAAAACTCCTCACTCCACACTTTTCTATTTGCTAGATGAAATGCTGCCCTATTCATGAATACCTTAATAAAATTAATTAGATCTTTAAAATTAACTTAGAATTTTTCTATTTAGCATTTGGAGCAGAATTCACTAAATTCAACTAAGAAATAGTTGGTCTAATTTATCTTGCTGCCATTTCCCGGATGCATTGATATCAATGCTTATAAATTCTTAATGAATCTGTTTTTAAGTTGAGGAAAAGACCTAATTTAGATATGGAATTGAAATTGGTAAAACATATTTGACCAGTTTGTGGATGTTTAATAGGTAAAATTGTCTCAGGCAATAAAGAACTTAGTTAATTTATTGACCAGCTTAAATACACATACACACACACACACACACACACAAACACACACACTTTACCTTGCTGACTTTAGTAGCTCACATTGTTTTTTAAAGATTCAGATTATACCATCCCTTGATATTATTTTGGGGAGTACTAAGAAATTTGGTATTTCTTGTATCTATCACAACTTTCATCTTAAGACTTTTTTAAAGTTATAAAATAACCTTGCATCTGTGCATCTGCTCTTGAATCAAATAGTGAAATTTTAAAATATTGCTAAAATACATAATTTTTCATTAGTTGCTCTTTGATTGTAAGTGAACCTATCAATATGAAATAGAAAAAATGGTAAGGATTTGACTTAAAAAGCAATAGCATCTCTTTCAAAGAAACAACTGACTGGAAAACAAAACAAAGCTGACTGCCTTTCCTTTCTTGTACTTCTGGTCTGAGTACTACCATGATAATCAGAGAGGTTTTGTTGTGGTGTCTGCTGGGAAGCACATTAACAGCTATTACAGCTGCCACCATCAGTCTGTTAATAAAAATTGTTCCTCTAAATTGTATATTTTACTGTACTGTTGCTTTTCACCACTTAAAAGTCCAACAAAAGTTTATCAAGTTCTTGAAACCCTATTGTGATTCAAATCAATATGTTCAACAAAGAAAACTTAGTGATTAACTGTTGCTTGTAATTTTAACCTTGAATATATAGTTCTAAAGGAAATTTGAATCAGAACTTCTTAAATATTCATAAAATATGCGAAACAAAATATGGTATGGGGTTCATCCCTAAGTTATAAGAACACCTCTCAGGCTTGAGCATTGGGAACTGGATCGCTGTATTCCCAGTCTTATTTCTGACTGGAAGAGACTGAATTGTAGGTGACACACTAAGTTTAAATCAGATTTTTAAAACCTGATGGTTGTGAATCTGGAAATCTGAAGGTCTATGAAATCACGGAAGTGCCATGCAGATTTTAATGTTATGACTATATGACATTTTTCTGGTATAATATCCATGATTTCTCCAGATTCTTTTTTTTTAAGATATTTATTTATGCATACAAGAGCTGGGGTCCAGGCCAGAGATGCAGGGGGGTGAGAGGATTCACCAGAGACAGAGTGGAGAACAGAACAGGCAGACTGACTGAAACACACTGCTGAGGGGAGCAGCTGGCGAGACAGGAGAGGTCTGCTGCGCCATGTGGGTTGCTCCCTGGCTGGCTAGGGATCGAACTAGTGCTGCAGAGGCGGTGGATTGCTTCATAGTGTGGTGCTTAACCCCTTGCACAACCAGGGGGGGCTCTCTCCAGATTCTTAAAGGAATTAATAAAATCAAGAATGTTGAAAGTGAAAGTTAAGTCTATTGAGATAAATTATCTTACAGAAAAGGTAAATTGTTTCACTTCATCTTCATGTTCACTTTTGTAGATCATCTAAGTATCCTAAATCAAGGTTAATACAGATCCTGGAAACAGACTGAAAAGGTCCTAATGCCACTTACTAGCTATATGTCCTAACTTTTTGAACTTTAGTTTCCTCATCTACAAAACAGAATATAAAAGTACCTACCTCATAGGGTTGCTATGAAAAATAAATGAGTTAATAATTATAAAGTACCAATTATAAAGTACCATAAGTATTTATTTACAATGCTACATGATAATATATATAATACATACTATATTATTTATATATATGTATATTATTTATGTAACAGTATAATCCCCATAGAAAGGGGAGGTTCCAGTTTCCCTACCCCATTTAAGGAAGGGTAGAGCTAAGCATTGAGGAGAAGCTAAAAAGGATTGATAGAAGAGATTGAAATAAGAGAAGACTGGGAAGAAGATTTGAGGAGACATGTGGAGCAGAGCTGTGAAGAAGTTACACTTCCTTCTCAGCCTTTGACTTGTATCAAGGACTGGGGTGACATGGAAGGAGACACTTGAAAGAGACAGATATGTGGGTTAAAAACTTATGGAAAAAGGAAATCTTCTGCACTGTTGGTGGGAGTGCAAACTGGTCCAACCACTATGGAGAGCTGTGTGGAGATTTCTGGACCTACTAAACATAGAGCTCCCATATGATCCAGCAATTCCACTCCTAGGTATTTACCCAAAGTACACAGAAACATCAATTCCAAAGAACACCTGCACCCCTATGTTTATAGCAGCACTATTTACAATAGCTAAGCTTTGGAAACAGCCCAAATGCCCAAAAATAGATGACTGGATCAAGAAGATGTGGTACATATACACCATGGAATATTACTCAGCATTCAAAAAAGATAAACACATGCAATTTGCAGCAACACGGATGGCGTTGGAAGGGATCATGCTCAGCGAAATAAGCCAAAAAGAAAAAGAAAAATACCGGATGGTCTCACTCATAGCAGGAATTTAGAAAACTTAAATAAGGGACCAGGAAAATGAATATAAGAAAGTGAAAATCAAAATCAATAAAAAACTATGAACCAGAGACACTTTTTGGGGGGTGGGGGGCGGGAGGGGAGGGATTGGGGTCAGAATGGGGCGTTTGCAATTGTATGGGGGAATATAAAAATAAAATTTATTATTTAAAAAAAAAACAACTTATGGAGAGGTCTCTATTTCATGATTGCCAGCAACATTTTGTAGTAGCAGATAATCCATTAGTGAAGTTATTACCAAATCTATGTTGCTTCCAACCTTGGTTCCACCACTTGCTTGCTGTGTGGTCTAGATTATTTAAGGTCTCTGAGTTTCCTTGTCTTTTTCACCTATAAAACTGGAAAATAGTATTGACTTCAAGGGTTAAAATGAAGTTGAAATGAAATAACATACAAGAAAGATCATGTCACTTAACACACATAATTGTCAGTTTTCTCATCTATTAAATTGAAAGGCAGAACTCTTAGCCCCTTTCTAAGGTTTTAAATTGTTTGGTCATAAGGTTCTAATACCATACAAACTAAAACTCTCTGAACTTTGACAGCATCTGAAATATTAAGGCTGACATGCTATTCTTAATTAGCATTGGGAATTATTCATAGGTAAATAGTTTCTTAGTTATAGATTACTAGTTAAATAGTCTTTTCATAAGAATAACTGGATGAACTTTATAATAATACTTTAAGAATGTATACTATTGAGATTTGATGATATTAATGCAATTCGTGAAATTTTCCCAAGAGTTTACTTTCTACTTCCATGAAATTCTTTGGTCTCAATTTAAAATAGACTGGAAAATTGCAGCTACCTGAGAATGTCATATTGTAAATTATTGTATGTGCTAAGTGACTGTCATAAAATGTTTACACTTATATATTCTCTTCCAAATGATAATTGCATCATATTGTTTTCAAGAATTAGTGTGAATGAAACTTAAATTACCACCTTTTTCATCTGCATGGCCTTGGCTTCTCTGTTACATATAGCCTTTTAATATACGTGGAAGAGAATCACAGTACAAAACAAAGACGAGATCACAGGTGTTCTCTTTCCTATCTTGACTAATTGATTATCTAAAGATTAGAAAACTTGAATCATTCTAAATTTTCCCATGATCTAAATATCCCCCAAATCAATCAGCCACTAAAATGTCCCTTATATCTGATCATTTCTCTGCATTCCTCTGGTGTCTTCTGGGAATATCAAAATTGATTTCTATCATGTCTTCTTGGTAAAGGGCTCTCATGTCCTCCTTTCTCCAAGTGATCGTCCCAAAACAAAGGTTAAACATTTCCTTCTACTCTTTAACATCCTTTATTGTTTTCATCTGAACTATTGTCTAGATTATAACCAATCCTCTTAATGTATTTTCTGCATGATTTGGTTTTAAGGCTCTTTGCTTTAGTCTTACATCTGGATTCTCCCACCCCCTACTTTATAGCTTATACAAGCAACACTCATAAAAAGTTACTTTCAACGATCTGTCTTTGTGTGTGTATATGTGTTCCCTGTTTCTCAAAAGCTCTCCTCGACTGTTTCCATATGAAGAATACATCCTTATTTTTCCCCTACAACTCAAGCATTAGTTACTCTGAGATTTCCCATGTCTTTCCTTCCACTGAAGCAGAATCTATATCTTATATCTATAATACCATAGATTTTATGTATGTGCATTTTGTAGAATTTCTGCTCCTTCTTTATTATTTACTTGTCTACATTTCCCATTTGAATGTGAGATCTGGAGCCTATGTCTAAGTCATTTTATATCCCCAAGTCAATAACATCAGTAGTATATTTTAGGTTATTTAAAGACATATATTGAATATAAATATTTTGCATTTATTCCAAATTGCATGGAGTATTTATTCTCCTCACTAGTCCCTAAATCAAATAGTGAACAATGTTGGTGACTTAAAATAGTTGGCATGATACTTGCAAATAATGGTGAGAAATTTAAATAATCACACGAGCCACAAAGTGATTAGGTTTATGCACATGTCCAATAGCCAATGCTTTAGACAGTGCTATAAATTCTGAGTCAAAGACTGATGAATTAGAGTCATTTGATGAAAAATTCAGAAGGAGTAATTTAAGCTAAGACTTAAAAAGTCTCTAGGATTTGAGAGCTAAGAAGGAAGTGAAAAGGTACTGGGAAAAGATAAATGAAACAGTCAATTCATAAAAAACAATGAATTTCATTGCTAAATGTAAGTCACCTGTAAAATTTCTAAACAAGAATGTTCATCCAGTGTTGGAAAGGTGGGACAGGCTTCCAGTAAACAGATGATCAAGAGAAAATACAACCTTTAATGTAGAGGAATGTGTTGAAGGGTTGAACCAATGGACACTCCAAGAGGTGAGAAACAGAAGTATGGGAGACTGAAAAAAAAGAAAAAACGTGGATATGTGAAAAAGATAAATCATTAAGCCAGTGATAGAAAAGGCTCTGGAGAGTAAAGTGAAGAGAAACTCCAAGAATTGTTTTCAGTCGTGGGTAGTCAAGAATGCCAATTGTTACAAAAAGGTCAAGGAGGATTGGAATTAAGAAAGGACAAATTAACTTGTCAATCAAAAATAATAGGTGACCTTTGAAAATGTAGCTGAGCAGAGTGCCTACACTTTACCTTCCTCTTAATCATCCACTATTTAGTTCATTGGGTTAAATACAAATTTATTTTCAAACAATCTGGGAACTGAAAAAGTATTAGCACAAGTCAAACTCTTCCTGCCAACATAAACCACCATTGTTCCAAAAAAACCCTCCAAAATAAATACTGCTTACATTTAGTCTTAGTGTGTCAAATCCTTTCAAACTAGTGCCTTTCTCTCTGTGATTTCCTATGTGGAACGCTGTGCCCATTCATATGACTATATATCTGCTTCCTCCTTCCCATTCCTTTATTCATCTACCCATTCATTTATTCATTGATTGAGTAAATAAATATCTATGCCTTATCATTTCTACCTATTTCTTTCAATAATTCAATGATAATATTTATGTTATTGAAGTTCTCTCATCTCTGCCAAAAACAGGAGCAAAAAAACTGAGGATACTTTGATGAGCCATAACAAAAGAATGTTTTATTTCCCATAATGTAGATTAAAAATAGAGTGGAGGAAACCCTAAGAAAATCCAAGGGGAAAAATCTTTTCCAACAAAATGTTTATTTCAGAAAACATATGACTTTATCTTCAAGTTTAATCAGAGGTTGTGTTGGCAAAAATTATTATGTTGACATTTGTATTTTCAGTCAACAACCTCCCTACTTATAATATTTAATCTAATTGGTTGCACCAAGTGCTTCCCTGTTCTTTGTCTCCTTTCAAAATCAATTCAGTAAATGACACATCAATCATTAACAACTGTATTTTAACTGGAAGTCAATAAGATTATTTTCATTTTGAGCCTTCATTCTAATCATTGTGTAAATAGACTTCATTTATTTTAAGCACTTTAAGGAAATAGGAAAAGAACTATTTTCAAAAGAGTACTCCCAGAGCCCCTAATTATTATGCACAAGAAAGCCAGGTCTGCCAATTGCCTATTACTCTCTTCCATTATCATGCCATGGTGATTATATAGTTGCCTTTTGCCTACAGAAATGGCACAATATAGGAGAAGCAATTTCCGGGAAACCTTTAAAAATACTGTAATCCTTTGATAGATTCTTTGAAGTCTTCCCCTTTTTTTATCCAGTCATTTTGAATTGTGTTTAATGATGTTAGTACACTGACATTTGTCCGTTTTGATATCTGAGAGTTATTCTTTCCAAGATGATGCTATAACCAAGGAATTTTCAAGATCAACTCATCATTTTTCATTTAATGGTAGTAAATACAGTCATTTTGATTGTTATACTGGAAAGGTCTTTGTAGGAAAGTCATCAGAACCTATTGTGGGTAATGTCAATGTGAACCATGTGCTGCTACAACTACAGTTAACAATACTGTATTGTGTATTTCAAAGTTACTAAGAGAACTTAAAAGTTAAAATATAGGGGCCTCCCTGGTGGTGCAAGGGGTTAAGCACCACACTATGAAGCAATCCACAGCCTCTGCAGCACTAGTTCGATCCCTGGTCAGCCAGGGAGCAACCCACATAGCATAGCAGACCTCTCCTGTCTCACCTGCTGCTCCCCTCAGCAGTGTATTTCAGTCAGTCTGCCTGTTCTGTTCCCCACTCTGTCTCTGGTGAATCCTCTCACCCCCCGCATCTCTGGCCTGTACCCCAGCTCTTGTATGCATGAATAAATAAATCTTTAAAAAAAAGTTATAAATATAAATATTTTGTACTTGATCCTGTGGATAGCATGCTTTGATATTAAACATGTATTCCACCAACTTTCATTCTTCCCCAAACAAATGATTTATTTAGCTATCACATGCACAAATAATGTTGGTTTATAGTGTCCTTTGTATTTTGGGAGTATGTGATCCCCGCCCCTCAGGTGTTATTACCATAATGCACTCACCTCCAAAGCCCCTGTAGCTCACCACCAGAGTTCACTGTGCTCCTTGCCACCTTCTGCTCACCCCTCCCCATCTCCCTCTCACTCTGGATTTATCACACAAAATTTAAAAAATCTTATATGAGCTCTTTGAAATAGTCTGCGTAGTCTACAGTGTTTAACATTTTATTCATTTTGCTTTCTATTAATCTAAGAAATAGTTGTGGTAAATGTCAAGTGTTCCAGTGTCAACCTCCACTACCAGCTTCCACACTAATTTCATTTTCTGAAGTTGCTTCAAAAGTGGAATAGATGTAAATCTGGGTGAAATAGTACAGATTATTTGCTTATTCAATTATTCACAAATGTTTACAAGAAGGGTCTCTGATAATGACACTATGGTGGATGTCAGGCACTGATATGCTTGCTCTCATAAAATTTGAAGATGTCAGAGTAAAACAAAATCAAGTAGTTAACATCTATAAGGCACTTACTGTGTGGAAGGCATCCCTAGAAGAGGTCGATATGTTTAACCCTTTCAACTCTAAGGTCGGGACTTTGTCACCCTGTTACAGATGAGAAAATAGCTGTACAGAGTCAAGTTACATGGTCACCTGGCTGGTAAGAGGTGGAGTCAGAATTTTAACCTGTGTAATTTGGCTCTAAAACCTGTGTTCTTAAAAAAAGGAATCACACAGGGGCCTCCCCTGGTGGCGCAACAGTTGAGCGCTGGGCTGCGAAACTGCCCGCAGCCTCTGCAGCGCCAGTTCGATCCCCGGTCACCGGGTAAGGGTCCCACATGGCGCGCAGACCTCTCCTGCAGCGCCCGCTGCTCCCCTCAGCAGTGTATTTCGTCGGTCTGCCTGTTCTGTTCCCCGCTTTGGCTCTGGTGAGTTCTCTCACCCTCCCTCACTTCTGACTATACCCAGTGCTTGTATGAATATATAAATCTTAAAAAAAAAAAAAAAAGGAATCACAAACAACTATAAAACCATCACTGTTTTAAATGTTATGAAGTAGAAAGATGACTAACAGAATATATAATTGTTTATATGGAAAGATAAGGAACCTGGTAGCTTAAGGATTTGCTAGAGTTAATGAAGCTCTTATTTTAACAATGGAATACTCATATAATAAAGCTGTTTATTATTTCCCCTCTTTCAGACAGAGCCAGAGAGAAGTGGTATTTTAATTACCTAAAAATGCCCAAAATATACTTCTCACAGCGTAAACCACCTCTCTGGAGCTATAGTGGTCTATCTTCCTGAAACCCCAATCCTACTTTTCCTTTTCAGAGATGTGTTTGTAATGTGTTTGCAATGTTAAAACTGTAGAAAATAGACCCAAGAAAGTGTGAGAGTTTCAGTTCCATTCCAAGACACACCCAGCCCTTGGTGGATGGCGTGTGTTCCCAGCAATGCAAGATGTGTGTGGTTTAGTGGAAGGCATCTACACTGAACTGTGAAGTTTTGCAAATAGCATGAATGTTTACATACAGGGTACTGAAGCCAACTATCTAGTGATGTAGAACTATGTAATGTCTTTTTTTTTTAGCAATGTTAACAATGATCTGGGATTGTTTCTTTAAAATCCTCTGTGGTCAACCCTTCTCCAGTGATCCGGGAGAGAGGTGAGAGAACAGAAAACTGGGTACTGAGGGGACTGACATATTTGCTCCAGCAAGACTTTAGTTTCTTAAGTCTCCCTCCCTGTGAGTTTCTTCTTCTTACTAGCATTGGGTCATCTAGATCAAGGCTAATATTGAAACTCTACCCAATCCACTCAATCTCCGTAACATGAACGGTAAGCTAAGCAAAACTGTTGGAAAATGCTTCTGCTGAGTGGGAGGTGCGCCACTCCATCTTGCTGATTTCACATTCTATTCTATGTGGGAGTGAGAACACATGCCTCTCTACAGTAGCTTCTGGACAGTATTCACTGAACTCTATCCCACACTTTGGACCAAATAGAGGAGCTGATATTTGATGTCCAGGGTCCTTTGGAACTTTTATTAAGAATTCTTCCTTTAAACTAAATTATCACATAAAGATTGTAATAATGCTTTTAGTAGTTGAATATGGTTATTTTGGCAGAGATTCCCCTGTTCCTTTGGAAGCTTTCTTAAGGAGTTTACAGTTTAGGAAAGAGTACAAGCAGGTGAACAAAATTCTTCAATACACTCTACATCATCCTTCTACAGGTAATTCAGAAAAAAACTAATGGTGACAATTATTTAACCCAGGAACAGACCATCTTGGCCACAAAAAGAGCCTGCAGAGCCTGCAGTACTTTCAAGAACAACTTTCTAAGACTTTCCTTATACTGACAGAAAAGGTGTGAAAGATTTTCATAATCTCCATAATTGATATTTCTGGATGTGATGAAGTAGAATTACAATCAATCAAACAACAAAAATCCTGAATATAATCCTTTTCCAAAAGAAATTCTATTTCTTAACACTAGAAAAAAATATATGTGATACAAAACAAGGACCCCATGTTTAAAACAACTGATGAAACATCATATGTAACTTTATGTTGTTATGAAGCAAGGAAGGAAAATGTACTAAAAAGACTAAAAGTATAGATTAAGAATGCAAAGGATTCAGTGAATTTATGGAAGTTCTACTTTGTGCTTTCCTCCCTGTGTTGGACAGCCTCTGAAATGTCCTCAGTCTCCTGGTGTTCACACCTCTTTTCTTCACTGTGAGCCTGACCCAGTGATTCCCTTTTAAAGAACAGAAGAAGCAGAAGTGAACGGAAGTCACCATTCACTTGGCTTCATCTTGTCTTTCTTCTCTTCTGTCACTTAGTGAAGCCAGCTGTTCTGTTATGAGCTGTGCTGTGAGGTGACTTATGAGACAAGTTACTGGGTGTTTTAAACTGCTAAGTTATGGAGCAATAGATAGTTAATGTCCCCACCCCCTCAGAAATGAGGAACCTTTATGCTGAATCTTGAAAGAAAGAAAATGCTACTTCTTCAGGTCTAAAAGCAAGGGGAGATGACTGATTTTGTCAGAATCTTCCTTGTTCGTTGTTTTTTTAATCTATATACAGTGGCCTGGCCTTTATCCATGCTTGGACTTTCCATGGTCTCAGTGACCCATAGTTAACTATGGTCTAGAAATATTATGTACATCAGAAATTTTGAGAGTGATGGAGAGAGAACATTCACATAACTTTTATTATAGCACATTATTATAATTGTTCTGTTTTATTCATAGTTGTTAATCTCTGTGTCCAATTTACATATTAAAGTTTATCATAGATAGGTATAGGAAAAAATAGGATATATAGAGAGTTCAGAATTATCCATGGTGTCAGGCATCTGGTGGGTGTCTTGGAGACTATCCCCCCCCCCAAGGTAGGAGTGGCCACTGTATTTCACCAGTCCCTCCCCTGCTCCTTCCCACCTCCAGTAATGGGTTAGGGGTGGGGTGGAGGTGGCGATGATTGGAGCAGTGTCAGGTATGCGTGGAAACTGTGGGAGCCACAGTGGTTCCTCAGAGGAAAGACCTGGAGGTGACACATGTTCATTTTTCAGTTTCCATTTTAATTATACATTTCATTTGAAGAAAGCATATCAACCAAAAAGTAAGTCTGGAAAACTAGAAAACCACTCATCTAGTACTTGTTCTTTCTAGAAAAAAAAAAAAGGACGAGGAGGTGTTCCAAGACATGAGATTTATTCTTGGGTTGGATACACAGATCTCTGAGTTTCAGTTTCCTCTTGTCGCATTTGAAGGTTAAATCACCCTTCCTATCCCCACCACAGAGTTGTTGGGAGGCTTACCTGTGAGCACTGAGCTTGCCACCTGTTTTGGAACATGCTAGCCCATGTTCTCTCCTTTTCTTCAGGATTCTACTCAAATACAGGCAAAACCTGAACTCCCCACCTCTACCTGGCCACCCCATCCCCCTTCCTTCTCTTTAACTCTAGTGATAGTTTTTCATCTCTTACTACCATGTGACACATTTTGTGTTCATTTGCTTGAGATGGTTCAGGGCTTCTCTCCTTTTCTTCAGGATTCTACTCAAATACAGGCAAAACCTGAACTCCCCACCTCTACCTTACCACCCCATCCCCCTTCCTTCTCTTTAACTCTAGTGACAGTTTTTCATCTCTTACTACCATGTGACACATTTTGTGTTCATTTGCTTGAGATGGTTCAGTTAATTTGTTTACATACTTTTGTCTAACTTACTCTGGGATGCAGACTCCAAGAGGGCTTGTCTTAGGCTATTTGGTTGTATTCTACATCCTCAGGAGTTAGAACACTGTCTGGCAGCCAGGGGTGCTCAATATATATTTCTTGAATGGAATGAATGAGACCATGATGTACACTCCTAATTTTTTGAACATGATCTTTCTAAAAGAAATTATTCTCCTTGTGAAACTCCTCTGGTAACTGTACCTGTTGGACACCAGGACAGCACTGACAGATTACCCTCACTTCTGAGAGAAATACTACCCCTTCATATTTTCAAATTAACTGAGGGTTTCCAAACCAGCTAATCTGGACACATGTTCTCTTTTTAATTTGATTTCTAAAGAAAATACTACATGAGATAAAAGACCAACTGCAACTGTGCCCCACATTCCAGCACACTCACTTTATTACTTTGACATACCCTTGAAACTGTGGTGAAATTCACAAGACAAGCTCACCTCACAACTTCCCCTTCACGTTATGGTCTGGAGAGCTCCAGACACATCACTGAAGAAAACAGAACTTGGTAGAAAAGGAAAAAATAAGGCATCCAGTTCCCTTGCTTTATGAGGCTTTGCTTTGTGATACAGTTTGAATTCCTGGGCTGGGTTTGAGAAGAGATTTGTACATAATGTCATGTGAACTGAAGCTAGAGAATAGCTAATAGTGTTTGATACTCCTCTGTATCATACTATAGAAGAAAAATTGATTTAGGATGGCTAAACTTTTAAAAGTGACTTGAAATAATTTAAGATCAATCAATGCCCACAGTTTCTGTGTATGTGAGTGGATATATTACTAACCCAAAGTTTGAAAGTAGAAATCTTAGAGGCATTTTTTGAGTCAGAAATAGTATTTTTTCTCTCTCCAATGATTTCTTTCCTTTATAGAGAACAAGAAATGTCATAGCTGCCCTATCTTCTGTATTTGTTCATATCTTATTTTCAAGGTGAATTTTATTTGCAGGCAGTACAAGCTGAATCCTGATTTTCTAGCTACAAAGGATGATCTGAAGAACAATGAGGATTAGCTCATAATTGAGTAGGTATGCACAGTGGGTTCCTGAAAGCCACTCCCTCTGCAAACCATTTTCACCCTAATTCTTCTATCAGGTCAGGTCAGGGACACAGGCTGTTTCCAACCAGCATCTACACTGATTAGGCTGGTATGTGTTTAGATTAGTTGCTGCCCATGACATCTTGATTGTTAAATATTTAAAATACTGCCCTTCATTATGATCTTGAATTTTTCTAGGAGGCACAGTGGCTCAAGAAATGCTTAAGACTAAAGATGTAACCTCAACTGCAGAGGTTGGCTCAGGGATGGAGAAGTGAGTGAACTTCAGTCCAAGAAGAGGGAATCTTAGTCTTGGTTGGGAATTCTAGGACAGAAATCTGCTATAGTTTCGAGATGGTGTGAGGTGCAGTCACTTTGTCACTGAATAAAACCATCCTGAAGGAGAAAGTGGTGTAAAGGGAAGGACAGAGCTGAGAGTATAGTAGGAAATTGTCGCTAGAGTCCTACACATATTGCACCAGTAGTATAATCTACCTCTGAACTTTTTGAACTACAGGAGCTAATATATTTCCCAAATGATTTAGATAATTTAATGTGGACTTATATAACTTGTAACAGAAATAACTCCAAGGATAGAGGGATTTATCACTAGCCACGGTACACATACCATTTTTATAAAGACTAAGATTATCTTTGGATATCTAAACTAAATGAAGAAGCTACAATTTGTTGAGCATCTATTATTTCCCTGTTACTTTATTATTAGTTTTTAATATCTAAGACAATCTTAAGAGAAGAGAAATGTTATTCTACTCAGCAGGTAGGCCAAATAAGTTTCAGAGAGAATATATTTCCACAACTAGATAATCAAGCCAGAATTGAAACCCAAAACTAACCTCAATGCTATTTTACCACATCCTCAGCATCCAATGCTCCTTCGCTTCATTGCATCACAGTGCTATAGTTGCCTGGGTTACTGAGGACCTTGCATGCCACCCCAGTGAGCTTTAGAAGTTTTTATTTGGAGAGGAGGTAGGTAAGCTCACATCACAGTGTAGAATCTTTTGAGATTATGTTGAAATCTATTGGCACTCTTCTTATGAAAAGCGTATTTAAGGTTCATAAGACAACATTTTTGAGTATAATTTTCGTACATTCGCTGATTTCCATGAAGCTGTGATGCATCTTTTTATTTCCTTTTCTCAGTTTAAGAACTTTAGTATATTCTTTGTAGAACTACAGACTATTTTAAGTCAAAGAAATGATATAATCTCATATTGAAAATGTAAATTGGCAGTCATTATGGAAAACAATATGTACATTTATCAAAAAATTAAGAATAGAAACACCATATGCCCCAATTATACTACTGCGTGGTGTTTATCTAAGAAGGAATATGAAAACATTAATTCAAAGAGGTATAGCACCCCCATGTTCATGGCAGCATTACTCATGATAGCCACAAGTTGGAGACAAACTAAATGTCCATCGACAGATGACTGGATAAAAAAGATGTGGCCTATGTGCCCAGTGGAATACTACTTAGCTATTAAAATAGAATGGAATCCTGCCATTTGCAGCAATATGGATGAACCTAGAGGGTATTATCCAAAGTGAAATAAGTGAGACGGTAACAAGCAAACATATGATTTCACCCATATGCAGTCATAAAAAAAAGAATGAACAAAACAAAAAACTACAAAAATGAAATAGATGTTACCAAAGGAAAGAGGAATGGGGGTGGATAAATTGGGTAGAAGGATGTATCATGAAGGATGGAAATTGTATCATGATGGATGGAAATTAGACTTTTAGTGACAGTATAATATAGTATAAACAGGTGTTTATACATAAGTCTGTACATCGAAAACTATATAATGTTATTGAAAGGTACGGCACGGTAAAGAAAAGGAGAGCCAGGCTACATTTCTCAAAGGGAGGGAAAGTTTATTGCGCCCCGGGTGGACCTCACACACCCAAGGTGGGGGTCAGTGAAGCCATGCACGTTGTTAGGGGGACGCAGGGTTTTATAGGGTAAGGAGAGGTCAGGTGGGAAGTTGGGTTCATATGGCGGGAAAAGTTTGTAGGGCATGGGTAGTGGGGCAGGTAGAGGTTCTTTGAGAAGACACTCTTAGAGGGAGGGGGAGGCTCATTGTCTGAATCCTCCAGGCAGGTATCCGCATTCCTGCCCCCCAGGTGGGCTTCCTGGTTGGCTTTTGCATTCTGGCCTCCTGCATGGACCTTTCAGTTATAAACCAATGTTGCCTTAATAAAAAAAAAAAAATGACAATCTTATTTGCAATCTCCAAACATAATTTTGGTTGCTTCCATAAGACAGACTGGAGGGGGCAGTGAGTCCAGATAGGAAACTGAATTCGCAGAATCAAGAAGAGCTGCATCTGGCTGTGACTGTGAGGACCCCCGTGAGGGATAAAAGGGAAAGTACCAGATGCAGAGAATGAAGCAGAAAGAGGTGAGGTGCCAGAGGGTTACAACGAATCCCTAGAGGAACTGTTAGGGGGAAAGGATGTCCTAAAGCTAATTCCATACAGGCTTTGTGGACTCCACCCCCACCCCAGGCCAAAGCCAAAGACACTGGGAACTCCAAATCCCATCACCACCAAAGGGAAGGTGGAGGGTGGGGTTAAGCAGCCAGGTTGGTATAAAGCCACACAGTGGGCTTTAGAGGGGTTCCCCCATTTTGGCTCTCCGCCAGCTCGCAGCATCCGGCCAGCTCTGAGAGTGCCTTTGGGTTTCCAGGTCGGTGGATCAGGAAGGACGCATTAAAGACTTTATTTCCCTATTTTCTCCCTGAGTTGTACATTTTCCTTATTTCCTTTTCCCTTGTAAATAAACCTTTTATTAACCTTTTGTGTGTGTCTGTAGTGGAGTATTAATACCTTGTAAGCGCGCAGGTGAGGACCCACAGCCAGGCAGCCCATTCAATATCAGGGCTGCCCTATAACAGAACTACTACAAATAGATGAAGGAATAAATTCAAACTCTCTATATTGCAATAGACAATGTGACTTAGGATTAAGTTTTATATAATGACGGGGCCTTGACTGGTATGAATAAATGGGGGATGGGGACAGAGAAGCAGGGAGATGTTTCACAACTAAGAAAATTATCTGACAAGATGGAAAATTATGAAGAGGTATTGGTCAAGGGAACATTGAAGGGAAGGGTGTGTTTGCTCTTTCTCAAGAGTGTTTCAATTCTTATGCAATCTGCATTTCCCAGGTCATATTGGCCTAGGGAGTAAAAATAGGAACAGAAGAAGAGAAACAAACAGTCATTTTCTGGGTCAACTTTCTTTGCCACACACAAGACACAAGCGTGTGGGAGCAAATCTCTTGCTTTTTTTTCTGCCCAACTGCTGTGGTGAGAGCTGGGAGCCGCAATGCTCTTGGCAAGAGACAGCTCGCCTTGTGTCCTGCTCATAGCCCTAAGGCAGTTCCACCTTCTGCTTTGTTCCATCCTGGCACTACCTCTCTGGAACCTTGAATGGGTAAAGGGCCCTCCTTGGTATCTCCCAAATCAATGTCCAGTAACTGGTCTTAGTGTGGAAATGGAAGTAAACTTTCAAAGTTACTTTTTATTTTATGGTTGGCAGTATATTCATTTTATAGTATTACTCCTCTGCACCTTCCTCTCCTTTCCTCCTTAAGACACTGTTCCTCCTTAAGACACTTAAGACAGATATTCTGATGTTTTCTATTTGCCACACTCCCTTTATCTCTGATCTAGAATTTGCTTGTATGGGCCTCCACCCCACCACCACCACCCCCATCCCCCTCCCGGTGGCGGTGGCGTAGCGGTTGACCGCTGGGTTGCAAATCTGTCCCCAGCCTCTGCAACGCTGGTTCTATCCCCAGCTGCTTCCCGGCCACCGGAGGAGGGTCCCACATGGTGCGCAGACCTCTCCTGCCGCCCACTGCTCCCCTCAGCAGTGTACTTCGGTCCTTCTGCCTGCTCTGCTCCCCGCTCTGGCTCTGGTGAATTCTCTCACCCTCCCGTGCTTCTGACTGTACCCATTGCTTATATGAATAAATAAATAAATGAACTTTAAAAAAAAAATAGAATTTGCTTGTATACTCCTAATTTCTTTCCTTTAGATGTCCTCTGGTCTCTCCTGAAAAATGGCTAATGAAACAACATCCTAAGGGAGGTGTCCCCTAAAAATCACCATCAGGTATAAACCCCAAGAGAGGGCCTCCCCTGGTGGCACAGCGGTTGAGCGCTGGGGCTGCGAGGCTGCCCACAGCCTCTGCAGCGCCAGTTCGTTCCCCAGCCTCCGGCGAGGGTCCCAAAAAAAAAAAAAAATAAAAAATAAACAAAAATAAACCCCAGGAGAAAAGCATCTTGTGTTCAAATTACGCTACATCCTGAATTATCACAATGATAAAGATATGAGGTTTGGGGATATTATCTGATGTTATTACTTGGTTGTTGGTAGACAATGACATTTTTTAGAATTCTAATGTACAACTCTTTATTTTTGAATATTAATGACACCACAACAACCACAATAACAGAAAAATTGTATTGATCTAAGTCTAGATGTTTATTATATAAATATTTCAATATCCTTTCAAGGAACTAAATTATACACTGAAAATAGAAACCCAAATCATCTTGGCTCTTGGTTTATGCTGATGCATAAAACAGTAAGTGAGTCTAGAAGACTTGGTTGACTTTATAAAGTCAGACCTCCCAACCAGGTTGTTAACAGTATCTCTAGCTTCTGGGGTTTCACAAGCCATGTTTGATGTTGCTGAAGTATGTACTCTGTGGTGAGTTTCCTTTCTGGGAAGATATCACCACATCATTCATGAGTTTGAATAACAAAAAGTAAAATAAAAATACCATATCCAAAGAAAGTGAGTTTCAAAAAAGACAAAAAATGTCAAATTTTATAATTATCATTGAACTCAAAATTCACTTTTGGAACTGTCCTTTAATCCCTGCCATTCCTCAAAATTTACAGATACCAAACATTTAAAGTTCATAAGAGATTCTAAGTACTATATACACCAAAAGCAAACATGGAGTGTCAGAAACATTTTACAGCAACTTAGAAAAAAATTAACAAAACAACTTAACAAACAAAAAATTAAGAATAGCATCACAGTCAAGTGTGCTATGGAATCCATTGGCAATAAAGAACTTTCTGGAGAAAAGGCTAAAAGCCAACTGTGAATATGACAACTGGGGACTAGTGTATTCTACTTGCAGTCCTTTGGAACTCATGAACCTGGATGTTCATTTCCCTTCCCTCATTTGTGAAATTTTCATCCATTATTTCTTAAGTAGTTTTTCTGTCATTTCTCCTCTTTCTGGAGTTCCCATAATGTATATTTTTTTATGGTATTACATAAATAACATAGGTTTTCTTCACTCTTTTTCATTCTTTTTCCCTTTCTGACTGGATAATTTCAAATGGCCTAATTTCAAATTCCCAGACTCTACAGCTTGGTCAAGTCTGCTGTTAAATCTCTCTCAAATTCTTAAGTTCAGTCATTATATTCTTTACCTCTAGAATTCTGGGTTGTCTTTTTTCTTTTTTGATGGTTTGTATTTCTTTGTTGAACTCATTTTGTTTATTGTTTTCTTAATTTGATAAGTTGTCTGGCTGTGTGATCTTGTGGCTCACTCCTTTCAGGGGATTTTTCTGACTTCATTGTCAAACATTCCAAACATCTCTCTTTCTTTGGGCTCAGTTACTGAAGTTTTATTATTTATTAAATTTACTAATAAATTTAATGGTTTTTTTTGTGGTATCATTTTAACTGATTTTTTTGGTTATCTTGGTATCTGTTTTTGAGTAAGTGGGCTCATATTCCAGACTTTACAGGTTCACTTCAACTGAGAAAGAACTTCACCAGTCAACTCAGCTTGGAAATACTAGTCAGTTGGTAGCATCCCTGAGCATGTGAGGCTTGTTATTTCGGTCTTTAACAGAGTGAAGTTACAGTCTGTGCTCGAGGCCAGGAAGGGGTGCTTCTTTGTTCTTCCTGGGTATCACGGTTGGTTGGGTTTTTTGGTTGGACTCTGCTCAAGTGGAGTCACTGGGCAGGTTCCTTGATCTGCACATCTTGTGATCTGTTTCAGGTGGGGTCACAAACCATGCTCCCTGACAGAACTGGGTTGGATTGCATGATTAGGCAAGGCTGTGGACTGGGCTTCATAATAACTCCTGGTCAAGTGGATCCTCAGGTTGTGCTCTTTGACTAGATGGTGCTACTTCATGGCTTCCATGTTTAGGCAAGACTGCAGACAGGGCTTCATGATCAGACAAGACCTAAGACTGTCAGACAGAGTTACAGATCATGCCCCAAAATTGACTGGGAACAGCAGAATGGGCTTCATAATCAGGTAGGTCATTGATGGTGCTCTATTGTTGGGTAAAGTTATTGTCCAAGCCCTTTGGGGCCTCCAACTGTATTCTGCAATTGGGAAGGAGTGGGGATTATTCTTGGTGGGGTGGCAGGGATAGACAGGATCACTGCAGTTTCCTTGATTACATGTGGTTTCAGGATGTGTTCAATTGACTGGGTTTCCCTGATGGAGAAGGTGCTCACAACCACTATAGATTGGGACCTGAGGCTGCCTAGGGTTACTGTTTAGTCTGTCTTGTTATGGAGGGACCAAAAGTTATGGTCAACACTTGGGGAGGACTCCTGATTTAGCTCCCTACCAGAATAACACTGTAGGATGGACTCTATGGCTGAATGGATTTTTTCAACCAGGTTTCTAGGTTGGGCAAGAGGGAGGTTAGTCTCAACAGTTGGAAGGGTTTGAAAATTTGCTTCCCTGCCCAGACAGAGCTATAGAGCAGGCCCCATGGCCAATACAACCTGTTGGTTTGGGAGCCCAAACTAGGAATAACTGAAATGAGCTCCCTGGTCAGATAAGAACCACTAGCTTTATTCTGCAGATAGAGTTTCTGAGTTACTGTTCAGGCAATGCTGCAACAGGAATGCAATCTACCAAGATCTCAGCACTGGTTTCTGTAAGCCCCTCTCTATCTCTCTCTGATCCCTAGTGGTCAATCCTGGCAGTTTCCTCAGTGATCCCCCAGTAGATACCTGGCAGTGTCCCAAAGCACTGGAGGAACTAGATGAGCACTTTGAGTTCTCTTTTTTCAGTGGAGACAATATAGTCCCAAAGAGGTCTTCCCAGTCTTGTCCTGTGCTGACCCGAGGAACAAGCTATGTGGTAAAGTAAAACAGTACCTCTCCTCTTTCATGAAGTCCTCCTTGGTCTCTGTGTACAGAGAGGTGTTCTTGGGTTCAGAGATTTAATGATCTATGGATAATTGCTAGCCTGTTTTCTTTTGAGGGACACTGAAGTTAGGAATGACCAGTGTCACCATCTTGATCATGTTACCTCTGAAGGGAAGATTATAAAACTATTTATAAAGAGAATTTGGGAAATAGAAGTTACGCACAAAATTTGTGTTCTATGCTGCATCTTTGTTCTTTTACAAAAATGATTTCTTTTTGCCTTTTTGTATTTCTATGTAAATTTTAGAATCAGTTTCCAATTTTTACATGTATAAACATACATACACACAGCATAGAGAAAAGGATTGGGAAGTGCATCAAGTATTATAAATTGCTATGGGGGAAACTGATACATTTCTATAGTATTGAATCTTTCAGTCCCTCATTAATTATTAGACTTTTGTTAATGAATTTCAGTGATGATTATAGATTTCTGGGAAAAGGTCTTGAATATCATTTGTACGACTTATCCCTAAATATTCATGTTTCTAATTTTTTTTTAAAGTATTATTTTTCAGGGCCTTCCCGGTGGCGCAGCGGTTGAGCGCTGGGTTGCAAAGCTACCCGCAGCCTCTGCAGTGCTGGTTCTATCCCCCCCCACCAGGCGAGGGTCCCACACGGCGCGCAGACCTCTCCTGCCGCCCGCTGCTCCCCTCAGCAGTGTACCTCGGTCCTTCTGCCTGTTCTGCTCCCTGCTCTGGCTCTGGTGAATTCTGTCACCCTCCCGTGCTTCTGACTGTACCCAGTGCTTATATAAATAAATAAATCTTTTTATAAATAAATAAATAAATAAATAAAGTATTATTTTTCAAATTTAACTTTCTAAACATTTTCTGCTGGTATTAGAAATACAGTTTTGCTGATATTGACTTTGTATCCACCAATCCTATAAACTCACTTGTCGATTCTAATAATTTAGTTATAGATTAGTTTGGCCCTTATAGCCAAAATCATGCCATCTGAAATTTCAAATATTTTCTTATTTCTTGTGATTTTATCACACTGATAAGAAACTTCCAATATAACAGTAACTAATTCTGACTTAATTTAATGTCTTTTTCTAAAAATTCATACACTGCAATTCAAATTTAGCTCATGCTATTTCTAAATTCTTTCTCCAAAAGAGTATGATTCTATTACTCAAGAAATCCATCAAAACATAAGTATCTGGGAATTCCTTAGAGCAATAAATTTATGCAGGCATAAATTACTAGACAATAGAAGCATTATATAAATTACCTTTATATCTAAAAATATATAAAAAGGCATATTTTCATTATGATAATGCTGGATTTACAATGTGTAGTTTTCCTATGAAATACTCCTAGAATTTTAATATTGGGTTTATAGTTATCATATCCTTTAAGTAATCAAATGTAAATTGATATTATTGTCCCCCACTTGGTGAGAAGCATGAAGCCCCAAAACACTGGCATTTTCTAACTAACAGCACAGGTAGCATAGAACACAGAATTCCTTAATCTCAGAAAGTTAGGTATCCTCTTCCTAAATTCTCTATGTGGCTCTAAGATTTTTCCCTTAAAGAATTGAAATAGTTACCTCTGTGCCAGAACCTGCGCTCAGCCTTCACTGAAGGAAGTGATTAAATCAGAAATTATTCAGAGAATCATATCATTCATCATATCCATTAGTTTCTGGAATATGTCCTTACCCAAAATGATTGTCAAGATGGTGCTCAGTGATTGGAAAGTTCTGAAAAGCTGCTAAAGGCCTTTGTACAGTGTGTCAAAGCCATTCTGAGGACTGGGGTTGTATTTTTATATTGTTTAAGCCTAAGGTCATGATGATATTCTTATGTTACCTTCAAAATCTTTATTGTTTTAATTTTCACATCTAGATAAATAACCTACGTGGAATTGGTATTTTGGTTTGAGGTAGAAATAGTGTCAATTTTTCCAAAATTCATATTTTAATTTAACCAGCAGTTTTATTGCAAGGATTGTCCTTTCCCCATTGTTCTGTAGTGCCAATATTATAAATTATTTTCTGTCTGCATTGGTGTTTTCTGTGCTTCTTGTTCTATATCATGGATGTATAATAGTCAATCCTTGAGTTAATATTTCACAATTTTAAATAATGTTACTTTTTTAGTATGTCTTGACACATACTATGTGTGTCTGGAGAGAGTCTGGGAAAAGTTTCTCTCTGCTCTAGGATTCCAGACCCTGCCTTAGGACTTGGTCCTGGTTTGGGAATGAAGGGGTGGGGGAGAGAGGGGAGGCCACAGAGACCTTTCTCAAGGACCCATCAATATCTCAGTTACCCTTGCTTACTCTGACTCATTTTCCTTCCCAAACAAGAGACACTTAATCCAGTCTCTAGAATAGAAAACCGGTGCCCTTTGACTAATGGCATATCTGTCCAAATCCATTTTTTTTATGTTCTGTTTTCTTCCTTACACTCTCTTGAGAGATATGCTGTTGAAATCAAAAAGCCCCAAGATTTACTTATGCTTTCCTTTGCAACATCCCACCCCAAAGTAATAAATTATTATGCCTGAATTGGTAGCAGAAAAAAAATTATAAGAAAATGTTGAGGAGAAAACTTTAAATCATATCTCAAAATATCACCCTACCTAATTTGTCTGTGTTTCAAAAGATAAATTTGGATGAAACATAAACATTAGAAAACATGAGCAAACTGGTGATGAATTTAAGTTAGGAAAAGGCTTATTGAAATTGACAAATTAAAATTAATTAGGTTACTTTATCTCAGACTTCATTGATTATAATATACTCATAACAGACCCAGGAAACTTTTGAATTAGAGCAAGTTTAAGTATATCATAGCAATCTTCAATGAACCAAATAACTGCTTGTATTTCATTATTGTGGAACTTTCCTTCCTCAATTAGTGGTGACTACAAGTGGGTTTGTATGAATACTTGGTGATTTTCTGTTTGGAATTCCTGCTATAATTAAATCATCTAAGATTGACATCATGAATTGTTTTAAATAAATTAAAATGGAAAAAATAATAAGAAAAATATGCCTTTTATATTAATTATATTCCCATTTAGCATATGAACACAATCAGGTTAATAGTTTTCATAATTTTAGAATCATTTTAAAATAAATTCATAAAATGAATGCATTCTTCTGCAAGGATTTTCTTGCAGAATAACAAAAGTGAATAGGTAGTTTTATAAAGACTTGGAAATTCCTATTGATTTGCCATCTTCTTTCAATGAGGAAACATTAAAAGAACTTGTGCTTCTTAGTGGGTTATTAATCCCCATTATGGACATAACTACATAGCACCATCTCTCTCTGCTAATGATGCCACTCTCTGTATTTTTGCTTTTTGATTGGCTACCTACTCTGGTGCCTAAGATCTGAATGTCATTCTTGAGTCCTCTCATTCCCACATCTCTCATATCTAATATATTATCAAAGATTCTTGATTTATGCATAAATATTCTTGAATTTCTTCTCTCCTTAGAGAAGAGATTACTATCACTACCCTATGCTACGTAATCATCAATGGCATGAAAAACTATAAAAGATAGCTCTATTTCCACTCTTATCATCTTTTATTATCCATATTGTAACTAACAAAGTCTTCCTGAATTACAAATCTAACCACTCCATTCCCTTGCTTATGAAGTTTTAATTGTATCTTATTGCAACCCACTGTCAAAACACCAACCTGCTTTTCTGGCCATCCAAAGAATTTTCCTTCTTAGCAATAATTGTGAATTTATTTTCTCTCTTTCTTTGTAGTGGAGGAAACTATATTTTTCTTATTTATTATGTATCCTCAATGCCTAGGACATAAACTCAAACAAATTTTTAAGTTAACAACAGGCTGACCTTTGCATAAGCAATTCCTGTGGAGTCAGAAGGTGATTTTTCTCCCCTTTATATGTTAACTACAGTTTAAGTATGCTGTCATCAAGGAGATAATAATCCACTGAGTGAGCATGATCTTTGAAAGTTATGAAAATAGAAAACTTAAATAAGGGACCAGGAAAATGAATAACTATAAGAAAGTAAAAATCAAAATCAACAAAAAACTATGAACCAGAGACACTCTCTGGGGGAAGGGGGGGGGAGGGGAGGGATTGGGGTCAAAATAAAGGGGTTGCAATTTTATGGGGAATATAAAAATAAAATTTATTTAAAAAAAAAGTTAAAAGACAAAAAAAAGAAAGTTATGAAAATGAATCATAGCTTAAACTCAGTGATTTGTATAGAAAAATATAGATAATAGAACTTGCTTAAAAATAGTTATAAAGGGCCTCCCCAGTGGTGCAGCGCTGTGAAGCTGTCCGTAGCCTCTGCAGCACAGGTTTGATTCCCGGCCAGCCGGCCTGGGAGATACCCACATGGCACAGTAGACCTCTCCTGTCTCTCTTGCTGCTCCCCTCAGCAGTGTATTTGGTCAATCTGCCTGTTCTGTTCCCCATTCTGTCTCTGGTGAATCCTCTCACCCCCACACCTCTGGCCTGTACCCCAGCTCTTACATAAAATAAATAAATCTTTTTAAAAAATGGTTATAAAAATCATAAATTCTTCACTACTATTAAAGAAATAGCAGGATGTCTACAGCCACACCACCCTGAATGTGCCGGATCTTATCAGATATAACACAGAGTGATGCTAAACTTGAGTAGAAATAAGTCACCATGGGTCTTCCGGACCCTTGTCATTGATTCCAGAATGTCTAGATTTTTCCTAACTCCACTGTAAAGAGAAGACATATTCTTTATTCATGAGGCTGAAAGGGTCATCTCTATATTGTGCCTTCACTCACCATCAGCTTGAATATTTGGAACTTTTAATAAAAGTACAGTTTATGTCTATCAGGATATTTCTCTGTTTTTACTTTCTGAAGAAAACTGCTTTCTGAAGAAAACCGTCAAATAACTAGCTTAGCTGAGAGTCATAAAATAACTATATGTTGTCTGTTTCCTCAGTAACCATAATGGGTAAGATCATATGATTTGATACAAATCTTTTTTTGAGAACTGGAAAATACACATCCAAGCTACATCTGGACATAATTTTGAAAACATCAAAAGAACAAAAACTTTCTCAAAAATCATATATATGAAACACTTTCTTCATAATAGTTATTTCAGAATTTCAGTTCTCAAAAAGATAAATTTCCACTTTCAAAAATGCAATATCAGCTCCACTTTAGATACAAATAAACTGAGCTGAGAAACGACCCCTGAAGAAAAGACCTGATGAATGACTATGACCTCTATTTCCTTGGAAAATTTACCTTGTCTGCTGTGGCCACTCGGGGTTCCCAGTAATCGATCCTCTTCATAATTTAGTCTTGACTAACATGGTATCCATATAAATAAATGCCACTATCTAAAAATAGAATTCTGGATCTTTAAAATGCATCCCTAATTTAAAAAAAATAGAAGTGTCTCATTCTATAGGAAAAAAAGAATGAAAAATCTGCATTAGCAAGGCAGGGAGATGCTTCAGTTAAATAAGAGGAGGTCAGAGGTCAGGGAGAGGATGATTAGGGTAACTCCATTTGGAGGAGACACTGAGAAGGAAAGGTTCTCTGAGGAGAGGCAAGAGGCGGGACTACAGGGTGATTCATGAGAGCAAGTACCACTTGCCAGGCTTACTCCTTTTTTTTTTTGTTTTTTTTTTTTTAGCCTCTTTCCTGCTCTGCATTTTGCCCTTGGGTTTCTATTTAAATTCAGGTACTTCCTTTATTCATAGTTTTCATCCTGTATATAACTATTTCTCCATTATCAGCATCTGTGTTGCTTCAGATGGTGCTTCCTCATGTCCTTGAAACATTTGCTGAGGTAGGAGTCTAACTGGATTCCAGGTGTCATCGGTGTCAGCCATTAATCAAACATGTACATCCTTGTCTGCCCCAGAGGGCTGGGCTGTTTGTTGATGGTTCTGTCAGGAATGATTCGTTGTAATGAGGAGGTAGATATTTAATTGCTCCCAAAATGTGTAATCAAACCTTACACATTCCACAGAATAGAAAAGTCATTTCTAAATAAAAGAGAATGATTAAATACTATCAAAAATTTCTTTATGTAAATAACTTATATAAAAGCACTACAGCATTAACAAATATTTAAAGAGATTGAGTGATTTATCTTGGAAAGCTGGCATATTTTCAAAGCACGTCTATTAATTTTCCATTTTCATAATTGGCTTGAGAGTGATAGCAATCTATTTAAACTTTACAACTTTCTAATTCTGTATATGTCTGTGTGCCTGACTCTCCTTCATATATCAACAACTAGTTGTTAGAATAAGCTTTCTTATTATCTCATATGTAATAAGAGAGCATTTACACAATAACTGCACAGTCATTATGCAGACCAACATATCTAGTGAAAAACCAGCATCAAACCAGCCTCTTTTCATTTATAATATTTCAAATCACAGATCTGCTTATTTTAAAACTGTCTTGGTGGTCTGGAGCTGAGCATTTTCAGAACAGGGACCAAACCTAACACATCTTGGCATCCCATAATATTTCCATTACAATATAGAGCCTTACATCCAATTGATGAGTATTAAAAACTTGTTGAACTAAAATACATTTTCCTAATTGAAAGAAAAAAAAAGAAAATTCAAAAGACTACACCCTACTTACCTTTCCATGTTAAATGATTGCTATAGTATTTGGTCCAGAGAAATTTTTCACAAATAGAGCAATCTTTAAATTGAGAAGAAATTAATATGTTGAAAGTAATTAAGTAAAAAACTGCCTGAGAAAAGCGATTGATTTTTCTTTTTTTAATTACCCCATTATTTATTTTTTAATTATTTTTAAAAAATTTTTTTACATCATTGTTCATTCCCAAACAATATCTGCTTCCCCACCCCCTCAGGTGTAGTCCCCACAAAACTTCCTTCCCCAATGCACCTGAGCACCATCACCTCAGTCCCCTGTGCTCCTCCCTCCCTCCCTCTGATCCCTCTCCCGCCTCCTCCCCTGCAGCATGTTTCTGATTTATAATTGTTTTTGCTTTGTTGTGTTTTGTACTGTTACTATTTTTTTACACTGATTTCTTATTCGGTTCCCCTATATTCCTGTGATTTTTCTCCACTTGTTGAAAACACAAATCTGCACCAAAAGCTTTTTGAGTTATCAGTACATTAAACTTCCTTTGGAGCACAAAAAGCTCATAGCAACTTTCTGTTCAAGAGTTTTTGAAAATGATATGTGGTTTCTGCTCTGGAAGGTGTCTTTGTAGCTCATATTGAATCTTCACTCTGGTTACTTATAAATTGTTTGTTTTTTTAATAGGTGGAAAAAAGAAATAAAACAAAAACGATAAACTACACATTCAAATGACTGATAAAGCTCTCCAAAACCAAATGGTTTGAGAGATTCACTGACAAATTTATCTTAACCTTATACAGATACACAGCAAAATCATACTTTTGTGCTACCAGGAACACTCTACTAATGACCTTCTTACTTACCCAAAGGACACAGAAACATCAATTCCAAAGAGCACCAGCACCCCTATGTTTATAGCAGCACTGTTTACAATAGCTAAGCTTTGGAAACAGCCCAAATGCCCAGAAATAGATGACTGGATCAAGAAGATGTGGTACATATATACCATGGAATATTACTCAGCATTCAAAAAAGATAAACACATGCAATTTGCAGCAACATGGATGGCCCTGGAAGGGATCACACTCAGCAAAATAAGCCAGAAAGAAAAAGAAAAATACCGGATGGTCTCACTCATAGCAGGAATCTAGAAAACCTAAATAAGGGACCAGGAAAAGGAATAACTGTAAGAAAGTAAAAATCAAAATCAACAAACAACTATGAACCAGAGACACTCTATGGGGGGTGGGGGGGTGGGGAAAGGAGGGATTGGGGTCAAAATAAGGGGGTTGCAATTGTATGGGGAATATAAAAATAAAATTTAAATAAAAAAATAGAATTAAGGGCCTCCCCAGTGGCGCAGTGGTTGAGCGCTGGGTTGCGAAGCTGCCGGCTGCTCCCCGGCCACCGGAGGAGGGTCCCACATGGCGCGCAGACCTCTCCTGCCGCCCGCTGCTCCCCTCAGCAGTGTACTTCGGTCCTTCTGCCTGCTCTGCTCCCCGCTCTGGCTCTGGTGAATTCTCTCACCCTCCTGCGCTTCTGACTGTACCCAGTGCTTGTATAAATAAATAAATCTTTAAAAAAAAAAAAACATAAAAAAATAGAATTAAGAAGACTTAAACCAATAATAATTTTTGGCTTTAGAATCACTAAATTATGAATTAGTATTCATAACACCACAAACAAGAAGGTAGAATTTCAGGAAAGTCAAGATAGGCACTTAGAGTGATTTTTTTTTTCCATTTAGTCACCTGTGTTCAGTTAGTTTTTGATTTACAAGAACTGTGTCTTCCTCCCCTCTCCCCCAAGTATGAATATTGAGCATCAGGTCCAAGTCAGCTACAAATCAAGCTTTCTATTTGTCTAGATCATATTTAATAATGCTTTAGCCCTACAAACTAATCATGATGTCTCTGAAAGCCTCTTGTTTTCACTGGTTAAAAAATACCTTCTCTGATCTGTACAAAGGGAGCACTTCTTTTTGGTATCCTATTCTCATAACCATCCATCAGCACTTTTAATGTTGATTTTATATGTGCTAGATATTTGCTATGCTCAGAATTTTTAAGAAATTGTTTTTTGTTGCAGATGAATGCATGCAGTCAGATGGTGTAGGTATGAACGTAACAATAAATGAGCAAGTTGGGTTAGATTGAGGATAATTATTTTTATATTGAGATTTAAACTCCTAGTATGCAATTTAATTAGATGGGAATATTTTTAAGTTGATTTTTTGATTTTTTGTATAGTCTTCTTATACTATTTATGATGAGGACAAAGTCAAACTTTATTAACAATAAGGCAACTATATTTTTCTATCATATTATTTTGGGATGTATTTTTGTTTTGTAGTTGAAATTTTTAATTTCAGTTCATTTAATAATATTTTCTCTGGGGTTTCAAACTCATAAATGTCTATGTATGACAGTTTGATATTTGATGTTTATAATCTAAAGCAAAAGTTGACAAACTTTGAAAGTTTAGGCGAAGAATGGCCTTTCCATTTTTAAATGATGTCCAATAATCAAGATCTCTCACATGTCTCACAAAGCCTAAAATACTATCTGAACCTTTACAGAAAAAAAAAGTTCTCTGATCTGTAGGTAACCAAACCACTGACTTTTAGATGAATCCTTAATCATCAGTCAGAATCATCCTTCTCCACAAGTGATTAGATGATATTCAAGTTACTGATTATATTCAAGTTATGTTGCTTACACAATTGAAAATGAGGTGAAAGCTATTATACCCCCACTACGAATTGTCATTTCTAAAATCTCCAAATTTACAAAAAAAAACCCCTGTTTTACAAAACAGGCTAGATGATGGAAACAACTTGTTATATCACATGAAACTTCGTTGTTTGTTAAGTACGTGGAATTGCCCCACAGAGAGTGACCCCTGAGCAGAATAGAAAAATTCTAAATGCACATCCTTTTCACTTCATTTAGTCCTCACTCATTGCCCCCAGCAAACTTCAACTTCTGACTTCAGAATGCTTCCCAGCCAGCCTGGATACTGCCTTTTCATCTTTCTCCATACAGTCTGCTGATTGCAGGTCACTACCAAGTAATCACAGTTGTTAGTTAACATATAAATTCGTTGTCATATTGGCATCTGAAAGATTAAGTGGAAAGAACAGGGAGTGGGACATTGGGGCAGGAAATCTCCCGGGTGGTTTGGATGGAAAATGAGAAACCAATGGAGTAGAGATATCCAGGTAGGGTACATGAAAGAAGAAAAAACTTTTAGTGAAATAAATTAAATTCTCCATTTTGGTTTTAACTGGCAAATATGTCCGGATTTTTTTGGTGGTTTTTTATCTTCTGTTGTGGTTGTTGATAGAATATTGGTATACAGTTTTTTATGTGATTATAGAGAACGGGTTCATACCCCCACAGATGTATGTTACCACCTTACCCCCAAAGCATGTACTTTATATTAGACCACAGGGCAATGCCTCTCTTCTTTTGTTCTGACTCCCACCCTTGCCCTCACCTCTAGTAGTCTAAATTCTGCAGTCAGATTTCTAAGGTTTGTTTTGGTTTAGTTTTGTCATTAGATCATCTAATATTTGCATTTCTCTATCTTGAAATAAGCAGTAACATCTTGCTAGAGACAAAAGCATATGAAGCTAATCTTTAAAAATAAATAATTGCACTTCATCAGACTTTTGTGCATCAAAGAATACTACGAAGACTGTAATAAGACAACCTACATAATGAGAGAAAATATCTGTAAACAATATACTTGATCAGGGTCGAGAATCTAGAATATATACATTCAGCTTATAACTCAATAACAAAAAGTCAAACAACTTAAAGATCAACAAAGAACTTGAACTGACATTTGTCCAAAGATGATATACAAATGGTTAATGCACATGAAACGTTGTTCAACATCATTAGTCATTAGGGAAATGCAAATCAAAAATACAATGAGATAACACTTCCCACCCATTAGTATGAATATAATTTTTTTTAAAAATGGTTGAGGAGGGGTAAGTATTGGTGAGAATATGGAGAAATCAAAATTATTCTGCATTACTGCTGGGGATGTAAAATGATGAATCCACTAAAGAAAACAGTAACACTTTCTCAAGAACTTAAATATAGAGTATACTATATGACTCAGGAACTCCACTCCTACGTATATATCCAAGAGAAGTGAAAACATACGTTCACAAAAAAATAATACCAACTGTATACCCAAGTTCCTAACAGCATTATTCGTAATATCCGAAAGGCAGAAACAACCTAAATCATCAACTCATGAATAAATAAAAAAAGTTGGTATATCTAAACAACTAAATATTATTCAGCTTAAAAAAAAGGAATGAAAATTAGAAACAACCTAAGTGTCCATCAAAATATAATAGATCAGTGTGTTCTTTATAGGATTGTTCATGCAATGAAATCTTACTGAAAAAAATGAATTTGATAGATCTATAACAGAGATAAGCTTTGGAAACATTATGTAAGGGAAAGAAATGAAACAGACAATGCTGAATATTCTGTGATTTTAATTATATAAAATGTTTAGAATAACCAAATCTATAAATGAAAAGATTTGTGGTTTCCAGGGGAAAGAGTAATGGAATTTGGAATGACTGCTAGGGTTTATTTTGGGGATAATGAATATATTCTGGAATTAGTGGCAATGATCATATATAAAATTCACTGAGTTTCATATCTTTAAATGCAAAGTCTTTTGGTAATGACATCTCAAGTAAAACTTGATTCAGGGACAAATTAGAGTCCCCCCCCTGCTCTCGCTCATTTGGGTTAATTCCATTCTTCATTATCATACACTAGGTGTTGGAAGCACTCACCCTCATACCCTCAAATTATCAAATCCACAGACAATAGACAGGAGCCCAAGCAAACATTGGCTCATGCTTCATCAGCACTCATTTGCACGCATGCCCATACTAAATCATAATTATGCTCAAGATGGGGCATGACGAGTGGTTTAGACCAATCTGGGCCCTATCTATGTCTGAAAATGGAATCAATCACCTGGGCCAAGAGTGGGGAAATGAGGGTCAGTTACAAAAAAAACACTAAGCCTTTGGGACTCTGATCTATGATCAGTACTGAATTTAAGAGTAGATATTTAAGAATAAATGTTTGCTATCAAATGCTAGCCCTTAGATTTTACTTTGTGAAAATATTTTCCCTCTGTAAGTTATAATTGCTTCACATTTAAAATGGAGAATAATATCTTAGGTTATTGTGGATCAAATAGAAATTCCTAAAGTGCTTGACATTTGCTTGATAAATGTAAGAATATAATTGCTATTAGCATTTGATTGCTAACTGAAAGCTATGTGCTATCTTTCCTAAAGGTGACGTTTCCTCTTTGATTATGGTAATAAAAACACAATCCTTTCTAAATTAGACATCAGTCAAGGTTGATGAAGCTCGAATGTAAGTTTTATGCCTGCTCCAAAGAAATCCAACCTTAGCTGATCAGTTTTGTAGGTTGACTAAGAACAGCAACCCAGGGGCCTCCCTCTTGGCCCAGGGGTTAAAGATACAGCACTATGAAGCTATCACCAGCCACTACAACATGAGTTCAATCCCTGGCCATGGAGATAGCCCACATGGTGTGGCAGACCTCTCCTGTCTCACCCACTGCTCCCCTCAGCAGTGTATTTCATTAGATCCACCTATTCTGCTCTCCACTCTGTCTCTGGTGAATCCTCTCACACACACTCCCCCCACATCTCTGGCCTATACCCCAGTTCTTGTATACATAAATAAATAAATCTTTAATTAAAAAAAAAGAATAGCAATCCAACTCTTCATTCTCAACAGGTTTACTCTTCTATTTCAATTGTTAATTCTAAGTTCTTCCTTGTGCTAAAGATAATATGAATCTAGGCCATTTAATTAACCTTTCAGTGATTTCCTCATCTATAAAATGGGCAATTAAATCACCAAACAGAGTAAAAGTTATGTTAGGTGCTTAGTACTTAGCCAAAATAGGGACTCAACACATCTGAATCCTTTCCTGCTCCTTTCCCCTACACAAATTACAGGGCCTTTCTAGTCCTTTACATTTCTTTCATCTTCTTCCCAAATCTACATTAACCAGAAAAAGCACACATCCTTTCAAGGAAACAAATGTTCTTAGGATTTCTCTAGGAAAATGTATTCTCAAGGAAAGCCATCAGTCAAGGAATTAAGGGAGGGGACAGAGCATTTCCCATTCTCTGGAAGAATGTTACAACATGGCAGGGATTCAGATTTTAAATTTATATTACTTTGGCTTACCTGTGACCCATTTTAAACTTTTGCTTATTCTTAGGGAAGTCCCAGTTACAATACCCAGACTAAGAGGGATATTTCAGGAAAGTTAAGAAACATGCATTTTACGTAAGTGTTTGAGAATTTTAAGAATAGCCCACTATTTATGTTTGAGAAAGTCCATCATAGAACAAAGCTTTTCATTAATGTTCCATGAGAATACTATCATACTATTACTAGTGGTCAGTAAGAGAAGTTGATATTTATTTAATCCATCTACTAGAATATCAGTTCTAAAAATCATTCTCAAAGTTAATTTTTATTGAGTGCCGTGATATACCCACCACTGTGCTAAAAGTGTAAGGAGAACCAAAGAAATAATCATTTCTAAAAAACACAAATCATTTCAGGCAAGGAAGAATACTAGTAATCATAGAGGAAAATGCTAATACTGCTCAGTAAGAGCTGATAGGGCTACTCAAAATCACAATGAGTCCTTTTTTATCCTGCTCAGTATATTCCTGAGAGAGGTTTGAAATTCATGTAATATAGGATTTCAAGGTCAAACTCTTATATGGATGACCTATTTTAAAAAATAGGCAATTTCTAAATCAGAGACATCCTGCAGGGCAGGAGGAGGGAGAGGGATCAGAGGGAGGGAGGGAGGGAGGAGCACAGGGGACTGAGGTGATGGTGCACAGGTGCATTGGGGAAGGAAATTCTATGGGGACTACACCTGAGGGGGTGGGGGGAAACAAATATTGTTTAAAAATTTAAAAAATACAAAAATAAATAAAATGGAAATAGGCAAAAATAAAAACAATGAATAGTGATGTAAAAAAATAAGCAATTTCTATTCAGAATAACTGGAGCTAATGATTCATATAATTGAAGTAATAAAATGATTGAATTTAAAATATTTAGATAATTCAGATGAAAGTTGTTCACTCTAAACTGTATGAAAAATTGATCTAATTATTTAATTACAAAATCTGAAGGTAGTAGTTTCTTATTCCCTAAGCCATTTTGCTCTTGAACTTCTCAGAGCCCAGAAAGCTGGGAAAGGTACCCAGCGGGAAAGAGAGATGCTGGAGTGTTGGAGAAAGAGAATATTTAAGATGATTTGATAAACTAGAGCAGTGGGCCACTCCAGTAGGATTCCTGAGAACTGAGGAAAGCTTTGTGTAACTTTCTATTAACTTGTTCAGGGAAAGGCACAACTTGTCTGCTTTGGTAACATTTGTCTACTTGTTAAGGAGACCCACTGGTCATGTTTGATGAAGCATGATCCATTTGTGAACTTTACAGAAATAGTCTGAGATAGAGTAGTTGGCCTTTCTGTCAATCAGCAAACAATGAATTAGTTGGAACTAAAATGGTTCAGAGATTTAGTCCTTGCTGTGTTCAACCTGGTTTTCAGAGATGGACAGTAGTGGAGATTCAAGCAGCGAGAAAATGGGAAAATGTAAGTTGAAGAGAGGTAACTACATGGGGACAGAAGAAAGGGCGACTCTAGAGTCCTTTTTCCTTGACTAATTCTTCTTAAATCCATAGTTTAATCCCCCACAGGGGATCCCAGTATAAAGCCTTTGTCCCTTGAGATAGAGCTTTATCTGAGTAATGAGATAGAGCTTTATCTGATTATTCCAGTAGGACTAGGGCAGTATATTCAAGGAAGGAGATAGACTGCAATGTGAAATCATAAATGCCAATATTGTTCAGCACCCATTACCTCACTGCTTATGAGTCAACATTAGTGCAGACTTCTGAGTTCATAGGGTGAGAATAAATAAAAATAATTACGATTAAATACCAAGCCTTATAGTTCTCACCCTGAAGGCAGTATTATAGAAGCAGCCTAAGCACCTCCTTGAAGAGTTGTTAATTAACTAAACTGACCAAGGACAGGGTCCTATCGAGAACATTACAATTCTGGTTGTAAAAAACACATCAATGTTGGAATCAGTTGGATTACAATTGCACAATCCCTTCTTTCTTACCAAAGATGTAGATGATTTATATTTATTAAATCACAGTTTCTGTATTGATAAAGTAGGGGTAATAATAGTATTCTTCCAAGGTTGCTACAAGGATTAAGAACAGTATGTGTAAAATTTATGTCAAAATATCAATAGAGTTATAGTAAATCATAGCTATTACAATAGTGGTCTATAGTGTCCATCACAGGTTCTAACTTTCCTATTACTTTGTGTTATTTTTTACCTAAATCTGTTCTTATGTAATTTATCTAGTATTATCTTATCTAGATCTGTTGACTCTGTGATAACATTTCAGTTTACCTTTTGCCTAGTACTTAATTTTTGCCTCTGTAACCATCAGAAGAAGAATTGAGCTCATTATATGCCTGAATTTTTTTATCCTAGATTCTCATCCATAAATACTTCTCAATACTGTATATCTCCCCTTCACTCCAGGATTTGCAGTTAGCAGTCAAGTTCCACCCAAATCCCACATACAGAATTTAACTGTCCAGGGACATCAGCAAAGACATGGTAGGTGAACTTGGGTATGAACAATAGGTATAATTGAAACTGAAGAGGACTATACATCTGTTTTCTAATATTCTATACAGAGCATTAGGTTTTTTTGTTTTTTGTTTTGTTTGCTGTTGCAATACCATTCTTCCTTACTCCAACATTTGACACAGCATCTCAATGTTTCAAGAATGATGGCATAGAATTGTTCAAGAATTGTTGTCAGAGACCAAAGAAATTTTTATTGATAACCAGTTAGGTTGATTATTTCTTCATAATGTGAAAGAACTTTGATTTTATTTTTGTTGAGTCTCATCAGCTCTTTGAAGTTTTTTGTGATCAGTCCTTTATTGTAAGTGTTATGTGCAAAAATGTTCTCCCAGTCAGTGAGGTTTCTCTTTGTTTTGGTTATTGTCTCTTTTGCTGTGCAGAAGCTCTTTAATTTGATGTAGTCCCAGCTGTTTATCTTTTCCTTCCCTATCACTGCTTTGGGTGATGTGTCTGTAAAGATGTCTTTGAAGTGCATGTCATGTAGTGTTTCGCCTATATTTTCTTCTATGTATTTTAGGGTTTCAGGTCTTATGTCTAGTTCTTTAATCCATTTTGAGTTGGTTTTTGTGCATGGTGTGAGGTAGTGGTCAAGCTTCATTCTTTTGCATGTAGCAACCCAGTTTTCCCAGCACCATTTATTGAACAAACTTTCTTTGCTCCAAAGCATAGTCTTTGCTCCTTTGTCAAAGATTAGTTGACCATAAATCTGTGGGTTTATTTCTGGATTTTCTATTCGATTCCATTGGTCTGTGTGTCTGTTCTTGTTCCAAAACCATGCAGTTTTGATGATTATGGCTTTGTAGTATAGTTCAAAGTCTGGGAGTGTGATGCTTCCATTCCCTTCTTTTTTTTTTCTGAAGCGCTTTGGCTATTTGGGGTTTTTGGTGCTTCCATATGAATTTCATCAATAATTGTTCTATTTCTTTGAAGAATATCATTGAAATTTTTACAAAGAAAATAATCCAGTCAAAAAATGGGCAGAAGAGCTAAAAAGAAATCTCTGAAGAAGAAATGCAAATGGCCAACAGGCATATGAAAAAATGTTCAACATCACTTGTAATCAGGGAAATGCAAATCAAAACTACAATGAGATACCATCTCACACCAGTGAGAATGGCACATATTAAAAAAACTAGCAACAACAAATTTTGGCAAGGTTGTGGAGAAAAAGGAACTCTCCTGCACTGCTGGTGGGAGTGCAAACTGGTCCAACCACTGTGGAGAGCTGTGTGGAGATTTCTTCACCTACTAAACATAGAACTTCCATATGATCCAGCAATTCCACTCCTAGGTATTTACCCAAATGACACAGAAACAGTAATTCCAAAGGACACCTGCACCCCTATGTTTATAGCAGCACTATTTACAATAGCTAAGCTATGGAAGCAACCAAAATGCCCAAAAATAGATGACTGGATCAAGAAGATGTTGTACATATACACAATGGAATATTACTCAGTAATCAAAAAAGATAAACACATGCAGTTTGCAGTAATATGGATGGAGCTAGAAGGGATCATGCTCAGCGAAATTAGTCAGAAAGAAAAAGAAAAATACCAGATGGCCTCACTCATAGCAGGAATTTAGAAAACCTAAATAAGATACCAGGAAAAAGACTAATCAATACAAAGTAAAAATCAAAATCAACAAGCAACTATAAACCAGAGACACACTACAGGGATGGGGGTGGGGGAGTTGGGAGGGGCGGGGAAAGAAAGGATTAGAGTCAAAATAAGGAGAGGTGCACTTGTATAGGGAATATAACCAAAATGAAAATGCATACCTTGTGCAAAGATGAAAAAAGGTATAAGAATTATATAAAATAAAATATTTAAATAAATTTAAAAAAATTGAAAAAAAAAAGAACCTTGATTTTAATGTTGGATTCAGAGACTTCTGTGCTTGTGGGATCATGAGTTCAGTTGTTTTCAAATTATGATCTTTGTGGCCCTAGATTTCCAAGGAGGTATCCCAGGGCCCCTCCTGGAGAATGTGGATGCAGGCTGCTTGGCTCCAATTCAGCATTCCACTTCTACAGCTTCATACTGAGTTCTAGATAAGAGTTTATTTAGAAAATAAAGAGGATTCAACAGCTTGAAAAACAAACAAGATTTAGAGAGTCTCTATTCCCCACATGTGGAAATACAAAGTAATCTATTAGCTTGCTCAATATCACACTTTATCTTTAAACTGTCCTTAGCTCAGTAAGTACTTACTGTACTGGGTGTGTGGTATTGTTCTAGGGTCTGAGGATAACACAGCAGACAGTCCCAATCTTGCATTGAGACAACCAGCAGTGGCTGCAGACTTTGCAGTATATATCTCTCCTTCCCTTCTTCCTTTCTAGCAAAATTACAATGCAAAGGCATGCATCAATATACCCTGTTAAAAGATAGCATTGCCCAGTCATCCTTACAGCTAAGCAGCCAACAAAATGTAACCAAAGGTATTGGGCGAGACTTCCGGGAAAGTGCCATAAGGAGGGAATAGACAGCTTAAAAACCCTTTTGTCTATTACTTTCTTTTCCCCCCTGCTGTCTGAAATGAAGGTATGATTGCTGGAGTTCTCCTAGATAGGCAGCAACCTTAAGGATGAAAAACATGCGCTAAGTATGTCAGTAGAAGGAACCTCAGAACCTGTTGACCTTTAAGTTGCCATACCAATGCAGAGCTGCTCACATCCAGATTGCCTACACATAAGATAAAACTAAACCTCCAACATGTTTAAGCCATTGTTACTACTATGATTTAATATTAAGCCAAAACTTAATGGATACAGACAACTTTAGAGGCCAATTGAGGAAGGTGATAAATTAAGATGGGGACAAAATTTTTAGGGTATGAGACTAAATCCAGGCACCAGGGTTTGGGAAAAGTTTCTTAGAAAGAGTGGTATCTAAAGTGAGTTTTGTAAAAGGAGTTGGAGTTAGCCAAGCAAAGAAAGCATGGGGAGGGGATGTATAGGATATAAAGCAGTTTGTGGGGAAACCTGGGGGGAGGGGGGCAGGAGAGGACCCAGTACATTCTGGGACTTAAGTCCCCAGAGAGTGGGAGAGGATAGAGGGGGGACAGGCTGAGAAGAGCCCATAAAGGGAGAACACTGAAGGATTTAGCAGGGGAGTAGCATGCTAATATCTGGTTTGAGACATATTCTGAATTGAAGTGATGGAAAGCCTCTTTGAAGGCTATTTTAATCATACTGACCAAAGCAGAGGCAAAGAAAAAATGATAAAAAAAAAAGGGGGGGGAAATTCTAATAATGTGGTTACTGCTCAAGCTGGAAGGAGATTATGAAATCATGACAAAGAGGGAAGAACCAAGGTTGATTGATGTCTAGGTTCCTGGGTAGGAAATTTCATTCACTAGTACAAGAAATCCAGGAAGAGGAGCAGGCTTGCTGTCCTCAGAGGTCACCAAAAGGTTAGCTAGACCCGCATATGGCAACACTTTTATAAGCCAAGCATTCAAGGCAAGTGTTCTGAACCTCCTAGCTCATTCTTTCCATGATTTAACAGCCCATTTCCTTTTGTTTCATCTTACTTTGTGGTGTCTATCCACTGATCTTCTTCATATTGGATAGAACATAATGGATGATTTTCTACGACTAAATGTTTTATCCTTTAACATAAAACATCTGTCCAAATTTGTCTAATATGAAAGGCATATGATACACCTGAGGAAAGCATGCGTTTCAATAATAATTCTGCTTTCCTGTCACTAGTTTTTTTTTTTTTCCTTTTTCCATTAAGATATCAAAACCCAGAGCAGATTCTGGATAGCAGAGACTAGTCTAATTGTTCACATCTCATACAAAATTTCTTGTCCTCAACTATTTGCACTTTCCCCATAATATACATTCTTTTATATCCAAACATGGATGTTAGGAAACTTAATTTCGTCCTCCTCATTGTATTAAGATCATATTTAAGAAGGAACTTGATGCCTGGTACCCTGTTTTTCTCCTATTAACTCAGTTCCGATCGAGTCTTCCAGAGAAATTCTATGTGGTAAACATAAATCACTTTCAGAACTACAGCAGTGATGGAGCATGACTAATGCAATTTCAAGCTTTTCAGCTTGAATTTTCAAGCTCAGTTCAGGAGGCCACACCAAAGGAGGTTAGAAGAGGCACTGAGCAAGAGGAGCATGTTATCTGCCTCAGTTTATAAACCTTCTGGAAGGAACAGGTGACACCTATATGAAGAGTGCTTGCCCAGGTAGAGTAGAAAAGAATCACAGGCAGAGAGGTCAGTATCTAAGCAGTCCCTGAGGTCAAATCACTGAGCTCATCTAGACCACAAAAGGAGATCAATGAATCTGGGGTCAGTGAGTGAGGGTACCACATTGACAAGAAGTTGTGAAAACTGATCCAAGCCAGGCCATGCAGGACCTTATAGGACATGTGAGAAATTTTAACAATTTTAATTTTAAATTAAACAATTTATAATTTTCTCTTGAGTAATATTGGGAAAAAACCTTTAAGGGTTTTAAGCTAAAGATTTCTATGGTTACATTAATATTTTTAAAAGAAATTCCAGATGTTGTATAGAATGTAATTATCAGGATAAAAGGGATCTTTGGAAACTAATGTTGTAGACCTAGTGATTATTGATGATGGAGATGGCATGAAGCAAAATTATTCAAAACATCACCCAGAAAAGTAAAGCAATAAGAATGGGGGGAAATATGGGAAGAAAAGGAAAATGGACTGGATTTCCTATAAATAAGAACACAAATGCACTTGCCTCCCTCCAAACCGATAATTTCTACATCAGTATTGTTACCCAAGGATAAGAGTATAAACACAACTCATTCATTACTTGACTAGCCTCCTATGTCATCTGTTTATTGGGTGGTACTGACTGTGTGTGGTCTGATTTCTTTTAGTTTACCATTTGTGGTCTTTTGATGTGTGTGTTACTACAAATAAAAATTAATTACTAGATTCTACCTAATACATTTTGCACTCACGAGAACAACTATTATCCTCCAGTTTTATGATGTTAATGCAGGTACAGAAAAGAAGAAAAAACAGAAAGAATGGAAACAGCTGGAGTAAGTGTAGAAGGTGAATAATAGACTGCAGGTCATAGAGAGTTCAGCAAAGGACTGAGGAATTTGATAGAAAACAAATAAGAAGGAAAAATATAAAATATTCAAGATCTAGGGCTCAGTTTTGAATAAGCAGCAAAGTAGCATTGAAATGAATTCATTTCACTATCCAATGCATGTTATTTCTACCCAAGATCCTTTTTGTGCTTTTTTTACCTACATAAGGAACATTTCTTATGTCTGAGCTCCTCTTTGGAAGGAAATAGTATAGATCATTTTGTGAAATCTGTACAAGGAAATGAGGAGTGGATATCATACAACCAGCTGCCGTCTCTAAGTTAGGGAAGGAAGAAGAGGAGATTAATACTGAAATGCAGAAAGTGCAGAAAACAGATAAGGAAACTGAGTAATACAAAGGAGGTAATGGAATAGGAGGGAAGTAAAAGTAAATGACAATTTCTACATTTGTCTCTCCCACCTCCTCTTTCTCTTTTCTTAAAATCCTAGGCTCCAATTTCCTCTCTCCATTCTTCTAAAACTATTCTGGACTCTGGTGACCTCCACATTTCTTAGGGAGTGAAAAGTCCTTTTCCATCTTTACTGTCTGTTTCACTTAAAAATGAAGTGAGGGCCTCCCCAGTGGCGCAGTGGTTGAGTGCTGGGTTGCGAAGCTGCCCGCAACCTCTGCGGTGCCGGTTCAATCCCCGGCTGCTCCCTGGCCACCAGAGGAGGGTCCCACATGGCGCGCAGACCTCTCCTGCCGCCCGCTGCTCCCCTCAGCAGTGTACTTTGGTCCCTCTGCCTGCTCTGCTCCCAGCTCTGGCTCTGGTGAATTCGCTCACCCTCCCGCGCTTCTGACTGTACCCAGTGCATGTATAGACAAAACAAACAAACAAATAAATAAAACATGCCTCTATTTAAAAAATAAATAAATAAATAAAAATGAAGTGATATAGATATATCCTTTCCCTCTAAATTTAAATACTGCATTTAGGGCAAAAAACTACAACCTATTGGACAGATTTGTGCTTTCTGACCTTTTCCTGTTCATGGATCTATGCTCGCATATAGAGAAGAATATAATTTTATGTAAATGCACTACTGTACATACTGTTTTTCTAATCTGCTTTCTTTTTCTACTCAAGAATATCACCCAAGATTTACATCAGTGATTTTAATTACAGAGTAACATTTATTTGCTTCTAGTGATGAACATTTCTGTTGTTCTTTTTCACTGAAATGTTTCAGAACATAAAGGAAGAAGGAAATCTGAATTCTTTAATTGAAGACATCAAAATAGTGATGTCAAAGCTGATAAGGTCCATCAAAGTAAAACCACACACCCTCTCCATTTTTAAGTGTTGATATCCTTGCAGGACTTTTTTGCAGGTTTTATCCATACTAGTTGGTCGCGCAACTGAAAATGTATGTTTCACATTTCTGATAAATGTTTTAAATGCTGTTAAAAAGTTACTCAAATGTATATTTCAACTAAGAATTTCTGAAACTTTGCAAATAATGGGTTTTATTATGTGTTTTACACTTCAAAATTCTCATTGCTTTTAAGTCTTTGATTATTGATAAGGTGGAATACCTTTCAAATGCTCATTGGTCATTACACCTTTCTTACCTGAAATGTCTTGCAATTTCTTTGTCTTTTCCTTATCTTGGTGTGCAGATAGTCAAGTTTATTTTTAACTTATTGAAACTCCAGAAATTAACTATCTGTTGTATTTATCTCATACATTGCAAATATTGCAAATATGTTGCAAATATTTTGCTAGTTCATGAAATAATTTTAACTTATTTATTTTATTTCTGAAGATCAAAAGTTTTCCCTTTTTTAGTCAAGAGTTACTAAACTTTTCCCTTATATGTTCCTTCTTTTTCTCTTTCTTTTTGTTGTTCTTTCTTTTTTTATGCAACATGATTAGAAATTTAGCAAGAACTTCTTCAGCAAGATATACACATTTTGACTTGTGCTTTGTCATAATTTTACAGTATAATTTTCTACATTTAAATATTTGATCAAACTAGGGTTTGATTTTAGATGTTTTATTTTTCCCAAATGGCTACTCAGTTATATCACCATTTTATTAAATAAGGATTCTTCCCTCTACCACCTCACATTAAATGTCATATTTATCGTACTAAATCTTCACATATAGAGGTTTATTTAATGATTTATCTGGTCTTTTCCATTAATGTCTATTTCTATACCATACAGTTATTTTTATAACTATTTTATTGTATATTTTATTTTATGAAAGCATGTATTTCTTTACTTCTCTTATTAATTAGAAATTCCTGGATATTTTCACACATTCATACATCCAGTTAAAATTTTGAATCATTTTTTATGAAATTAAAAAAGTCCATTCAGCATTTTAATTGGAATTTAATACATTTATATATTCTTTTAGGGTGAGTAAATTTTTAAAATATTTAACTTTATGATTATGGTCTATCTATTTATTTTATGGTATTTGTTAGTTTTAGAGGTTTCCTCATACTAGTTCTACATATTTCTTTTTATTATATAAATAATTTAATATTTTGATTTTTTAATATTATAAGTTACATTCCAGCAAAATATATAAACCTGTAGTTTATAGACATTTAACAATAGATGAAATGACAGTTATTTGTATAGAAGAAAAATAAGTGAATTTAGACCTATGAGTTCTCCAGTTTAGAGCAAGTTTCTGGAGAGTACCAGAAATAAGAGAAACCCAGAAGCCAGCTGTCTTGCTGAAGTGAAGAAATCAGGCTGGAAGTTCAAGAAAGCCAAGATGAATAGAATTTGCAGGGCAGAACACCAGGGAAGAGAGAGCTGCACAGAGAGTTTGGGAAATCTAATGAAGAGTCCTCTCAAAGCATTGCCTGAGTGTTCATCTGTATCTTGTACAAAGAAACACCAAAGCTGAGGAAAGAACCATTGCAAAGAAGAACAAGTCCTAGAGCTCACACAGAACCAGTTACAGTTAGGGGTCCTAGCAAGCAGAGTGGAAAGACCATCTAACATCCAGAGCACTAGTTAGGGTCTTCCAGAAAGCACTGTCTCAGTGGGGGAGGGGACCTATATAGCAGTGGAGGGTGCAAATTAGCCCTAGACTAAAGGCTATCCAGTGCTGTGACAAAGATTAAAAGCAAGATTTGAAAGGAACAAATTATTTCTAGGTAATTTACTGAATCCTAGAAATTGACCCAAAAATATTTAAAGGAATGTAAAAAAAAAATCCAAAAACAAATAATGTTTTTCAATAAATGAGATTCAGCACAAGAGACAGAAATGAAACAATATCCAGCATTCATTCAAACATATGCAAAGAGGCAAGAAAATAGCTCTCACCATCAGGAGGGGAAAAAAAATTTTTTTTTAAATATTTATTTATTTATTTATACAAGCACTGGGTACAGTCAGAAGCGCAGGAGGGTGAGAGAATTCACCAGAGCCAGAGCAGGGAGCAGAAAAGGCAGAACGACGAAGTACACTGCTGAGGGGAGCAGCAGGCGGCAGGAGAGGTCTGTGCGCCATGTGGGACCCGCTCCCAGTGGCCTGGGATTGAACCGGTGTTGCAGAGGCTGCGGGCAGCTTTACAACCCAGCGCTCAACCGCTGCGCCAACGGGGAGGCCCAGGAGGGGAAAAAATTTTAAAAAAATGACACATGATAAAATTTAGTGCGTTAAAATAGGTATTTTTTATACCGGATGGTCTCACTCATAGCAGGAATCTAGAAAACTTAAATAAGGGACCAGGAAAATGAATAACTATAAGAAAGTGAAAATCAAAATCAACAAAAAACTATGAACCAGAGACACTTTTAGGGGGGCGGGGGCGGGAGGGGAGGGATTGGGGTCAGAATGGGGGGCTGCAATTGTATGGGGAATATAACAATAAAATTTATAAAAAAAATAAAAAAAATAAAAAAAAATAAAAAAATAGGTATTTTTTAAATCCCTCATATATTCAAGAAAATAGAGAGAAAAGTATAAACATGAAGAGAAAAATAAAGGATTTTTTTTTTTTAAATAAGAACTCCAAAGAAGAGTGTATACTGTGATTACAGATTAGACCCTAAAGAAGGAAAGATTGGGGAATATGAAGACATGACAGCAGAAATACACCAAAATGAAAGAGGAATAAAGACTCAACAAACATGAGAGCCTCAACGAGCCATAAGTCAATATTACACAGCCTATCAATCCTAAAAATATATTCAAATATATTAGTTCAAATACATTATCAAAGAGTCTCTGTCTTCAAGGATATTACTGTTCAGGCATTATTAATGTCATTAGAATCATTTTTAAAATTTGCTTTCTTTCATTAAGGTTTTTTTGATACATCTAGCAATATGTAAATAATCATCATTTTTAAATGGAAAAGTCAAATTTATTTAAATGGGAAAAAAGCATGAATTTAGGAATAAGGGAAACTATACTCTTGCCTTTCAAACTGGTTGCTTCTCTCAGAAGTGATATCTAGCTTCACTGGCTTTATATTTGATGAATATTAACCTTGAGTCAGGATGCTCTTCAATGGATGAAAAGAATTTTCAAAAATTATAATCAATTGATTGTTAAATGAGTCGATACTATAGACCCTTTTAGGACAATATAGATCCAATCTAGTACAGTGCTAGACACGAGTTATTTTGAAGTAATTATGAAATAAATTGAGACCAGAAATAACATGAAATAACACTACACAATACTTAACAATTTACAAAGCATAGCCATAAGCATTTGATTATATGCTGTCTTCGAAACTGAAGTAAATACAACAGAGCAGATCATCAGAGCCTGTACCATGGGGCGCATTAAAATGTTACAGAAGACAAAGGAAAGCAAAATCAATGTGGACTGTAGTAGTAAGCACAGTTTCTTTGAATTGCAACCCATTGTTTTCTATTTTCTTTTTACATTGTCTTAAAATACTATGTAGATCCTTTAGATGCTTTAATACTCATTCTCAAACTCATTTGTAGTGTAGAATTGAATGAATAATAAGAGAAGAGAAGACATAACTAAAGGCAAGTGGATAGGAAACAAAATAAAATTCCTGTAAAAATCACCATTGAAAGGACTATTTGGGAGAGGTGAATATGTAACATTTCTTTTAGAGCTACTTGCTCACTTTACTAATCCACTGCCTGAATATCTGTGCACCAAACTTCTTGTAAGCCAAGGATGGTTTCTCATGGATGTTGTGTTCTGGTTGTAATTCTTGCCAGAAGTTTGAGGAATTGATGTTCACATCAGCCCAGATAGCAATTCTGTGTTTTGTGCACATGTTTTCCTAGACCTGATGAGCAATGACACTTTGTTGCAAAATGGAAAATTTGGATGAGATGAGTAAACATTCCCTTGGTCCCTTCAATTATCTTTGGGACAAACAAGATAACCAAATACATATGCACACACAGCTGAAATTCTTTTAAATGCTTCCATTTTGTGTGTATGTGTGTGTTACCCATAGGGTAGGGGTTGTAATGGCCAGAAAAAGTCGTAAGTGGACAAAGTGGATCGTGCTCAGATCCACCTAAAACACGGAGATGCCAACTTTAGTGTCTGTGTCCACCATGTAGAACTACACAAATCACATGAACCTTTTCCTCAGAACCCAGAACAGCTTAAACATTAAGCAAATCCACAAGACTGAACAGATTTTCAGAACCAGTAGGACGTGTTAAGGAATGCAGTAAACAGGGTAAGAAGAGGAGGGAGAAACTGTCCCCTTTACCTGGGAAATGATTAAACTGATCCAATCACCTGTGGCTGTCCACTGGCAGACCAAACAGGAAATAAGATGAAACACTGCTCTGTGAGAAGGCAACAAAGAATGTCTTGTCAGCGAAAGGAGTAGGCGTTCCCTCTGGATGGACACCCTTGCTTCAGCCATGACACACAAGGAAATGCCCCTCACCCCACTGACCAAGGACACATTTCCAGGAATGCTTTACACTAAATTCTCTTTGTTGTGACACTTTCAGTTTTCTTTTCTTTTCTTTTTTAAATTGAGGTAACATTGGTTTAAAACACTGTAAGTTTCAGGCATGCAGCTTCCCACCTGGGCACCTGTATACACAACATGCCCATCACCACGTGCCTAGTCATCATCCACCTCCATCTAACAGACCCCTCTACCTGTCAAACTCCCACATCAGTTATTTTTTGAACACAGATACTCTAGCTTTATTCAGTCATAGAAATGTGAACAAATAACACTGCTTTTGGCACACAGTGGATAAAAAATTTGAATAAATGCATTGGAATTTTCCTTGTAGACAGGCTATTAGAAACTGTACATTACTGTTTCCTGGGACTGAGAACTGATACGGACTATTTATGACTGAGCCAACAAGGGAAGTAAGAATAGCATCAGTACGAATAATAACAACCACCACCACCATTTCTATAATACCAGACATAGGTTCTTCATATGCACTAACTTATTTAGTCCTTATTAATAATATTATAGGTAATTAGTATTAGTATCCCAATATTGTATAAGAGGAAGCCAAGACATATAGAAAGAAGCAGGATGAGAGAAACATGAAGAAAAAGGAAATCACCACCACCACCCCCAATTCAAATTGAGGAAAACCTGCTGTTCATAATTACCAAGTCACAGGAAGAATGCATTTATTAGTGATTTTATAAGGGACCAAGAGTAGAGGTTATGGAATAAATAAAGTTAGTGTGCCAGGTGCAGGCACTGGCAATCCTCCAGGAATGCAGTGAGAAAAATCAGAAACTAGACTGGCTTTCCTCATGTCCAAAGAAGAGGTAGGGTCACCATGCTGGTAGCAATTTAGAAAGTTATGATTCTATATATAAATTTCAGGCTTAATAATTATGTTCCATACACTGTAAACTTTGGGAATGCCCATACTTGATCGAGGAAAGAAAATTACCAATATCTTGTCAAATTCACAGCTCCTCAATTGTGGGGTTTGGCAGCACATCCTGGGAGGGCTGAAATGAATCTAAAACTTACAGGGACAAGACAAGGCTAAGTAAGGCTCTGAGACACAAGGTAATTTAAAATTCTTCAAGTCATGCATTTAATCCCATTTTAAGTTTGAGAACTCACAGATAGTTGGATTCAGACATTTACATAGTGAAAGTTCTAATGCATCATTAAAATTCAGGTCAACTTTTCACACGAAGTCTGAGATTATCCAATTTAATTCAAACATCTTCCCTCTGCCATAACCACTGCTCAAGCTAATGAATTGGTTGTCTTTACATCTAGAAAAGAGCAAGAATAATTAAACCCTATGGCTTTACTGATACTAATAAGAAACACGTCGAATAAATAGGTGAAGTATATGACAGGGTAAGGAGGCCCTCCATGCTCGTAATTAATTAAAATTTAATTTGCTAGGAAGGGGATGCTACAGAGGGAGAGGAGTCTTGCACTTTAGAAATTACATGGAACATGTAAATCTTTGGAAATCTTAACCAATAATTGCTGTGCGCGCACATTTTCATGGAAAGAATAGGCTTGGCTTTTAATTGATGAAGCAGTCAGGAATTCAGAAGAGATTAAGAAAGTTTCCATAATTTGCTCTATCTCCTACACTTTCCACAATGAACTGAGAATCTCCTACACTGTCCACATTTTCACCAGATAGGTATTAAGCTGATCTTTACTGTCCATGCTCTTTCCTTAGAAAATTGTAGTGAGTGTCTCATGATAATTGAAAAAGAATCTGTTATTGACCTCATATTTTCAGGTGCAAAACCAAAACCCACTTCTTTTTAATTGTGTAAATGGGGAGTGGGGAGCAACCTAACATCTCTAGTGCTTTGCCTTCTCAAGGGCGAAATGAAAATAACAGTATCCACCTCGTACTGCTATATTAGGAGTTAAATCCCACTACCTTTAGCAAGCACCTGTCCCTTTAGACATGTAAACTATTATGGCTATGGTTTTATAGTTTTCATGAAATGTTATATTTACCAAATAATTTTCCCAGTTTTTTCAGAGGTCTATGATGGTTTCATTCAGTTGTCAGTCCTGAAGAACATGGTCTCCATCTGTATTTACTCCATTGTCATTTTTATTACTTCGCTTGATACCAAGAAATCCATCACTCATAAACTGCTTTTGTAACAAACTACATTGGTAATGTGATGACATGTAACCAGACTTTTGCCAAGTTTCCCCAAATATGAATTGTAATTTAATTTTGAATAAAACTTGAAACTCTTGGCACCCTACACTCCCTTGAACTTGGCAAAATAGAACTTCCTATTTTTAAAACAAAAGACTCAAAGAGTTCTTTTGAGTTTTTACAAAACAATGTGTGAGCAAAGAATTCAAAAATATATAATTAAATTTCCCCTAAAATACACATTCTTTTAGTTATTTGTTTTTGATTAGAAGAACTATGTTCCTAAACATTGAGTTAGTTCTCTGAATTTTGAGCATGAACTATTTGCAGAAAAAAAAAAAGAATTAAGACATTTGCCTAAAATTGGTTCTTTTTGAAATTGAATTATGGTTTGCTTGAGGATTTGCCTACAGAGAAAGTTTGGGTTTTCAAGTAATGGGTTCATTCATTTGAGAGCACACAGCAGCTTGCCTTAAAATTATAATCCACAGTGAGAGAGACCACATAAAGATGGAAGCAGAAAGATTAAGTCATAAGAAAAAATGTGTTGTGCAATTTTTGGTGAAACTTACTTGTTTTTATGCTATTGTTTACTAAGACTCACTTTTTGGTATTTTGAAGTTAAGCTGAGGCCATTTGATAAGAAACCACAATCAGTGTAGCATTGAAAGTTTTTCTTTCAAGTGACTGTAAGTGCAAAATTGCACTTGTCTTGTTAAAGAAACACACTAACCTGAGAGAGCAAGCATCTCAAAAAGCCACTTTAGCACTATACTACATAAATGAAATAGCTTTAAATTTTGATTATTTTGCCATGAAAGTTTCTAGATTGCCCCCAAATAAACTTCATGGAGGCTTAGGGCTGTGGACTCACTACAAATAAACCTTTAGTCTCTCTCCCAGTTCCTAAACTCTCTTAGCTACTCAAAATTATAGGTATTTTCCTTAAAATATAATTTTTAGGGATTTGTTTAATAACATTCTAGAAAATAAAATATACTTAGATATATCACATCCTTTTTATCTTGTTGACATGAAAGGTATTCATTTTTTAACTTGCCTAAAAATCTTTCAGTGGATCTCTTTAGCATTTTTACCCCAGGCTTTACAACACAAATGTCAAATTATTTATGGTTACTAGTAAAATTATCTTATTAACCTAGGCACATTTCTACACACAGAGGACTAGCATTTCACACATACTATTTTCTAACCATGGCAATTATTAATGACTCCATACACCCATTACTTAGCATTGATTTGTTGCTCCATAAACAGAGCTAGACGAGACAGACATGTCTGTGGTCGGAATAGTGCCAACTTCCTGTTTAGCCCACTTTAGATTTAACCTAAACCAGTATAGACAAAAATGCCCACTACATGTGAGGCAACCAACTTTCTGCTTTCACACACACACACACACACACACACACACAAATATGTAAACTGTCTTAAATGAAATTGCATAACAAGACTATTTACTACATTTTCATCAATGACTTCCATGCACTAATATAAGTTTATGCAAAAATTTGCATGAATACACCCAAATGTTCTGACTTTAGGTTCTGATATATCCTTTATTTCATGATTGAACCAGTGCAAATGATGTTAAAAAAGTGTTCTCCAGTGTTTACCGTAATTGGTGTTAATTTATTAATGTTCACTAAAAAGGAATTTTCAAAGCAGCTTGCAAAAATATCCAAGAAAGAAGTCAGATAGAGGTTTAATGAGCACTCCTAAAAAGCAAGACACAAAATATCAAAACATTGATATGATGAAAGAGCAGAAGATGGGGTGAATTATAACTGTGATTGAGCCCAGATAGAAAAATCCCTTTTTTGTTTAGCTTTACAGACTAAAGAAAATAATGATTGAGAAGGGATATTTCAATTACACATTAACCTTGGCATCAAGTTCACATGTTAGGTATCACCCGCCCGCTCACATTTTTAAATTTAAAAATTAAAAAATTTAAATATCAATGACCCTATCTGCTAAACCATGTAGATGAAAAGTGAAAATTCAAGTAGTTCTTCAGATAGTTGATGAACATAACACATTCACATTTTTCCAAATGTCTTGGTGTTTAAGTCCTTAAACATTTTGACCACCTTCTTTTCTCTCTCAACATACAATCATTGGACTTTTTTTATCACCTCTACAGAATTCCTAGGTTTACGACCCCAACCAGACAACTCTCCACACTGCTATCCCCACCCACAAAAAGAAAAAAATCTGCTTCACATTTCTAATTGGACTTTCTATCTACACTTCAAGCTCAACATGCACCAAATTGTATTCTCATACCTACACACAGTCTCCTTCTCATGTACATACTTATTTGGCATGAAAATCATAATTTTTTTAATATTTATTTTATATAATTCTTACATCATTTTTCATCTTTGTACAATGTATGCATTTTCATTTTGGTTATATTCCCCATACAATTGCACCCCCCCCCTTATTTTGATTCTAGTTCTTCCTCTCCCTGCTCCTCCCTAACCCCCCCCCACCCCCCGTAGTATGTCTCTGGTTTATAGTTGCTTGTTGGAAAATCGTAAATATTTACATTCAAATTGGATTCTAAGTTGTATTGATTCTCCTGTTAGCAGATCTAGAATTTATACAACTCCTTTTTACTCTCATGATCATAATTCAAGCCCCTTTTATTTACCCTTTTTTACTGCTGCAATAGCATCCTATTTCCAAAATCTCTCAATTCTCCACTACAGCTGCACCTACCTTTACAGTCTTACACTTTATTGTTTAATGGATACCAGCTTTATATGCCAACCTCTTTTCACATTCTATGTTGAGCACACTTCTCTCTTCCTAATCTTCCAGAAAATACCCTTACTATATTCCCATCTTCTGGTTTGAAAGAGAATCATCATACTTAGTAGATTTTGCCCTACCTGATATCTTAATCAAGTTTTAATAGTATTTTTCTGCATCTTGTAATCCAAAGTGTCTCTCTTTAAATGGTCTAAACTCCACTTAGAATGGGCATTCAATATAAAGCTCAGTTCAATGTCACATTGTGCGGAGTTATCCCCAAGTCTCTCAACTATACATAAGAAATCTGATCAAGAGTAGTATCTTATTAGCATCATAACTGTCTAATTTCTCCCTAACTTCTATAATAATATTAGTATATGTGCCTCTATGCCTTCTAAGTTCTTTCATCAGAAGAAATGATTGGATGAATGAAGACAAAAACCTTTGCAAAGGATTCTCTAAGGCTTTTTGTTTTCACCCAGATGTTTGGCATCCCATAGACACTTCTGAAAAAGATATAATAAATTAATGGTTAATAAATGATGTTTTCTCTCAACTTTCATTCATTAATTGTGAACCAGTCAAGTGACCACAATGTTCTAGCTACATGTTTGTCCTTCCTCAATGGTCACAGCCAAACACCTGCAGTTAACCAACCACACATAACAGAGTATTTTTAACATGACTCAAATTGATCTGGGATGTTGACAGACTCTCAACATCCAGCTGAATACCAAACCAAATGTCAGTGTTCTCACAGAGACTTATTTAGCAGCATGGGAAAACCTGAGATTTTTCTTCTCTCATTCAGCAACATGATGACTCCAATAAGTTACCGTATTTCTTCCATTGGATTAGAGACATGGGTATCTCCATTGTAGAGATGCTGAAAAGGTTAGGAAACCCTAGATGTTTTTATTTTCAAATGCAGCACATTAAGATTCTTGACCTATTATTCTGCCAAATAACTAGACTGAAAAAAATGCAATTGATCTCTTGTGATTATAGTCTCTCACATACACCTTCTATTTCAATCAATGGATTTCAAGTGAATAAAAATGCTATTAAATTCTTTTTCAATTTAGAGGGCAGCCATACTAGCTACACCACTACCTATCTCTCTTAAACTATACTCTATAGCTTTCATCTCAAGGTAAAATTGTTCTCTGCTCAAGGCATCAAACTTTTTTCTTCTAATAACTTTATGTTGTAGAACACTCTAACTGTATAGTCTTCAAGATTACGTCTGTAAAATCAATAATACACAACTGAATTTTTATCCTGTATTACTAACACTGTGTTATAAGACTTGTAGTTATTTTTTGGCAAAAAAAAGCAAAACAGTATTTCATTGACAATTTTTATGCACCTGGTAAATAAAAGAATACATTTTAAATTTAATGGGAATTTTAGTGACTATGTAATAAAAAAGAATGAAGTTATTTTGATCAGGGAAAAAATATTTATGTCTACTGAGCAAAACTCAAAGCCACATAGCATATTACTTTTTTTTTTTATTCTTTTTTTTTATTTTTTTTATTTTATTTTTTTTTAATAAATTTTATTGTTATATTCCCCATACAATTGCAGCCCCCCCATTCTGAGCCCAATCCCTCCCCTCCCGCCCCCGCCCCCCTAAAAGTGTCTCTGGTTCATAGTTTTTTGTTGATTTTGATTTTCACTTTCTTATAGTTATTCATTTTCCTGGTCCCTTATTTAAGTTTTCTAGATTCCTGCTATGAGTGAGACCATCCGGTATTTTTCTTTTTCTTTTTGGCTTATTTCGCTGAGCATGATCCCTTCCAGCGCCATCCATGTTGCTGCAAATTATAGCATATTACTTTTAAGAGTTTTAAATATAAGCATAATCCCAATATCAAGACTGAACTTCAAAATTATTTTATGCATAAAATTCCACTAAGTGTTATGATGGACTTTCATTTTCCCACATAATGGCTGCAGATTTGGGGGTGTGTATAAAAATAACCATCATGGGTATCCTCAACAAGTTCATTTGAACATATTTCTTTAGGCCTTTTAAACAAAAAGGTGAATGTACTGTGAAAACCACCTACATTACTTGATCTAGGTATTATTTCTTCTCTTGTTTCTAAGTCTACACATAGTTAAGGCTTACGCTTTTATAGTATGTCTTGAAATCTTCCATCCCCTGCCCTATGATCTACCAGCATGATAACAAAAATCTAAAATTCATATTGACATTATTATTATTATTTTAGGTTATTATTTTCAAATCATGGGTAAATTTGACAAACAGAAGGAAAAAGAAGAAATACTAGGGACTTAGAATTCATATGTAGATCTTCAAACTATCTGAATGGCAATTTCCTCTTGAACCTTCTCAATGAAATTACATTACGACTTGTCATTTCTAAATTTTTCTGTAATACATGGGTCTATTTTCCTTGAATTTTGACATTGAAGGCAGGAGAAAGATCTTCATAAGGCTTAGGGGAAGGATTCAGGCTAATTTGAACCCTTCTAAGCAAACAGCAAGATATTTTGCCAGGAAAACTTTTGAACTCATTTTTGGGCCCCACAAAGCTTAGTTCAGGCTGAGTTTCCCGGGGTCTTAGCTCTCAAGGTACGTTTGATCATCCGCATGTGAAGCGCTGTGCAGCTCCAGGCTGAAGTTAGCCAGGCACGTGAAAGCTACCATGTGCCTGGCTAATTTGATTTCTTGGAGCTTAGACAAAAGCAAAGCAAAAATTGTTTGTTGGAATGTTGCTACTATTCAGATTCATAACCTTTAGTTCAGTATGTATTTACTCAAAAAAATTATGATATTGAAACACTGAAAATGAGTTTTTCACATTGAAATAAGGCAGAATCTCACAGAAAACTAGATGCCACACCTTTTAGATGTTGCCTCTAAGAGAAAGGAGCTCGACAATTGTTTATACTTAATTTCGGCTTCAAAGATGAGATTCAGGTCTTCATAGCCTTGAAAGGAAATGTAAAAGACCAGAAAGGGCCTCCCTGGTGGCTCAAGGGGTTAAAACACAACCTGTGAAAGCAATCTGCAGCCACTACAGCACGAGTTCGATCCCCTGGCTGTAGTGGCTATGGGAGCAACCCACATGGCACAGCAGACCTTTCCTGACTTGCCCGCTGTTCCCCTCAGCAGTGTGCTTCGGTCAATCTGCCTGTTCTGTTCACCACTCTGTCTCTGATGAATTCTCTCACCCCCACAATTCTGGCCTGTACCCCTGCTCCTGTATGCACAAATAAATAAATCTTAAAAAAAAAAAAAGACCAGAAAGAAGAATGATTTTTGAGATTACCAAGTACAATAATTTAAGGCCCTCAAGTATACTTAATAAATTTGAATTATTACTATTTGTTATTCCTATTACTCTCTACTTAACAATTAAAATCATAGTGTTTTTTCAACCTGTTGAGATCTGAGAGATGAGAGAGCTAATATGTAATGGACATTTATGCCATGTCAGATACTTTACTAGGGATTAGGCATCCATCTATTTGCTAAAGATTGACCTTGGTGTTCCAAAATGCTGGCAGGAACATTAGAACATGCTTTAATTCCTAATTAACTATTAGCATTGTATGAAGCAAATTCTCAGAACATTAAACATATTTATCTGTAAAACTCTAAAGTAAAGGGTGATGAATTCTGATTTATCATCTATTTAGGACTCACACCATTATCAGTGCTAGCAGAACCATGTTGGAAGTGAGATATATTTTTTTAATCGTAGAATTAATATTATTTGAATGACAGTTTTTTTGGTACCTGCTTAAATTTTGCTCCAAAGAGATCAACAATAATTCTAGTCCAGCCCTATCTATTATTTATGCAATTTATGTAAGAATCACTTCAGCTTCAAAGTCTCTTTCCCATTCAGTCTGTTCATTGAACCAAACATCTGGTATCTTTCATGGGGAACCATCAGGTATTAAAAAATGAGACAATGGTTGGAAAAAAAGTTTTAAAACAACAATGTACTAATAATTGAGAGTTAGCTATATTTCTCAAAGTTTTTTGATTGTGGTATATTGAATTATTACTTTTATTTAAGTCAACAATTATGAGTTTGCTATTTAGTGGTAACACTTTCACATTTCCAGAGACACTTTCATAACCATTATTTTGTTTAAAGCCCAGCTCTGTATATTAAATGCCTAGTATATATTAAAAGGAAATAAAACATTTTTTTTTTCACCAAAAATTTTAAGACTTTATTATCCATATTAAGTGAAATAGAATGTTATTGCTACTGTGAATTTAAATTTCTTGCTTTATTTACTTTGTTATTGTTGTTAATAACATAACCTTCCTTTCTGGGTTTAGATTCTCATTTTCCCAGATTATAGGCTCTGAATGATCGAGCACCTGTTTTTTTAATTGGGATATTGAATTAGCTATTGGATATTGAATTAGCTACTGGAGTCTGATTATAATTTCCCAACCTGAGATGGCATTTTGGGTTTGACCCACAATTTGGGTTAGACCCCATAGAAATAGATCTGCTTTGTCAATGAGCTTTTTTAAGCTCAATGTATGCCTTTTTTTTTTTTTTTTTTGTGGGACCCTTGCCGGCGGCCGGGGAATGAACTGGTACTGCAGAGGCTGCCAGCAGCTTTGCAGCCCAGTGCTCAACTGCTGCGCCACCAGTGGAGGCCCCTCAATGTATGCCTTTTTTATATTGACTTTAGTTGTTCTGAACTTGTCTCCAATTATACTTAGTATATGTTAATACCATATTTTAATTAATAAAGCGATTGAGATTTCATCTCCAGGAAGAAAGGTTTGAAACCTGGGTAAAAACAAGGAAATAAAACATTTTTAAGGAACAAGATTGAACCACAAAAAATTAGAAAAGTAATAGATTTTTTTAAAGATTTTTTATTTTTATTTATACAAGAGCTGGGGTACAGGCCAGAGTCGCAGGAGGGTGAGAGGATTCACCAGAGACAGAGTGGGGAACAAAACAGGCAGACTGATGAAATACACTGCTGAGGGGAGCAGCAGCCCAGACAGGAGAAGTCTGCTGCGCCATGTGGGACTCTCCCTGGCAGGCCAGAATCGAACCTGCACTGCAGAGGCTGTGGACAGCTCCACAGTGTGGTGCTCAACCCGCTGTGCCACAGAGGAGGCCCCCATGTAATAGGTTTTTTAATAAGTTTTTGTATCCGAATATGAAAAGACAATACAAGGAACTTGGTTGACTAGCATCACTTCTAGATTGTTCCAAGTAAAGATACTGTAACAAACTGAATACATTTTACTCAACTGAGTGACCTGGATCAATCATGCAAAGAGATAGTGAAAGTTTGACTATCAATAAATGTTTCTTTAAAAAATATTGCATATTGGGCCTCCGCGGTGGCGCAGCGGTTGAGCACTGGGTTGTGAAGCTGCCCACAGCTTCTGCAGCGCCGGTTAGATCTTCGGCCACTGGGTGAGGGTCCCACATGGCGCGCAGACCCCTCCTGCCACCCGCTGCTCCCCTCAGCAGTGTACCTGCTCTACTCTCTGCTCTGACTCTGGTGAATTCTCTCACCCTCCCGCACTTCTGACTGTATCCAGTGCTTGTGTAAATAAATAAATAAATAAATCTTTAAAAAAATATATTGCATGTTGGGCGCTTCCCTGGTGGCACAGGGGTTAAAGTTATCAAGCTATTGCCAGCCACTGAGGCCTGTGTTCAATCCCCGGCCAGAGAGCTGACCCAAATGGCATAGCAGACCTCTCCTGTGTTGCCCTCTGCCCCCGTCAGCAGTGTATTTCAGTAGATCTGCTTGTTCTGCTCCCCACTCTGTCTCCGGTGAATCCTCTTACCCCCTGTATCTCTGGACTGCACCCAGTTCTTGTATGCATAAATACATAAAAATAAATCTTAAAAAAATTAAAATCTTAAAAAAAATTGAATGCTGATTATTTACATACAGAATAGACTCATTCAACGATATGAAAACCTCATTCTTCAGTGCATTTGCTGTAAATTGCAGAGTGAAGAAACTACCTATAATAAACCAACTGGTGGCATTTAATTCCTCCAAGTCCACTTAAGTTGTAAAAGATATGACCAGGGAGCACCTGCACAGTGATAAATGAACTCCAAAACTCATTTCACGCATTCATTGCTTACAGCTAACAAAAAACAATGTCTGAGACTCGTAACTTAGTTCTGATTAGTTACACACTATTAAAGGGTTCTAATACCGTTGACAATAAAGCATTCCAAGATTTTTAAAAATCTAATCTATACTCACTTGAGTGTCTAAATTTCCTTTTATATTTCAAAGTTCTGTTGCATTTGTATAATGCATCTTGCTATTTTTCAATAGAGGGCAAACTGTTTCTTTTACGGGTTGGCCTATATGTGTTGATTGTCCTTCATTGCAGTAATAAATTCTGATCTTCTACGTTTAACTTTCTTCCATTTCTCCTTTTTGCCCTTTTTTCCTTTCAAGGAAAATAGATCCACTTTTCCACCTTAGCTCATTTACTGAATAACTTTTCATCGGGGCCTCCAAGAAAACATTTCAGGAATGTCTTTACATTTGTTCCCTGATTAACTAACTCATGACTGACTTCAAAGTCAGACCTGGTTTGAATTCAACTCCAGCAAAGTCAAGTGACCCTAGCCTCAGCAATTCACATTACCCCTCTGACCTCCTTTCACTTCAGCTTCATGTGAACGGCATACGCAATGTACAATTGCAAGGATCAAAGCAGTAACTTATTTAAGGTGCCTACGGCCTATTATCAGCTTAGCAGATGTTAGCTTCTATCCTTTCTAGGAAGACACTAGCCAGACAGGGACTTCCAGGACAATTGCTTTACCTAAGATGAAAATGCAATGTATTTCATACCAACATCACAGAAAACAAGGTGGACAATGATCACAGGCTACTGACTTTTATGGCCAGCTAACATGGTTATTTTTGCTTTTTTGGCTTTTTGTTAGTTTGGGTAGAAATTCAACCAAAATCTGTCTGTGCCTTTTATTTTATAGAAATTTTTATTTTATTTATTTATTTTTTAAAAGATTTATTTATTTATTTATGAATACAAGAACTGGGGAATAGGCCAGAGGTGCGGAGGATGAGAGGATTCACCAGACACAGAGTGGGGAGCAGAACTGGCAGATCGACGGAAATACACTGCTGAGGGGAGAGCTGGTGAGACAGGAGAGGTCTGCTATGCCATGTGGGTCAGCTCTCTGGATGGGGATTGAACTCAGGCCACAGTGGTTGGTGGTAGCTTGATAGTGCTGAGACTCAAACCCCTGCGTCACTTTTTAAAAGGAATATAAGGCCCCAGAACTTTTTTAAAGGAATACAAGATGATTTTCTTTACATTTCCTTTGGTCTGTTTTTCCAATTCTCTAAGGGTCATCTTTGCTGAAGTATGCAATAATATTTCCTCTTTTTCCCCTTAGAAAAGCCAGAGATAGAATCTTAATTTCTTAAGCACTGAGTGTTTTGTTAAATTCTTAACACAAGTTTTCATGACCCATGAGAAGCAAAGACATTTCAGAAAAACCACAGAGACCACAGGACACTACTGCGTACAGATATGACTGCTTCTGAAAGATAATTGAATAAGAACTGCTTAAGTACTAACTTCAAACATTGCCTTGGTTTCTACATCAAATAACAAAGATATCTGAAAATTTTTATACTTTATTCCAACTTCTACACAGACTTTTTTTGCCTTTTTAAGCAAAGGCTTCCTCCGTTTACTTCACTCATTCCCAGTGGGGCAAGTTCTTACTCAATTCCTACAACCCATCAGTTCCTTGCCTCAGGCAAAGCACCATTTGACGTTAATAGGAGCTCCCAGTCCGGACCAGAAATATAGGGATAAGACACAGGTATGACACCATAAACCGGACCATAAAATTTAATATTTATAACCCTAGATTTACTTCCCATGATAATATTCAAGCAGAGGAATGGAAATATATCAGCATTTCAGCTCTTGTTATTCTTCTTAGTTTTATCATTAATTTACTTAGAAAGATGGTTGGCAGGGATGGGGGAGAAAGACTGTAGAAATTTAACTAGGGTTTCAGATCCAAACTTGTTTTTCTCTAAAGGACTTAGTCAAACATTTCCCACATGTTTTGTTTTCAGAAATTATTCAGTTTTTCCTCATCAGGTTTAACCACTGTGGATATCTTATTTTTGCCAACCCAAACATTATTGTGACGCTTTGAAAACTGACTTTTCTGAATCAAAACAAAACTGGAACAGACTATTAGTAATAAAACTTGTAAGTTATGTCATTTCTCATAAATGTCTTTTAATCATAGGTAATCTTGATGGAATTCCTGTTCTTGTACTTAAAACTTAGATGTGACAATAACTACTTACTTAATTGTCAACGTTCTACGGCCACATTGATCATATTTTGCTTAAGTCCTAACTGTGGAAAATTGGGTAGCATTAGTATGACTCCCCTTCAACATCTCAAAAATAAAAATTTTTCTGTTATTACCTAGAGACAATTTCTAGCTGCCCAAATATTAATAATGGATGCCTCTAGATTGGCCTGGAATATTTTCCTTTTCTTTCTTTATATCTCTTTTTTTCTTCGTATTTTCACAAATTTTGTAAAATAAGAAGTGTATTTTAATCAAATGAATGTAAGCTAACTTTACCTGAGGACTAAATCCCTTACAGTTTAGTAGAGACGAGAGTTTGAACAAGATTTGATAGAGGTGGTGGTGTCACTTAGCTGAGGGGAGCACAGCTCAGAGAATAATGTCAGATAATTGTGATTTCAGAGTGTCATTCGGAACCTAACCTTGAAGTACACTTGAAAGTGCTTAGAACCTATGGAAATGTGTGTTCATTGTAATTTTCCAACAAAAACAATGCAATAATAAATTTGTATTTCATAATGATGACTCCTATAGCAATATTTGCATGAACTAAATACTTTTATAATATGTTCTCCTTGATAGATTGTTGATTACTACTTTGTTCAGTTCACTGGCTTTCAAATTTTCTTTCTTCATAACTCATGCAAGAAATACATCTCATGTTACAATTCTGTACACAAATGCACATAGATTCATATACCTAGATCTACTTCAGTACCTTTATCTCTGTCAATTTCTACCACTCTATCTGGCTTATAACCTTACCAGTCTATAACCCTACCAATAATTTTATCTTAGGTATGGAAAATAATTGTTGGGCCTCACTGGTGGTGCAAGGGGTTGAGCATAGCGCTGTGAAGCTGTTTGCAGCCTTTGCAGTGCGAGTTCGATCCCCGACCAAGGAGCTATCCACATGGCACAGCAAACCTCTCCTAACTCGCCCACTGCTCCCCTCAGCAGTGTACTTCAGTCTATCTGCCTATTCTGTTCCCCACTCTGTCTCTGGTGAATCCTCTCACCTCCCACACCTATGGCCTGTACCCCAGTTCTTATAATCATAAATAAATAAATCTTTTTAAGAAATCATTTAAAAAAAAGAAAGAAAAGATAATTGTTTTGCTAGAATGTCTACCAGTGTGACAGTTCTGTTATTCTATTCTATTCTATTCTATTCTATTCTATTCTATTCTATTCTTTTGTTATCCTATTCTATCTTTTGTTATCCTATCCTATCCTATCCTATCCTATCCTATCCTATCCTATCCTATTTAAAAAGAAATATTGGGCCTCCCTGGTGGTGCAGGGGTTAAGTCTCAGCACTACGAAGCTATCAGCAGACACTACAGTATGAGTTTAATCCCCAGCCAGGGAGCTAACCCACATGGCACAGCAGAACTCTGCTGTCTCACCCACTGTTCCCCTCAGCAGTGGGTTTCAGTCAACCCGCCTGTTCTGCTCCCCACTCTGTCTCTGGTGAATCCTCTCACACCCCTCCCCACATCTGGCCAGTACCCCAGCTCTTGTATGCATAAATAAATAAATCTTTTCTAAAAAATAAAAAATAGGGCCTCCCCTGGTGGCACAGGCAGTTGAGCACCACGCTGTGAAGCTGTCTACAGCCTCTGCAGTGCTGGTTCGATCCCAGCTGGCAAGCAAGAGTCCCACATGGCGCGACAGACCTCTCCTGTCGCGCCCGCTGCTCCCCTCAGCAGTGTGTTTCGTCAGTCCGCCTGTTCTGTTCCCTGCTCTTTCTCTGGTGAGTCCTCTCACCCTCCCTCGCATCTGGCCTATACCCCAGTTCTTATATAAATAAATAAATCTTTAAAAAAAAGGAAAAGAAATACTGATAGCAACAAACTGTCAATCCTATGATGAATTGATACAGTCTCATTGTTTCAAAAGCACTAGTTTTTTAGAGGACAATGTCCCTCTGCCTGAAAGCCGAAGTCAGCTTTTGGACTTTCAGTCTGGTTTTGCAGAGGTTCGGAATTAATATGAAAATGTACAGGCCTATGAAAAAAAAAAAAAGACAAAATAATTTTCTAGGAACAGAATCATTGGAACTTATTTAGGGGCTTTCTTATGAAGGTAAGAAAGAAAGAACTGACGATAACACTAATATTATGTACTTAAAGACCAAGGCCATTCACTCCCTGGATAGTGCTGGAAACACTAAAAATGGGTAATGATTTGAAGGTATGATAACCCTTTTATTTTTTACTTAAAGCTGAAATTTGTTATTCATTTCTTTTTTTTTTTTAAGATTTATTTATTTTTTTTATACAAGCACTGGGTACAATCAGAATCATGGGAGGGTGAGAGAATTCACCAGAGCCAGAGCGGGGCGCAGAGCAGGCAGAAGGACCGAAGTACACTGCTGAGGGGAGCAGCGGGCAGCAGGAGAGGTCTGCATGCCATGTGGGACCCTCCTCAGCTGGCCGGGAGCATCTGGTGAAGAACCAGTGCTGCAGAGGCTGCTGGCAGTTTCGCAACCCAGGGCTCAACCGCTGTGCTACCGGGGAGGCCCTAAAATTTGTTATTCATTCAAAATCTTCTCAATATACATTTTTTCCTGCTTTACTTTTTGATGACTTCCGTCCTCCATTAATTCATGGTACAAAGAGTTATTCTTATCTTTCCTTCCTTCCTCATTTGCAACGGTACTGAGTATGGTATTCTGCAAGGACATAGGTACCAAAAATGCTAAAATTATGAAGTGGTTCACTAAAAAAATGCTTTTAAAAAAGTTTCACATGAGTATTTTTCTCTTCCTTATTCTCCAACTCTTGGTGACAATGGAAAGGCCTATTTTTTCTTTGGAAGATAATGGGGTATCACATAAGGCATTACTTACTCAAATTGCAACTCCCAACATTTAATAAGCTGATGTTGGAGAAAAGCATAATTATTGATTATTCAGAATGTTTTTAGTGTTAGTGACTGAATTTCAAATTAACCTGGTTTGGGTAAGAAAGAAAATTGAAAACACGTGGCAGTCATTATATTATAAATATGGATTTCAGGAATCTATCACTCTTTTCTTCAGCCCTCTTTTCCTCTCTATTGGTTTTATACTCGTTCTCACAATATCTGTCTTTGTGGTAGGACAAAAAAGATTTCTAACCATTCCAAACTTAACATTATCCAGCTTAACACTACCAAGGAAGATAATTGCTTTCTCAATGGTTCCAGAAAAAAAATGTCCTGCAGCCAAAGCTGATCCATTTTGTTTACCTGAGTTGGGTTATATGCCCATCCCTGAGCCAATCACAGTAGCAAAGAGCCTGTATTACCCTTGTTTGCTAAGCTTAGAACATTATAAACCACTCCAAGAGTTATCAGTGAATTCAACCATCTGAACTACACAGATAAAGGGCAAGACTTCTCTAGGTATAAATCAGGATACACTTAGGGGAAGAAAAGGCAAAGCAACAGATGAAAAGATGTTCCTTTATATGTAAAACATGGATGATATTGTACAAGATTAAGGTGAGAGAAACAGCAAGCAGGGGGCCTCCCTGGTGGTGCCACAGGTTGAGCGCAGTGCTGTGAAGCTGTACGCAGCCTCTGCAGCACCAGTTCGATTCCCGGCCAGCCAGGGAGATTCCCACATGGTGAAGGAGACCTCTCCTGTCTCACCCACTGCTCCCCTCAGCAGTGTACTTCAGTCCTTCTGCCTTTTCTGCTCCCTGCTTTGTCTCTGGTGAATTTTCTCAAACTCCTGTGACTGACCTGTACCCCAGTGCTTACATAAATAAATAAATCTTTAAAAAAAAAAAAAGAAAGAAAAAAAGAAACAGCAAGCAGGTAAGGGACATGGCAAAGTGATCGGCATTCAATAAGAGAACAAATAATAAATGATAAAGCAAGTAGGTAAGTGCTAACAATAGGTGAATCTAGTTAAAAAGCTATAAGTAGCCTTTATTTTACTCTAAAACATTTTTACTGTTTTACTGTAAAACATTTGTCTTACTGTTTTATTTCTTTCTACTTTCTAAAGTTTGAAATCATTTCCATATAAGAGACATTTAAAAATATATGTTCTCCTCACATGACTCAACAAAAACAAAGTAAATAATCCTGTCAAGAAATGGGCAGAAGAACATATGACATTTCTCCAAAGAGGAAGTGCAAATGGCCAACAGGCATATGAAAAAATGTTCAACATCCCTTTTCATCAGGGAAATGCAAATTAAAACCACATTGAGAAACCACCTTACACCAGTAAGAATGACACATATCAAAAAAAAAAAAACAAGCAAAAACAAATGTTGGTGAGAATGTGGTGAAAAAGGAACTCTCCTACATTGCTGGTGGGAGTGCAAACTGGTCCAACCACTATGGAAAGCTGTCTGGAGGTTCCTCAATCTACTAAAAATGGAGCTACCATATGACCCAGCAATTCCACTCCTAGGGATCTACCCAATGGACACAAAAATACAGATTCAAAAAAACACCTGAACCCCTATGTTTATTGCAGCACTATCTACAATAGGTAAAACCTGGAAACAACCCAAAAGCCCAAAAACAGATGACTAGATCAAGAAGATGTGGTATATATGCACAATGGAATATTATTCCACAATCAAAAAAAGATAAACTTATGCCATTCACATCAATATGGATGGAACTAGAAGGAATTATGCTCTGTGAAATAAGCCAGAAGGAAAAAGAAAAATGTTGAATGGTTTCACTTATAGCAGGAATATAGGAGAACCAAATAAGACATCAGTGTAAAAAAGTAATAACAGTACAAAACTCAACAAAGCAAAAACAGACAATTATAAATCAGAGACATGCAATAGGGGAGGAGGCGGGAGAGGGATTAGAGGAAGGGAGGAAGGAGCACAGGGGACTGAGGTGATGGTGCACGGGTGCCTTGGGGAAGGAAATTCCATGAGGACTACACTTGAGGGGGTGGGGGGAAGCAAATATTGTTTAAAAATGAACAACGATGTAAAAAAATGAAAAAGAAATTAAAAAGAAAAAATATATATGTTCTCAATAACTATTCCTACTATTTTTCCCAAGCTGGTTCAACAATATTTATGGTTCTGAGATCTTTATGACATTGCGTTTGAGCCTCTGAAGCATGTTAGAATTTTATACCATTTCCAAAAGCAATTTAATAGAGACGTTGTGTGTTAGAGTATATCAACAAGGAATTTTTTAAAATTCACTGAAGTTCAGTGAAACTAGAAATACTGGCACATTCATAATTTATCAAGTATCATAAATGCTGTAAAATACCAATCAGGAAAAATTCTGTTGATTACTAGAGATTCCCAGAGCTCTCCGAAAATGAATTTATTCGAGATGTAAGGCTTCTGGTCTTAGGTGAAGAAACCTAATCAGCCACCTGAATGATAGGAGTGTAAGTGAGAAATAGAGAACTGAAAAGGGAATTCCGAGGATAAAGTGTAGGATTCCCAGCCTCCTTATTCTCCAGGATATTGTCTTTGTGCCCAGAGTTCCTGCTTGTCAGCTGAGTGAAGGTCATGCAGGAGGCCTCTCACCAAAGGCAGCAGTCCTGATATGAGGAGCACACTGGGAAACCAGTGTCTGCTAAAAACAGCAGGCAGATATTAGAATAAAGATAATATACTTGACAAGCAGGAACAATGGAGGCCCCCAGGCAACAGCCCCTGGTCACTCCACCCTAGCTTACATCCTCAATAATTGCCTCCCCCATGCATGTACACTCCTTACATACTTGCCCACCATTGTACCTGATTCTAATAAACACGAGACTGCCTTTGGATGGGGCTGCACACTACTTCTGGAGCAGCCCCTCTAAGGCTTCTTATTGATGCACAAGGACTTTGAGTAATATTTCCCTCATCCCTTGATGCTTTCAATGCTGCCATTCAGTGAGAGGCAACAATAAAGGGGGAAATGTTTGCCACTCTCTTTCAAAACAGAACGACAAGGAATAGGAAATGTAAAGGGAGCTATTTAGAAATTTCTTTAGATCTCTAGTGTGTGATAGGAGTGTAAGTGAGTGAGAAATAAAGAACTGAAAAGGGATATTAAATTAAATTAAATATTTTAATTTACAAGAAAGAAAAATTTCCATGAATCATAAAAACATGAAGGTAATAATATTCAGATTTTTGATTTGCCTATGGAGTCAAAAGAATGCACAAAGTAATACACATAATCAGATGTATTTTATTCCATACGCTGTTACCAGCTCTAGAATCCTCCTTTTTGGAATACAATACTATGGTCATGGTCTGTGGGTGATTCAGTGATGGGAGCACTACAGTGATGATGCCTGAGTTGGAGTAGGATCCTACACTTCATAATACCAACAATAATGTAAGCGAACATTACCTCAATCCAAAAATGAATAAATAAATTTTCAAACAATAGACTCCTTCTTGCTAAAGAATTAATGACTGGATCTTTGAGTCTTAGAAAAGGCGGTTTATACAAATCTTAAGATCATCACATTCATCAATAGACATGGAGGAGGCCATTTTCCTTAGTTGAAAGCCAAACCACCATTACAGAGCCTGCAGAAAGTGGCTACCTTTACAGTGAGACTAGCACAATTATCATCAATTTGGGACTAGGGATACAAACTTGTATTCCCATGATTTATTATCCTAAAACATTTATCAGCCCAATATTTTATACTATTATCTCACTAAGAGGGAGAAAGGAAGCATGGGAGTGGGCATAAAGAAACAAGAGCTGAAAGCAAACAGAATAGTAAAAGGAAAGTAAGTCCAGAGTTCAACTAGACCTGTTTCCATTTAATTTCTTGGGCCAATCTGAAAGGATTTTTCTAAAAGGAAAACAAGGATCTATATGTCTGAATAGCATTAACTGTTCAGTCCAGAGGAGAGCAGAAGAGTACCTGTTTTATAAGTGGGAAAATTGAACCTTACAGTTCTGGCTTTCATAGTACCTAAAAGGACTATTCAGCCAGGGAATTCACTTTTCTGAATTACAAGGGAAAAGAAAAAGCATTGACTTAGGAAAATGCATAATTTAACACAGACAAAAAGCAAGTGAATCTTTAGATGACCACAGAGCCAAAATTGTGCCTTGTTTTTGAAGAACTCTGACTTAGTCCTTTTTAGTACCACATACCCCACATACCACCAATAAGTTTGTGGGCATTTAATTCCAGGTTCCTACTGAATGAAGGTCAGGACAAATAAAAAGAGTTAGGAGGTCAATCCTTCTGAAAACAACTAAAGTAAACATTTTCCTGGTCAGTTCTAGAACCTAAACATAAAGCATTTCTGCGTGCAGTTGTCAAGTTTAAGGCATATGTAGTAGCTTTTGGTTATCTGTATTTGTTCCTCTTGTTTGGTAACACATTCTTGTTCTTTTAAGTAAATCTTATTATACTGATGTGCATGCTGACATCATTCTTTCACGTGCCTTCAGTCCTGGGTAAGCCCATGAACTCAACTAAGCCAATTGATTTTCCCTTAAAGTACTTTTTGACTCAAAGTGCAAATACCTAAAACCTTTTGAGGGCCTCCCTGGTGGCACAGGCGGTTGAGCACTGTGAAGCTGTCCGCACTGTGAAGCTATCTGCAGCCTCTGCAGCGTGGGTTTGATCCCAGCCGGCCTGCCAGAATCCCACATGGCATGGCAGACCTCTCCTGTCTCGCCCGCTGCTCCCCTCAGCAGTGTGTTTTGTCAGTCTGCCTGTTCTGTTCCCCACTCTGTCTCTGATAAATTCTCTCACCCTCCCGCCCATCTGGCCTATACCCCCGCTCTTGTGTAAATAAAATAAATCTTTAAAAAATAAATAAAAAATAAAACCTTTGAGATGTTAAATTTTAGGATGGAAGAAACTTTTCCTGCCACCTGGACTCCTAACTCCTGCCTTTCCAAGATTACACCTTCCCCTTTTGTTCAGTAGAACTGTTGTAGAGCAACCCCGATACAAAACGGGGTGCCTGACTGTGGGTCCTCACCCGCGCGCTTAAAAGGACTTATCAATGCTTTACTGCAGGCACACGTGAAAGGTTAATAAAAGGTTTATTTACAAAGGGAAGGGGAAATGAGGAAATGTACAGCTCTGGGAGAAAAGTGGGAGACAAAGTTTTAAATGAGTCCTACCCAATCCGCCGATCAGGAATCCGAAAATGGCGCTCTGAGAGCTGGCCGCCAGCCAGAAGCGGTGAAGCCAGGAGGCGAGCGATCGCGAGCCAGAGAGCCCAAGGCCCACGTGTTTGGTTTTTTATATCCAACCTGGCTGCCCAACTCCACCCTCAGGTCCCAGCCACCCTCCCTTGGTGGTGATGGGATTTGTCTTCCCCAGAGTCTTGATGGCTTTAGTCTGGAGTGGGGGTGGAGTCCACAAAGCCTGTATGGGATTAACTCAGGACATCACTTCCCCCTAACAGAACTAGCCTTTATCGTTTCAATACGTATAATTTCTGTTTAAAACTCAGCCCTCAGGCTGTTCACATATTCTTGATCATAGGGGAGATGCTATATTTCATGACCTAGCACAGTGCCTGCCACTAAGGCCTTCAATAAATTCTTTTTTTGAATGACTGTTCTGATTAGGTAAATGTTGGCTACCACTGAAGCATAGCAAATGCTCCACAGTCCCAGGGAGGTGCAGGAAAGTCTTACCAGAGGAATGATTAAAAAGTCGTCTTTTCTCCTCCCACAGTGCCTTAAGCAAGGCAGACAATAAATGTTAGAATCAAAAACATGAAATCCTAAAAAAAAAAAAACATGAAATCCTATAAAAATGTATTTCACTGAAACTCAGACACAATATAGACACAATCTCACTAATTTTTTTGTCTTTAACAACCTTTGAAGATGCATTGTATTTTACTAAATAAGTCAACAAAAAATGGGAAAAAATTAAATCCTGTTAAAACTGGGAATTTCATCTCTCTTTTACTTTTGCCATCAAGTAATATTACTGTTCTCTGAGAACAACAGAGTACAGTTCTTTCTCATCCAGCTTTAAGGAATAACAAAGAGCCTGGCCTTTCTTTGAGTGCCAGAGCCTGTAACAGGAAAAGCTGGAGCAAATTCTCAAAAGGAAATGCTAATTTGACCCCACTCGGCAAAATGTTGACACTTGACAGTTGTGTTTTCAGAGTTTGACACTGCAGTTTTATCAGGGTAAAGGAGGGTCTTTTTGACTTACAAGCAGGGTTTAGCGTTCTTTGAAGAGACTCTGCATGGGCTCTGGGAACTGGAAATGTTTACAGGGACTAAGTAAGATTTGCAGAATTATGACAATATATTTTCTGCCTCTTAGTCTTTGTTTCTGAGCCTAGAATAATATTTTTCTTCTTTTACTACCAAAGTTGAAGCATTGGGAAAATGTGTATTTATGGAATTAAGATAGACTTAAGGGTGAATATTGCCAACAGTCTGCCAGTCTGGAAAGTACAAATAGGCTGAAATAGTATCCTGAACCCAAGCAAAGATTGTCTGTCAAAATCTTTCCTATTCTACTTAGACTAGGTGTGATTGCTTTGACAACTGCAGTGTTGAGGTGCCCAAAAGTAGTTTCAGATAATGTGGGACACACTTTACTGTAAACGAAGTCAGTCCCAAGATTTTGTCAATTGGGACAAATGACATAATAGAATATGTCAGTTCTAGGACCAAATGAAAGGACAACAATTTAAAGTTATGAGTTGGAGTTGTTTTTTGATTACGAACTAGGAAAATCATTTAACCTCTACATTTTGATTTCTTCTTCTGTAAAAAGATAGTTGTAATTTTTGTAATGTTCTTGTAAGGATTAAATGGAATAATGCACATAACATGAAAGTGTTTTGCCCACTGTAAGGCACTGAACAGTAGATGATGGTGGTGATGATAAATAAAAAGCAGCAAAAATCACTTTTAAAAGCAAAAATGTCTTCACAAATTGAAGCCACATCAGTCTCCTAATATAGCTAGGGAACTCTTCAGGCTCAAGAAACTTTATTGTGCTTTTCCTGCCCAAATGGAAGTTTTCTTCTACTAGTATCTGCCTTTCTGTTTATCTTCTCATACCTTATATGAGGTCTTGGAGCTCACACAACAGAAGAAAGAACTGTGGATGAAAGAATACAGATGGTTGTGGTCTCACATCAAAACCGGCAGGTCCCAGGAGAACTGCCTTCCAAAGTGACTATCTCTGCTCCTGGAAAGAAAGGCAGAAACAGAGCTTGGGCTCTGGCTCCTGGTGAAAGTATAGCCAGCATTGGCTTCACAGCTGTCTGACTACCTTCTGATTCTACTGTTTTGAATCTGTTCCAGAGCCTTTGGGTGTCAGTTTTGAGATTCTCAGGCAGGTGATGATGACAAGAATCACAAGCTTTTTACTAAGGTGGTGGTATGTCAAGTAACCTTCACCTCGCCCTCCTAGGACCAAGTGCAGAAATCTAGTCCCTTCACTCTTCAAAGACATTTTCTGTGATCTTGGAAGCTGCACAGCTCTCACTGTCCTAGAGGCCGCCAACAATAACTCTCAGGTCTTTTACTCAAAATTCCAGTGGCCTCTTTCCACATTTGTCTTCTTCAGTCTTGTGTTGCCCTTACTTCTGCTATTTATTTTTTTGTTTTTATTTTGTTTTTTATTTATACAAGAACTGGGGTACAGGCCAGATGCGTGGGAGGGTGAGAGAATTCACCAGACACAGAGCGGGGAACAGAACAGGCAGACTGATGAAATACACTGCTGAGGGGAGCAGCGAGCGCGACAGGAGAGGTCTGTCATGCCATGTGGGACCCTCGCCAGCAGTCCGGGATCGAACGAGTGCTGCAGAGACTACGGACAGCTTCACAGCACAGCGTTCAACCACCTGCGCCACCAGGGGAGGCCCTCTGCTGTTTGGTCTTTAAAAGTGTATAACATGCAGTGTGCTGATTTTTATCAGGCTTAAGAGTCTCATTAAAAAAAAGAAAAAGTACAGACCCGAAAATGATATATATGGACAATAAAGACTCTTGTAATTTTTTTTCTATTTGCTCTGCTTGATTACTAAAATTTAAAAGTCTAAAAGTTTAGTTAGCCAGTCTCTTGGTATGACAACAATCACAAAACAAAGGTTGACAGCACGAAGCATTCTACCATGTAAGGAAGATTTCAAAAACAGAAAGTCATTTCCCTCAAAGATTTTGATGAGAAAATATATTATTGAACAAATGAATGTAATAAAGATTCCAGCAGAACTTCCAGCCCAGATACAACGAACATTCCAGTGCAGGCGTAATTAACAAGTTTGTTTACTTAGAGCTCCTTTCCTTTCAGGATTCATGGCCAGGGCCTCAGCACTCTTATCTACAAGGTTGGGCAGCCAACTAGCTGGTCTATCTCTCCAAGGGTCATCCCGTAATGCCTGCATCTTGCCCCCCCTTGCCTTGCTCCCTTGTCTGGGGACTTTGCTGCAAATGGTTGTGCCTGCTGAAAAACAATGCTATCAATGTAACAGATATGGGCACAGTTGTGTTAAAAGAACCCTTGGTCTTTAAACAGGTGCTCAGACTTTACGGGGCTACCCAGGTCTGGGAGCTCATGCATGAGTAATAAAGCTTCTCCAGACCTCACCATTCCTGAAGTACCACTTGTTTTTCCTCTGCATGGGTGAAAGGCTAGAATTTATTTCTACAACAATTTTAGATTGCATTATTATTATAATAATTAAAATGCCCTCTGTATCTCAGTTTTTAAAAACAGTATATAAAACTATAGGGTTATTTATGTCAATATTTTTAAAGAAACATTTTATTCAGCTTATAAATAGATAAGCTCAGTAAAAAATATTGGTTTAGATAAGTAAATATAGAAATCTGCTATAGTATAACCACCAAGAGTTAACTGCTCAAGTAAATTTCATACATTTCTCTCCTTCTATGCATATTATTTTTTAGGCTTGAGCATGAATTATATATACAATTTTCCAATTTGTTTTCTCATTTGTTATACATATTTCTCATCTATTAGAGAAGATTTATGTGTGGAGTTTTAACAAATGTCTATTAAATTAATAGTAAATGATAGTATATTAGTAAGTGAAATAATAGGGGTCTATTAGAGCCATTCACGAAAAATCTAGTTTATTAATATATAAGTTTAACATAGTTTGAGTGCTTTAATATATACTAATATCTAAGTAAAAAAATAAATCTAGAGATGACTTCATTCTCTTTTAGATAATTGACATGATGACTATTTCTGTATCTGTCTGTCTGCATCTTGGATTATTTCCTTAGGATATATTCCCAAATGGAAATATCAGATCAAAAATTTTTTTTATGTTATGATCATTTGAGCATCTCAATATAGGGAACCATGGAAAATTTTAAATTCTAGGCCATTGTCACATAAATCCTCATTGAGTCCTTGAAAAAGGAGAATTATTTTTAATAATGGATAATGTTATTAAGCATTTTTCCTATTCTATTCTAAATCCATTACATACTGAATCCCACTTACTCCTCCCTACACCCCTGCCAAGTAAACACCATTATTAATCCAATTTAATAATAGGATATGAGGTCCAGGTAGTTAAAATAACTATGCAAGGTGACAACTAGGCATAGTCAGGGTCAGAATTTGAAGCCATGCAACTTAACTCCAGGAGCTTCATACCTATCACCTGCCCAATAAGATAAAAATTGTTCAGTTCAGAAGGCAGAAAAGTAACAAATCTTGTCTACACAATATTGACATACTATTTATTACCTCCCTCCTAACACTAAAACAAGACACCCTACTGAATGGAAGAAAATATTTACTCACATCCAACAAAGTGCTGATATTCAATATCAACAAAAAAAAAACCCCAAAAAACAGAATTTAAAAAAACTGGCAGAAGAGCTAAATAGACACTTTTCCAATGAAGACATACACATGGTCAGCAGGCATATGAAAAAAATGTTCATCATCACGTATCATCAGGAAAATGCAAATCAAAACCACAATGAGATACCGTCTCACATTTGTGAGAATGGCCGGTAAAAAAAAAGGATCAGAAACAGCAAGTGCTGTCAAGGATGTGGAGAAAAAGGAACCATTGTACACTGTTGGGAATGTAGACTGGTCTAGTCCCAACGGAAAACAGTATGAAGTTTCCTCAAAATACTAAAATAAATCTACCATATTGGTGGAGAATAAGAATAGAAAACTGGAGACAGCACAAGGTCAGGAACCTGTCTCACACAAGGAGGTGGGGGTAGAAGGGAGTAACATAGCCATTAATCCCTCTATAGAAACTATCAGACTACAGTAGCGAGTGTCAGGAGCACAGACCTGAAGGTGAAGATAAGGAGATTAAGTCCCTCCCTACCGAAAGAAGATAAAAGCTAAGGTTGCCCCCACAAAGGGCCAGCACTCTGTCTGCCCACCTGTGACTATGCAGGTACTTCTTTTCACAAACTCTCTCCCTCCGCAGGGCAGCAGCCTCCTGCCTGCCCGTGACCTGTCCCATGTGGGGCTTCTCTTCACTGACCTCCCTCAGCGGAGGCCGCTAAGGCCGCCCGCCTGCAACCATGCAGGCCTTTCAGCAAACCTGTCCCTTTCGGGGCTGCTCTTTCTGCCTGCTTGTGTCTATGCAAGTGTCTTTTATTCTACTGTCCCTTTCCCTAATAAACCTTCTCTTTTAAAAATAACTAACATCTCTGTCTCATGGAGAAACTTTGCCTGGGTTCCTATAGAAAATTAATGCATATGAGTATTTCACCTCTCATTATTTGTGCAACTTTAATACATTGCACTGTCTGTACTTTTTACATCTTGCTACCTTTGACTTTATCTCTTGACATCGTATTCTTTGCAGTTGGCATCTATGTTTTTATGTTGTCCATACCCATAGATCTAAGTATGATACCCTGTATAACTAGATTTTTATTTTATTTTTTAAGATTTATTTTATTTATGCACCCAAGAACTGGGGTATAGACTAGAGGTGTGGGAGGGAAAGGGTGAGAGGACTCACCAGAGACAGAACGGGGAGCAGAACTGGCAGATTGACTGAAATACACTGCTGAGGGGCGCAGCGGGTGAAACAGAAGAGGTCTGCTGTGCCAAGTGGGTTAACACCTGGCTAGGGATGGTTGCCAGTAGATTGTGCTAAGACTTAACCCCTTACACCACCAGGTAGGTCTATCACTAGATTTTAAATGATGCTAGATTTAAATGATAAGATTACAATGATTATCATGAGGATGTGCTTAACTTCCAATCAATTCAAGATTAACTTGAAAATGTGACTAAACCATTTTAGATGCTTTCTTTTCTCAGAATCTTGCTGTATGTATTGGGGCAGTGTTGACTGATGGTTTAGAATCTCAGTCCCAGCTTTGCCGCTTACTGGCTGTATGACCCTGAGTTAACTGAGCTTCAGAGTTCTCATTAGAAAATGGAGCATAATAATTTATACTTAACATGGTTATTTTAAGAATTAAACAGCAAGATGCAGGTAAAGTTTTTAGCACAGTTTTGGTACTTAGTGGGCAATCAGTAGATAGTTGCTGCTGCTGACCCTAATTCAACTCTTCAGAATTTGCAAAATGGATCATAACTCTTACAAGAACAGGATTCCTCATGAGACTCACATAACTTCCTGGATATGGGTAAGCCAGAAATTCTCTGGGAACTGTTGAAACATTTGCTTCCAGATCTGATTGATTCCAGGGCTTGCAAAAAATGCAGAAGTGAAAACCATTAAGTAGCATCTGCAAAAATCATTATATATGAATGGGTGAAAATCAAGGGTCAATTCTCATTGAATCCCAACCATAGTCCAGCGCTTAGTATTTAATTTTTACTTTTACTTTGTAATTTTGTTTTGAACTTTGCTCAGATCTTCTCTTAACATTAAAGAGTTCCTGTGTGGTCAGATGAACAGATATATTCTCCTGTGTTGTACATAGAAGTTTGAAGATTTAATTTTGAAGGGAGAAAATCAACCTCTATTAGAAAAAACTATTATTTGTCTTTACAGTTGGAAGGATGCATGTGACGCAGAAGTGAATTCTTTTCCTTATTTTTTGTTTGTTTTTCAGAGAGACACTCTATGGGGGGTGGGAGTGGGGAAAGAAGGGATTGGGGTCAAAATAAGGGGGTTGCAATTGTATGGGGAATATAAAAATAAAATTAAAATTATAAAAAGAACTTTGTTTCATCTATTATAGATATTAAATGTATTGTTATGCTGTTTAAAAAAAAAAGACCAAATGGTATACCCTCTCCACTTTTCCTCTTGTCCTGTGCATCACTCCTTTAGTTATAAAATAAATGCATAAATGTGAACTTTAAATATTAATATATAAAACACTTTCCAAGAAGCTCTTAGGATGGGATAGTACAAGTACATGAAGCCAATGTACAGAATTCAGAGGAAAATTTCCCTATAAGTAATATAAATAACAAGGCCTAAATTTGACAATTTAAAGTTGAAATTAATATTTTTAATATGTGAGACTCAAAGTTTTACTACTGAAGTCACTTAAAAATGTTTTTTGTCAACTTTAATTAATCAGGAGTTTATCTTTATTAAAAGGGCTGGAAAACACAGGGAAAATTCATCAGCCTTCATTCAAAGCATGAATTGAGTTTGTCACTCATACTTTGTACCACAGGCCATGTTTCCTGCCTCTGATTTAATAAGCTAGGAGGATGATTACAAAAAAAATATTTTAGGTGGGTGATATACTTGTGGAAAAAAGTATGGCGATCTCTCAAGAAAATAAAAATGGAAACCCCATTTGATCCAGCAATACTGCTATTAGGCATTTACCCATATAACATGAAATATTTAATAAGAAAAGATCTATCTACACCTATGTACATAGAAGCACTGTTTACAATTGCCATATCATGGAAACAATCCAAGTGTCCTTCAGCAGATGAATGGATAGAGAAACTGTGAAGCATATATTTAATGGAATATTACATAGCTGTAAAGAAAGATGAAGTGGCACCATCTGGAGCAAAACGGATGGATGTTGAGGGGATTATGCTGAGTGAAATCAGTCAGAAATTGAAAGACAGATTTCACATGGTTTCACTCACTGCAGAATATAAATACCCAAAAATCAATTAAATGCAAACAATAGAAGAAATAAAAAATTTAACACTGCAAAAAGAGAAGATAATGGTTACCAGAGGGAATGGGGAAAAGTGTGGAGTGGACATGGACAGGGGAGGGAGGCAGATGGGGTATGGGCACAGGTGATTTGGTGGAGGCTAAAAAAAAATAGTTTTAAAAATTTAAATAAGTATTTAAAAAACAAAAATAGGTGGGGGATATAATAGTTGATAATTTTTAAAATGCAGATAACAATGAAAATGTTGATGCATAAAAATAGGAAAATAAAATAAAAATAGACAAGATAGAATGAAAGCAAAAGTTATGAAAGAAAACTACATAAATATAAAGTAGACTAAACAATAGCAAAAAGTAGGCAAAAAAGAAAAAATAGACTTTGAAAGATCAAACTGGAGGCTAAGAGATTTGAACAAATTAGTAATATTACAGTATAATAGCAAGTTAATAGAGTTGGTTCTAGGAAGATATAAATCAAATAGGTGTATATATGTATGTGTTGTGTTTGCTACACTAAAATTATATAAATTTAAAAGCTTATCACAATCACATAAAGTCAATTATGGTTCTCAAAAGAAAAAGTCATAGAACTCAGCATTCTGCTCCTTTTTTGTGTGTGCATGATTGGTGTTGCTTTATGGGATTGCGGACTCTAGATGAGGGAAAATTCCCTCCTGTGTGAATATGAAGCCAAGGAGAATTCCACTCAATCCGCCCCACACACGAGGGACAATTGGGGACGATGAGTTGTGATCAATTTTACATAATGTTGGCGGCAGCAGAAATCAGTCATCACACTCACAAAAAAATTCATTATTTTAGTTTCCATTTCACTTAATTTGGACAAATCTAATCTTTTGTGCCTGCTAATAGTCAAAGCTGTATTTTCCCCCAAATAATGAAATGTGAAATCTTTTGAAAATATTCAGTTGTCATTTATTAATGGCAAGTTTCAAATATTCAAAGCTGAGTTAGATATGGTTTCGTTTAGTGCACTTTGGGAGTCAGAATTAGCATCACCAGAAATGTTTATTAATAGAAGAGTATAAATTTTGTCATTGATTCAAAGCAGCTCTAAAATACAATATTGTATCATGACAATATTTAGTTTTATTGTAAAATCAACTGCATTTTAATATTTTTCACCTAAAAATGTCTCATTATATCTTGACTCTAATCCCAGATTATTATTTGGATGTAATATCTTTTTCATCTTTTATAATTTTAAGTATTCCTTATTTTTAACTAAATAAACACTTAAATGTTTAAAGCTTTAATTACTTACTATTTCAATGTGTTTTCTTTATCACTCTTTAACATTCTTTCCATATCTGGAACTCCTCACCTGAAACTGCTTATCTAGATAGTTTTGAATCTTCTACAATTTTGGGGGTGTAATCAATCACTGGGGAAGTAGCCTCCTACCTTTTTATTTTCTTCTAGATATTGCAATGTTACCAGGCCTCCCCTGAGAAATATTGCAAAGTTTGGTTTGGGAGGAAATGGTATCATTTGTACCTATTACTGGAAAAGTTTGTCATCGCCTCCATAATATTCCTCCTGGTTATTTTATATCTTGACAGTGGTATGCCCTTCAAAAAGCATAATTAAGTAATGGAATTGAACTCTCTCCAAGTATTCTTTAAGAACATATTTTTGCTCTGAAAATGTTCTCCCCTAGAGTTTTTCTTTAGTTCAAAAGTCTAGTCTTGCCTGTATTTTATCAGAAAGTGCACAGAAAACATCTTTCATGGTCAAATATATTTGAAGATATGCATTGGTATGGCACAGATACTTAAGTGACTCACAAAACAACCCTTATCAGCTGATGTGCATGGTAGGATGATTCTGTGGAAGTCTGTAGAATACATAGCACTGGAGGAATTCACAGCCAGTCTATCAACAGGATGTCTGAGAAATCTAGCCATGAACTAAGCCCTGACCTGATTCAGAGGTGACAAAAGGCAGAATCACATAACAATTCCTCCCAAGGAATAGTTTTGAGAAAAACACAACTTCTTTGTAAGTAATTTAGATTTAAATAACTGGAGATTTCATTCCTGAAACTTGTATGAGAGAGTTTATGATGTTTAGAAAGAATCTATCTGATTGTTCCTGACATTACAAGATTCTAAAAATGTATTCTATTTGTTCCATAGAAGGCATTCTTTTTAATAAAACTATTTTTCAAATTAACTGTCTTGGCACATAGAATGACTGTGCAAGATACAAGCCAATATACAGGGAAGGAAATCAAAATATATTCAGGATAAAAAACAAAACTAAACAAAGCTGTATAGCAATAAACATTCACATAGCGTTTACTATGGATCAGTCACTGTTCTTAGCACTTATTATATTTTAATACATTTACTACTTCCAAAGAGTCTATGAGCTGAGTTTTACTAAAAATCTCATTTTCACAGAGAATGACTTGAGCTCAGGAATTAAGGCTCCAGAGCTGGGTTCCTAAGCCCTCTGTGTACTGCCTTCATCAAACTTCTGCATATTCAAGAACACAAAAATTCAGGCCTGATATCTCCAAGTGAAATTGGAACAAGACATTCTTGAATCAATTTTCATCACTAGATGCATCAATGAGGGCAGGGAGGTCCACGAGCAGTGCTAGGAGAGGAAAAAATGGCAAGCAAGCATGATGTACATTCAAAATGAAAAAAAAATGCCGATTAAAATCAAAGAACTATTTTTATAGGAATTAAATACTTTCTCTTTTTTAAGGAAAAAAGATTTTTTAAGGATTTATTTATTTATACAAGCACTGGGGTACAAGCCAGAGGCACAGGAGGGTGAGAGAATTCACCAGAGACAGAGCAGGGAGCAGAACAGGTAGAAGGACAGAAATACACTGCTGAGGGGAGCAGCGGGAGAGACAGGAGAGGTCTGCTACACCATGTGGGACTCTCCCTGGCTGGCCAGCAATCGAACCGGCACTACAGAGGCTGCTGACAGCTTCGCAGTGCTGTGCTCAACCCGCTGAGCCACCGGGGAAGCCCTCAAAGAACAATTTAAAAGTTATCATTAGGAACTAAATAGTGAAACACATACCTCATGAAATACAAAAACAATTCATAGAGAAAAAACTTAGTGGAGGGAAAAAAACCTGACATTAGCTTTCTAATGAAGGCCTTGGAAGTCATGTTAGGGGGGAAAGGATGTCCAAAAGTGAAAGGGGGGAATTGTTAGGGGGAAAAGGATGTCCTAAAGCTAACCCCTTACAGGTTTTGTGAACTCCACCCCCACCCCAGGCCAAAGCCAAAGACAGTGGGAACTCCAAATCCCATCACCACCAAAGGGAAGGCGGCTGGGACCTGAGGGTGGGGTTAAGCAGCCAGGTTGGTATAAAGCCAGACATGTGGGCTTTGGAGGGGTTCCCCCATTTTGGCTCCCCGCCAGCTCGCAGCGTCCCTCCAGCTCTGAGAGTGCCTTTGGGTTTCCAGGTCGGCGGATCGGGTAGGACGCGTTGAAGACTTTATTTCCCTATTTTCTCCCTGAGTTGTACATTTTCATTATTTCCTTTTCCCTTGTAAATAAACCTTTTATTAACCTTTTGTGTGTGTCTGTAGTGGAGTATTAATAACTCCCTTGTAAGCACGCGGGTGAGGACCCACAGCCAGGAACCCGTTCAATATCGGGGCTGTCCTATAACAGTCAGAGTCCTTATAATTATTATGCTACAGAAAAAAAAAATAATTTATTCAAGATGTCAACTGATATACTTTGTTTAAAGACAAATTTCAAATATTTGACTTAGGCCTGTAACATACAGACTCAATATGAAGTAGTCATTTCAGATATACTTGTTCCAGCAAAGTCATTGTTTTCTAGCACATAAAATATGTTTTAACAATAATTCGCTCTTAAATGCATTAAATTGGTGATGATGCCAGTATAATTCTCATGTTTATTATAATTCTCAGAGAACAAAAGTGACTTGAAAACTGCTAGTGCAGAATAATGTATATAAACAAAGGAACTTCCCTAAAACATCATTGTCTTTCTAATTTTCAAAATTTTGAAAATCTGGATCCCAAAACTTTCAATATCCTGTTAGTAATATAGTAAACTTCCAAATATCATCTATTCTTTCAGGTTCCATTTGCCTTTCACACCATGCAGTGATGCCACTGTAGGAGAATTTTCATCCAGACTTAGACATATTGGCCTTTTTCCATTTTTGAAAGCAGATAGTTTCAAAACAGTCTGGTGCTGTTCCTTTGTGTACCAATAGGGGTGTGTGGAAATTTGGGAGTTTTTGCTATTACTGGAAGAACATTGCTGTTTTTTTTTGTATAGGAAACAGGGATGTTCAATGTCCTGTTGTGTGTGGAACAATCCAGGACAGTAAAAGAGAATCCCCCAAAATGCCCGTAGTGCTTCTGTTGCATAACTTTGGCCCTGGGACACAAGTGATTAACTGAAAGATTCAAAATAGAAAACAGATAAGAGTAAAGCCTTGCAATAGAAATACAATTTGGTGGAATGTCCATAAAAATGCCAAAGAAGCAAGGAGACTTTTACTATCTCTTATTACTATGTAATGTTGTTCTTGAAATTCTGACTATGCACAATGATAGGAAACAGAAAAATTAATTCCTTGAAAAATGTTAGAACTAAATTAGGGAAATGCCTGCATACAGAATATATACTCAGTGGCACCATGCACAAATAATATTTGGAAAGTTTTTTAAAAATAAGAAAATAAAATGATAATAAAATTCACAACCATCACTACAAAATGCCCTAGTATAAACTTGATTGGAAAAGTAAGATATATTTGAAGAAAATTGCAGAGAGAAAATTTGATAATAGAAGCCATCGTTGTCCATATTGTAAATATAAGCTACTATGAAGTTGAGTGTTCTACAACAGCAAGTTACTTGTTTATTGCACTTAGAATCTGTATCTTCCCCCTCACCCATCTTTTTTTAACTTTACAAAGTAATTGTTGCATATATCTGGGAGAATAGGTAGGAAACTGTTAAATAATGAAGAATCTGTATGATGTTTGTCTCTAGTTTCTGGAAGGGAAGCTAAATCCTTGGAATTTCCTGAGTTATCTGAATGTCTTTGTTATACATAATGGACTAATTTACTATCCCTGAGTTATGCTAATGAGTTGACTGCTGAAGAACCCCTACCTAACTTCAGGATGAAAGCTGGTATGACAGAAAGACAGATTTCATGATTAAAGGGTTGAGTCTTAGAGACACATAGCAACTCCATCTCCTGACCTCCAAGGAGAGGGGTAGTCAATGATCCCGTCAAACATTTCTATGTAGTGAAAACTGAATAAAAACTGAGCAAACCTGAAGTTGAGTGAAATTTTGAAAGTGCTCAGAACAGTGCTTCCCAAAACAAGTCACATTGGCATGTGAATTATTTCAATCTGAGATCAATTCAATCCCTGCAGACTTTGAGAAACTTTATCCACTCCTTCAATTACCTAGAAGAATGAAGGTTGGGGGTATTTCCAAAATTAGGATTCTTATCAGAATAATCTTTCTATGGAATATTGCCTTATCTATGTAGAGGGCAAAGATATAATTACAGAGTATCTTGTCTTTGTCATAAGCATCAACCTCTCTACATTATATGAGTGGTGCACCTTTACTCAAAGCCCAGACTCCTATCCTGGTTGAAGATATATACTTCATTCCCCTCACTAATGTGAGAACCCTCATTTTCTATGTAAGTTCCCCATGTATGCATAATTAAATTGGTCTTTTTCTGTGGCTAATATTATCAGATTATGTTTACTCAACCAGTCCAAGAAGAAACCAAAAGTATGAAGAAATTTTCCCTTCTCTCCTACACTTTCCTGGTTGATTAGCTTACATTGATGTGTTTAGAGAGTGGCAGACCCTAAAGTCAGAGGAACTCCATGTTTAGGGCCTTCCAGATATAACCCTATGCACCTCTCCCTTTGACAGGCTCTCTTCTGTATCCTTCATGAGAAAACTGTAATTTTGTAAGTCTAGCACTTGTCTGAGTTCAGTGAGTCATTCACTTGAATTATTGAAGCTGGGTGAGAGTAGGGATCCATGAATTTATAATTGTTCAGAGAAATGGGTGACCTGAGAACCCCAGCTTGTGGCTGGTGTCTGAAGTGAGGGGAGTCAATGGAGAACAGTGCCCTTGACCTGTGAAGTTTGCACTAACTCTTAGTAGTCAGTATCAGAATTGCATTGTAGAAATTAAAGCAAATAAATGTTTTTAGTGCAAGCAGTAAAAATCAATTCTTTTGCATCTATAAGACTTTATTTCTGTTCCATTGATCTGCCTATTTTTCTGTATGACATTACTCTAAGAAGGATTACAAACCAATACTCCCTCATGTTGAACACAATTTCCATAGATCTCTTGTGATTATTCATGTCTAGTAAGCAAAGATTGCTAGGTGTTAAGCTCTCAGCTCAAATATACTTGTGTAGCAAACAACCTTGGAAGAAAAAAATAGTGTTCTTCAGCAGAGTACAAAACAGGGATAGTTACAACCTTTTATGGAAGATTCAGGTTTCCTAAGTTCAAGTTTTCTTTCAAATAAAGCAACACAGTATGTGTGCAGAGGTCACCTGACCCTCTATGGCATCTTATAGAAATTGGAGCTCAGAGAATTGGTACAAATTAATTTTGATGCTCTGGCTGATAATAGTGTGAATAATAAAATTCTTTATCACTGACCCAGAAATATTGTGTCTTCTACCAATATCCTAGCAAACTAAATATTTACTTTTCAGGTGGGATAAAATCTCTGACTCTTCACAGTTCTTGACATCTTTGTCTTGTCTATTGCACCTGCCCTAATATTGGGTTTCTTGCAAAGCATTATTGCTACTCCAGCCCTATGTTAAACTTGAAGAACAAGTATGAATGTGACCTCAGGTGCACTCACCTTGACTATACCTTAGCACTAAAATTAGTTAAAGGTCTCTCCTAAAAATGGCAGTTGGGAAATTTAATTAGACTGGAGGAAACATGAAAATAATTGAAAATACTGGATTAATTTGAAATTATAAACTGAGGAATAAGAGTAATAGGGTTTTATTTATGTGGTTCATGGTTTGGGAGGTGATAAGAAACATTAATTACCTTGAGTTAGTTTAGCCCCCCCAAATTTAAATATGCATGATTACAGGAGCTGTCAACTTATATATAGATATTTATAGTTAGATAGAGTGGTAGGTAAATAATAGATATTTGGATAGATGATAGGTAGATGTTTAGCTAGATGGATGGATATATAGATCAATGCAAAGATGCTGTCTTCTAAATCTTAAGGGCAGCAATGTAGCTGGGAAACAGAAAGGATCAGGGATCAGGAAATGAACCATTTTAGGACCTTAGTAAGACACATCTCCCTCCCTCTCCACTCCCTCTTAAAACTTACTTTCTCTGCTTCATTCACATAGCTAATTGCTACCATGGTACAGATCCAGTCCCACCAGTGACTAACTGGTCCTTCAGAAAGCCAGTTCCCAATTCTCCTAAGAAATGAGGTGCCTAGGCTGGGTCAGATATCTAATCTTGACCTAAACAACTGTGCTAGGAAATACAGTCAGGTCAAACAAAGGTAACAACTGAGAGTCAGCTGCAATTTGGAGCATAAATTCTGAGAGAAAGGGGATTAGTGAGTAAACTGACACATTGAACAGGGTAACTAATTATTCTGACAGACAAAATGCATGTAGCACATGTCATCAGCTATAAAGCCCTGTACTTATTATTGGCATCTTTCTCATGTGTTCAGGTATCAGGCCAAAACAGAAGGAAGTTATTTCCTTGCATTTATTTAATGGGAAGTAAATATTCAGATAGACACAGTGCTCAAGTTTTGCCAAAGTAAGTCCTACAAAACACTGATCCCAGGGTACAGAGTGGAAGGATTTGCTCCCTCAGATATTTAGAAAATGCAGTTGAAAACTGTTAAAAAGGTTATTTAAACCAGCTTCCTTTCATGCAAATATCTAAGATGTTTAATACATAAAGACTCACTAAGAATCTCTACGAAAGGGAATTAGTATGAAAGATATCCCACACACATTTAGCTATTTTTTAGTGAAGCAACTCAGACTATTTGAACCTTAACTATATGTTCTCTGCAGAGAAATTTTCCACATAAAATATGAATATAATTGTACAACTCCCTGGATGCTCTTCAGTGAAATCCTGTGATTTTGACATAAATGGGTTGCGTTTTTACCTTGTTCTATTTTTAACACTGCTAGCCTCATGCAGAGTGGGGAATAGATAGTTCATAATATAGAACAGTATTTATACTTTAAAAAATAGCTCAAATAGATTGATGTAAACACAGTTTTTTAAGCATAGTCATCCCATTAAAACTTACAATGTAGTAGTTGAGTGAATATCTTAGATGATTTATATCAGGAAACTACTAATATAAATGCAAAACTGATTGTTGAAGCTAAATAAGAATAAAAATGTCTAAGTGTGCCAACTAATAGTCATGATAAATTTTAACATATTCATAAATATTTTGATTATTACTAGGAGGTTCTTCTTCATGAACATCATAGCCAGAAAACTAAGATGATCCCCAGAAAAACCAAAATGATCATTTTACTATAATGGTATCCTTAATTATTCAACTAAAGACACATATTAGGCATGCTTTGGCATGAGTGCACATATAATTAATGTGGACCATCCATTGTTATACAGGAATACTATTTGAGTATTAATAAAGGCCTCAATATTTCAGATCTCTAGCTTCCCTTCTGAGATGCTTATTTGGGAGGAACTCTAAGAGAGTCCATCATAATCAATATCTGACAACCAAATGAACTACTATCACTTGTCTTCCCCTGCATGTGAAGAATGTTCTGGCCAAATGAGCACCATAATCTTGCTGGAAAATTAATCTAGTTAACTGATCACTGTGATCATTATGAAAATCATGCAAACCAAAACTATGTCAAAACTTTTGAAATAGTAATTTTTCCCTAAAATTCAACATTTCTTTTTGAAATGCAACTCTTTTGCTGGAGTTGGAGTTGGGGGAATTAGACCTTTTTTGATACAGCTTCTGACCCTGTCAATAAATTACTTTCCATTCCATTACCAAAGGAAACGTATATGTAGTTCAGAGAATTATCAAGTCCTTCTCTAGTTAAGTACTTTAAAAGCCCCTGAGAGGGACAGGAGGAAAAGGAAGGGATAGTGCAGAGAGCATGAGCAATAACAATTTATTGTTTTCCTCTAGCAGCTGTCATCTATTGGGCAAATTGAGATCAGGAACAATAAAAACAAAAAAGCCACATATAAGTAAGGAGAAAATTTCTGATCATTCAAAAGCTATAAAAGATTGTGAAGACAAACTGAAATTCAAGTAAGAAAAGAACATTTGGAGATGGTAAGATGAGAGGCAGGCTTTAGGTATACAACCGATTTCTACAGATTGATTTTGTAGCCAGCCGCTTCACTGTGCTGATTTATTGTTTCCTCATAGTATTTTAGTGGGTTTTTTAGGGCTTTTTATGTATATTACCATGTCATCTGCAAATAGTGATCATTTTACTTCTTTTCCATTTTTAGATTGCTTTTATAGCTTTATCTTAACTAATTGCTGTAAGTAGGACTTCCAATTTACTATGTAGAATAGGAGAGGTGAACAAGGACATCTTTGTCTTATACCTGATCTCAGAGGAAATTATTTCAGTTTTTCAACACTGAGTATGATGCTAGCCATGGATTTGGTATAGACGGCCTTTATTATGTTGAGGTATGTTTCTTCTAGTTCCATTTTTAAGATTTATCATAAATATTGAATCTTATAAATGTTATCTCTGCATCTTTTGACATAATCATATGATTTTTAGCTGTGTGTTGTTATGCTGAATTCAATTGATTATTTGTATATGTCAAAATGTCCTTGTATCTCTATAATAAATCCCTCTCCTCTGGGGTTCCAGTCTGAATTTTTGAGACTTCATGGTCTCTGCACTGTAAGTGCTCTTCAAGAAGTCAGTACCAGGGGCATCCCTGGTGGCTTAAAGTCTCAGCACTATCATGCCATCACCACTATGGCCTGAGTTTGATCCCTGGACAGGGAGCTAACCCACATATGATGCAGCAGGCCTCTACTCTCTCTCCTGCTGCTCCCCTCAACAATGTATTTCAGTAGATCCACCTGTTCTGCTCCCCACTCTGTTTCTGGTGAATCCTCTCACCTCCCCCTCCCCCAACCCCACACCCCACACCTCTGGCCTATACCTCATAGTTCTTCTATGCATACATAAATAAATAAAACTTAAAAAAAAAAGAAAGTACCAGTCCTGACCACTGCTTGATAGGTGTGCAATCTAGGGAGCCTTCTCTGTTATTTCCTTTCCATAGATCTGGTCTGCATGGAGCACCATCTGTGTTTCCCCTCATTCGCAGATGTGTGCCGCCATATTCTCCTATCCACAGGTCCCTGGCTGAGCTGAGGGTACTGCTCTCTGTGTTCCCCACCCTGGCCCACAACTTCCAGGCATTTCTCTCCACCCACCTTCAGTTCAATAATGTGTGAAACTCCTCTGTGTCTTCTTCAGTTGTAGTCTGTGCTGGTCTTTGATGGCCAAGGGGTGTTTCTCTCTCACCCAAGCCACCATACTTTCTTTGTGTAACATCCTAGGAGCAAGCAAGGAACCTTTTCTCTCACCACCTTCATGACATCATCTCCCAAATAACTCTCAGGGAATTCTACCAAATAGCAAAAAAAGAAATATTACCAATCTTAAACAAAATACTGAAAAGAAAAACTCCCCAATTTATTATATGATGCCAGTGCTACCCTAGGCCAAAATCTGAGGAGATCCTACAGGAAAACTGCATCCTAATATCCTTCATGAATGTACATGAAAAAATTATTAAGGGCCTCCCCTGGTGGTGCAGGGGGTTGAGCGCAGTGCTGTGAAGCTGTCCGTAGCCTCTGTAGCACTGGTTCAATCCCGGCCGGCAGGTGAGGGTCCCACATGGCACGGCAGACCTCTCCTGTCTTGCCCGCTGTTCCCCTCAGCAGTGTATTTTGTCAGTCTGCCTGTTCTGTTCCTTGCTCTGTCTCTGGTTAGTCCTCCTGTGCATCTGGCCTGTACCCTGGTTCTTGTATAAATAAATAAATAAATCTTTTAAAAAAATTATTAAAAACATGAAATCTTAGTCTATTTTTTTAATGGAATAAACTGATATGTTCCCCCTTTTATAGTCACAATTGCTTATATACCAATTAGATTCATTTGTGCGTGTAGAACTTGTATAGGGGTACATTTCCCCAGATAATTGAAATTTATAAGTCTTTTCATATCTCACTGGATATGGCAATTTTTTTGGAATATAATTATGAAGTATCTTGGTGTTTATTTGTGCTTAACTTTAATATAACCTCAATTTGAGTTGTCTGTATGATAGAGAATCTTTTTTATCCACTTGTCCACTTAATGAAGGTGATTTTAGTTAAAAATCATCAATATATTCTGTAAGTCTGTTTAGCTAAGCACACATAAATTGCACTAGATCCCATTTTTCTGGGAGACAGCAAATGAGTGACAGCTCTACTGTCAATTCCTTCCAAGTGTGTATATTAGTCAAGGTTCTCCAGAGAAACAGAATCAACAGCACATGGAGATATATATATATGAATATAAAGAGAGAGACAGCATTATTTTAAGGATTTTAGCACCAGGTTGGAGATACAGAGAAGAGTTAGGGTTAAGTCCAAAGGCAGTCTGCTGGCAGAATTCCCTCTTGCTCAGGGATGAAGTGGGGAAGGTCAGTCTCTGTTCTATGAAGACCTTCCACTGACTATATGAGGTCCATCCACATTATTGTGGGGGTTGGCAAGTAACCTCCTCGATGTCCACCAATTTAAATACTCATCTCATCCAAAAATAACCTTCAAAAAAGCATTCAGTATGATGTTTGGTCAAATATCTGGCACCTTGGCCCAGCCAAGCTGACACATCAAATTAACTTTGGTCATGAATTTGGTCCTCTCCCAGGGCACCTGATCCTGAAATATTGACCAAGTAAAAGCATCTAGGTCAATCCAGATTTCAAAAGCGCCATCTTAATTTTTAAATTTAAATACGACACATTGTGTGTGTGTGTGTAGTATATGTAATATATAATTGTATTATATATAATAATATAAATATTTAAAAAATCAACTAGAAGTTGAAATATTATCCTCCAGCCAGAATGGATTGTCCTACACAGTGTTCTTTTTCAAAATGATGCAGATTTTCTCAAAGCAATATTGATGTAAGTAAATGAACTGTTTCTTAATGAAAACAACTTGGGTAAATAAAATTTTTGGCATTGATTTATGTCAGTATTGTCTTTTCATTTACTTTATCATTATTTGGCTGCTACCTACACTTCACTTTCAAGTTTTTTGAAATGTTTAATCAAACGATGATCTAGAAAGCCATTTAACTCATGGGAAGCTAAATTCTCTGTGATATATAACTATATCCTTTATGACATGTAAAATTCCTGGCCATGTAAGTGCTTTATGCATTGTATTTCTTTTTTTTTTTTTTAATAATGTTTCCTTTTTTTTTTTTTTAAGGTTTATTTATTTATTTATTTATCCAAGCACTGGGTACAGTCAGAAGCACGGGAGGGTGAGAGAATTCACCAGAGCCAGAGCGGGGAACAGAGCAGGCAGAAGGACCGAAGTACACTGCTGAGGGGAGCAGCGGGCGGCAGGAGAGGTCTGCATGCCATGTGGGACCCTCCTCCGGTGGCCGGGGAGCAGCCGGGGATTGAACCAGCGCTGCAGAGGCTGCGGGCAGCTTCGCAACCCAGCGCTCAACCGCTGCGCCACCGGGGAGGCCCTGTATTTCTTCTTTTAAATATTCATTTATTTATGATACAAGAGCTGGGTTGTAGGCCAGATGTACAGGGGGTGAGGAGGCTTACCAGAGACAGAGTGGGGAGCAAAACAGGCAGATCTACTGAAATACACTGCTGATGGGAGCAGCGGGTGAGACAGGAGAGGTCTGCTGTGCCATATGGGTCAGCTCCCTGGCTGGGGATTGAACTGATGCTGCAGTGGCTGTCGATAGCTTCATAGTGCTGAGACTTAACCCCTTGCACCACCAAGGAGGACCCTGCACTGTATTTCTTAAATAAAGATATTCAGAGAAGTCTAAGGAGCTTTCATATTTAGCCAATAGATATTTTTGTGTTCTATATTTTGGATAAGGAAGAATCTAGTATTTAAATTCTCTACTAAGAGGAAATACATCTACTTCAGACAACTGAGTTTTAACAAACTCAGTTTGACTTTTATTAAGATTCCAGTATGAAAAATAGCTGGTGTCATTACTTGCTTTGTCCTCCTTGGCAATCCAGTTTCACCTTTGTATATTCAATAGTGGGGAAATACTGTAACCTGAACAGTTTGGTTTACATTTGGTCTCCTTGAATTTCATTGTAATAGTTTTGTTTGGCATCCACTCTATGTAAGTCTCAGTTTATATTCCCCTTCAACTGAATAATTACTAGTCACCACATTTCCAAAGTCCCTGCCAACAATTTTCCCTTTCAGTGGTACTGGAAAGTAATTTTTGTTCTTACTGTGTTTGTTTGCCAAAGGCATTTATTAGTAAGACTTGATAAAGGCTCTGATTGGGCCATATTTTCTTCAGCTGGTTCCACTCATACTCAAGACCTTGACCAGCCCTGTTGTTTGTTCAAATTCAGAGTTGTTGTTTTTTCTCCCATTATGTGCTGTCATGATCTGGAAAGTTTTGGGGGATTATTTTTTAAGTCAATTGTGGGACCATTTGAAAACCAGAAGTGTAGCCAAAATAACTTGTTGAGAAGCAGTATAGCATAAGTTAAAAACTCAAATTTGCATTCCTGGGCCAGACACATGAATTTAAGGTCTAGCCCCACAAGTTAGGAAATCTCTCTGTGCCTTTTTGCTTTACAAATGGAGAAAATTAATAGTTACCCAATGTAATGGGTGGCTATGAAAAATGCTTTGCATACAATAAATGCTGAGTGTTATGGAGTATTAGGTACACTCTGCTTTGGAATAAGTGGTTCGATGAATTTAGTTACTTAGATATTTAGTAAAGTAGATTAATTAGTCAGTGGGATGCTTCTATACGAACATCCTTGAATTCAATAAATTTAATTTACCTGAGATACATAAAATAAACTTAGTGCTTCTTCTAGAAATAAATATTAACCATGAACCTACTTGTCTAAATTATTTAGGCAAAATAGCTCACACTTTAAAATCATTAATTAAAAATTACCACATCTCATCAATTTGAAGACTTTTGTTTCACATTTTAGCATCTCTGAAGATGCAAGTTACAACCAGTCAGTCAGATCACATCTAAACTGTCTAAAACCCAGTCTGAGATTTCATGTTCTCCGCTTCAGTTGAATTACATGCCTGGTTGAACTGACTTGTTGACTTTAATTACTCCTTTAAATATATTTTTTAAAACAGCTGTATAACAACATTACAGCAAAAGTCATCATGACTGCAGGAACGTACAGACACCAAACATTGGGTATAAATTTTATATTAAAAAAGCAGATTTCATCATGGCAAGAGTCATCACAATTCCTTGTTTTCTTGTAAAACTGCAACCAGATCTTTATAGGACCTAAGAATACATGATACACATATAAAAAGTTATAGTAAAGCTTGCTGCTGAAATAATACATGCCATTGTCCATTGACACTCTCTGGCAAGCTCAATAGTCTTAGAGGGAAAACCTTCAAATTATATTGGAGAAATCTTTACAGAAATGCCAAGTCCTCAACACTTTTGATAAACACTTTGTGTGGAGCAATACTGTGTTGAGCAACATTTTATAGAAAAGCAAATAGTCCACAACATAGTGTGGAAAACACAGCTATCAACACCAAGCTGAAGAGTGTCTCAGAAACATTGATCTCTGAATATGAAGGAATTTAAGAAATACTTTCATTAACTTACAACATTAATATTTTCCTTTTCAAAAGAGTGACTCATGATTTTTAAGAAAAAATGTTAAAAGTCTAAAAAAGCTCTTTCAGTAAATATTTTAAAATCTGAGTGATATGTAGATGTTATGTATAGCTTAACTGACATCATTGTTTTCTTTTGTGTTGTATAATATAGGACAAATGAAGTGATTGAATTTTATATTTGATGAACTATAAGCATAAGTAACAGCATAACCAGTATTTATCAATCTGTGGAAAAGGATCCAGTGATCCAAACCAATAAGAGCTCAAGGATTAAAAGTCTGCAGACCACACTTAGAACATTACCATTTGCTACAATAGATGTCTCTTCACCACTGAACTGTCCACTATCCTCAGTGACAGTTGATGGAGTGCAGAAAAAGATGAACCCAGATTCTCATTTTTAAACACGTCAATATGTTCTTTTCTTCTTGTTTGAACCTTGCAGTTTATAATGCACTTGCACAAATGAAGCTTTCCAGTCAAGTTGGCTACATACGTTCAGACTTTGACGCAAGCTTTTAAGTAAAGACTCACACATAGGTTGGTAACAGAGATCAAAAATAACATAGCCTATCTCAAAAACAAGATCAGCATTTTCACTGGACAAAAATGCAAACCAAGACCAAGGACAAAGTCAGAAGTAGGCAAGAGCAGCCAAGAATTTAAACAGATCTTTAAAGGGACAAAACAGTGCTTCATATAAAAAAGCACAGAAGCACTTGCTAGTTGAAGCCAGAGTCTAATGAGGTTCTGGTCCGCCCTTGCTAAAGGAGGTAACTTCTGACTTAAACTCTATAAAGAGATGGAGGGTGCGGACGCAAGAGTGCTAAGGCACAATGTTCGCACTACGGGCTGGACCACACCCCCTGCTGGTTGATATGAGGAACTGCAGTATCCTATGTGCCTCCGTTTTAGTGACCAAAGGGAACTGGGTGTGTATTGTTATTCCTATTCTATAAATGAGAAAACTGAGGTTTGGAGAGGCTACCTAAAGCCATGCAGCACTCAAGCAAGATCAGAACTAAGACTACTAGTTTTTTCTATACCCAACCTACTGCACATACATGAAAAACAAAATTTGAAATGTATAGTATAATTGAATTGCTCATAGAAAAGTTGTTCTTTTCTTGTAAATACAAGTATTTTTAAATTAAAACTGAACAGGTATTTTTAATTTGTTATTCTTAAATACTTTTCTCCCTCATATCAGTTTTTTGGGATAAAGTATCAATAATGGGGGAGTAGATAAACTTTTTCCTCTTATAATTTGGTATATTGGTTCCCATTACATTACCAAACTCTAAGTGGAAAGAGATAATCTTCAAGAAGGAGGACAGAGATATGCATATTTTATTAGATTAGGGAGAGAGCAGAAATAACATAATCTAAAACATGGACAAGAATTTTCAAGGAGTTGAAAAAATTATTGAAAAGTATGTTGTGGCCTTTCTACCACTTGGTACCTCTGTACCTGTGTGTGTATGGCCTCTCTATGCACCTGTGTGTGTGAAGGATTTGGATAAGGCAATCCTGCATGACTGCCTTAAGACATGGCCCTTAAGACATCATGAGGCATCCGAGGACACGTAGGTAGCTGTTGACTGATTGTGTGGCCATGGTGTGAGGTGATCTGGGAGTAGCTCAGAAATTACATCAAAGGCCTGCACAGGAAGTCCTCCCTGTATATATGGCTGACAATTTCCCTACTGTTCCCCATAAATCTGATTACCCTTTGTCTCCCCGGACCCTGCCTCTCCTGCCATTGTCACATAACCATTCATGCTCGTTTATTACCGATAATAAATAGCAAGAGGGCTGCTCACTGAGCAGCAGGGTCTTGCCTTGCAAACCTGCTCCATGACTCATCCTTCAGTGCATCCCTGGATGTAATGGCGTGTTCCTGACCTAACAGTATATGAACAAATGAATCCTGAAACTTTCAAAATAGTTCTAAATTCATTTACTAATTAATATTTGTTACTGGATTATGAATGAATGTTATTTCATTCCAGTGCATCATTTAAAACAAGTCACAATGTAGGAAAAAACTCTTTTGACAGATATTTTAACCAGATTTTTTTAAAATTCTGAAGCCCAAGTCTACATTTGAGGGAGAATCTCTGAAACCAAGGCATGAACCAGGTGATTTGTGGACAGCCTTGAGCAGATACAAAAATTAGTACACTGTAGGTGGGATATAGAAAAAACAAAGGGTCAGATAAAAACAAACTTTAAAACCAACATTTCAAAGACAACTATATAGCTTTTAGGGGGAAGCGAAAGGGAGAGGGACATGGGGGGTGGCAGAGCATAGCAGGCTACGGTGAAAGCTGTGGATGCTACACCTGAGGGGGGAAATCCTGTACTGTGAAAACCCTGGCAAGGATGTAGAACAATGGCACTTTAATAATAAATAAATAAATGAATAAATAAATAAATAACTTAAAAATAGTACATGAAACACAGTTACGATATCAAACACAGGTCTCAAGTAAACTGAAGTCTCCTTGGCCTTGCCTAAGTTCCTAACAAAATTCCCCTTGAGAGAACTCTACCCAGGAAAGTGTAGTCTGTTGACAAACAATAAAAGTCTTCATCCTCAAGTCTCCTCTCTCTCTTAAACCTCATTAATTGCCTTGTTTATTCAAGCAACATAGCACAGTAAAGACTATCATAGAATGTTTAAGTTCTTTGAAATCATGTGGAGATTCTCAAAACTTACAGAAAATACGCTTGCACTTTTTAATTTAAAAATTGAACATACGTATTTTTTTCCTTTTTTCTTACTCAACACTTGTTGCTCTAGAAAAATATCAGTATAAAGACTGTCAGACTTGAGGTGTGTTTATACAGGCAGTTTTCTTGCATCCATGTGCTACTTACCTTGGCATACAATTCCTTATTTACACTTTAAAGGGTAAGAAAAGTTAAATGACCATTTCAATGGAAATGAACATATCTTGATGCTGTGTGTTATGGATAAGATCCTTGAAATATTTATTGCATGTTCTTCAAAAGCAATATGGAGCCTCCCCTCCAGCTCTGAAATCCTTCAGGGAAAGGATTCAATGGTTCGTGTCTGGGGCAGTCTGTTTCTTTAAGGGTTGCCGCGGACCAGCACAGCAGTGAACGATGAGGCCGTCTCAGGGTTGAGAGACTGCGCAGGGTGGTCAGGGATTCGGTTAAAGAAATGACAAACAGACACACTTCAAGAGTGAAAATCTGAGTGTAATTTTATTTGAGTTGGTGACCAGTATATATATGTTTTCTAAAAGCATAGGAATGGCGAACATCAGTGAAGAAATCAGCTTGCTTATAGGTTTAGCTTATCATTGACAGGGCAGTGATTTACATCTGGACCCAGGCGGATTCCTAAGTAGTTAGGCTATTAATTTTTCTTTTTGTTTTATATGATTACTTTTTGTTTTAACTACTCACTATTACTATTAATTAACACGGGTGAATTTTACTTTTCACAATGTAATATTTTTATCATTTAGATTAATACAAACAAGGCTAAGTATACAACGGAGAAATTATTAAGCTAGCAGTTCAATTAATACACAGAGTTTAGTAACGTTTCATTTGAATCAGCCTAGTTATTAGATTTCGTATGTTCTTTTTTAATCGGCAAACCAATGACCTTTTAAACAGAGAAAGAGAAAAGATTTTAGAGAGACAGTTGTATTAGAATAAAGTTTGTGGGTCTAGAGAAGGTGAGATAAGTTTCCGTTCGGACAGCATTCCTGTAGTGGCTCCTGGTGGTTGTTATCTTTCAACAGGCTTCCGTCTTATCTATGTCTTCAGGCGGTTTTTGCTGTTCTCCTCCTGCGAGCTGGTTGCCCAGCCGGACATAGGGATTCCTAGAGGTCACTGCAGGAGGAGGTGCAGCAGGTATACCTTCAGGGGGTTTTGCTGTTCTCCCCCTGCGCACTGGTTGCCTAGCCGGACCTAGGGACCGTGGCGCAAGCCATTAGCCCTAAGGGTCACTGCAGGGGGAGGTGCAGCAAAGGGTAATATGAGAGGATAAATAATGAAAAGACTATTTTTTTTAAAGATATATTTATTCAGACAAAACTGGGGTACAGGCCAGAGGTGCGGGGGCTGGGTGAGAGGATTCATCAGAGATTGAGTAGGGAGCAGAACAGGCAGAATGACTGAAATACACTGCTGAGGGGAGCAGCTGGAGAGCCAGGAGAGGTCTGCTGCGCCATTTGAGTAGCTCCCTGGCCAGGGATCGAACTCGTGCTGCGGTGGTTGTGGATAGCTTCGTAGGTTGCATCTTAACCCCTTGTGCCACCAGGGAGGCCCACGAAGAGACTACTGAAATATTTCTGAGTTTAAATATTAGCAATCAAGAGTATTGAGAAACAAAACCATAAGATGAGTATAATTTACATGTTTAGCCAAGCACTTATAAACTGAGGGTTTATTTCTTCTTAATTTCTAAAATTGCAATTCTCCACCTATTTAAGAGGAAGGAAAATGTTTTCATTGTCCCCTTTGTTCATTGTACTATTGCTTCTCATAGAATCATGGTAAATGGAGCCCATTTTTAAATTCTGTCTGGTAATTTTCCTTATAGATCAGATCCTAGGTGAAAGAAAAGAAATTGGTCAGTTATAATTTGGATTTAGACACAAAAAAGGCTGAAATTATTGTTTTTCTAACTATATATGCAAGTGACGCTTAAAATTTCTCTCTCAATTAAGGAAAAACTTGTCAGAATACCGCATTAGTCTTTTCTTGATTGAAAATGATGTCTTCATTCCCACAAATGTTACCTGGCTCCAAATAATCTGCCAATTTCTCTGTTAGACACTTTCTTCGAGTTTGGTGGTTGGCATATGTGTCTGGATTCAAGATTCCTACATCATTGAAAATTACATAGCAGTGTCTGTCAGCTATCATTTCAAGATATGTCATTATTATTTCATAGATTTGAAACAGAAACTCAAAAAACTTTTGTCAGACTTTTTTTTTCTTTTTTTAAATGAAGAAGCTCCAGGCTACACTGAAGGGAGTGCCCTTGAATCCTGTATAGGAGTTAATGAGTTAAGGCATTGGGAAGTAAGCAGTTACTGAATACTGTGTATGTCAGAACATTGTTTGAGATGCTGGTGAAAAGACTGGTAACATATAATTCATATCTCCAAGAGTTAGGCACAGTGTAGAAGGAAAAGAAGACTGCAAACACAGGTCATGTAATAAAGCATTGTAGGTACTGTAGGGAATTCTGTAAGGAGACCATGGGTTCATAAAGCAGGGCGGACTGGTAACAGGGTGCGGCCATAAGGCATCTGGATGTTGGTCACTGGGGAAGGTGAAGCTTGAATTAAGTCTAGAAAATGGACTGGTATTCATCAGAGAACAAAGGTAGTGTGGACACCCTGGGGAGTCCCAAGTGGAGGGAGATTTGTGTAATGCAAATCTGTGTATTTCCCTAGGCTATGAGCTACATAGAAAGAGAACTGGCTTCAATGATCTAGGAAGTCAAAGAGGAGAGCATATGCCAAGTAGAGGGCCTTTATCCTGGTCAGAAGTATAAACAAAATCCTGTAAATGCACCTAAACAAAGAGTAGAATGGTGATTCTCAGGGACTGTGGGTGAGGGGTGTGGGGAATGGGGAGATGTTGGCCAAAGTTACAAAATTCCAGTCATAGGTTGAAAGAATCCTGGGATCTAATCTGTGAGCAGGTGGCTAGAGTTAAAATATTGTTTTGAACACTTGAAAGTGGCTGCGAGTAGGGCCTCCCCGGTGGCGCAGCGGTTGAGCGCTGGGTTGCGAAGCTGCCCGCGGCCTCTGCGGCGCCGGTTCAATCCCCGGCTGCTCCCCGGCCACCGGAGGAGGGTCCCACATGGCGCGCAGACCTTTCCTGCCGCCCACTGCTCCCCTCAGCAGTGTCCTTCGGTCCTTCTGCCTGCTCTGCTCCCCGCTCTGGCTCTGGTGAATTCTCTCACCCTCCCGCGCCAGTGCATGTATAAACCAAACAAACAAACCAGCAAACAAATAAATAAAGCATGCCTCTATTAAAAAAAAAAAAAAAAAGAAAGTGGCTGCGAGTAAACCTTAGATGTCATCACCACAGAAAAAAGAGAGAGAAAATCAAAGTGTTAACTAGCCTTCCTATGCTAATCATTTTGCAATAAATACACATACCAAACCATTATACTTTGTACCATAAACTTAAGTGATCCCATGTCAATTTTATCTCAAGAATTATCCTATCCATAAAGAACAATCTTTGATAACATCTAAAATCTGATGGAATATCATCAGATTTTAATTTTACAGCTGAAGGTTTAGGGGCAGTGTGAGAACAAATACAGGGAGGTGGGGACAGAGGGACAGAGCCATTGTATCAAGAGTTTACATGAAAAGTGGTGAGAATCTGAATGAAGCACCTATGGGCACAGTGGAGGAGGAAATAGAGAAAAGATATATCACCGGAAGCAGAAGTCAAAGAATTTGACCACAGGTGGAATGAATCATTGCATCATGAGTGTGTCAATGTTTTGCTGATCCATTAACTCTTATTAGCAATGAAATTAATTTGTAAAACACCTGAATTTGAAAATTACCCTGGGAAGGGTAATATTTCTAATATTTAACAACCATAGATTTTTCTTTCTTTTTTTTTTTAATTTTGTATATTTTTTACATTGTTCTTCATTTTTGTACAATGTATGCTTTCTCATCTCGGTTATAGTCCCACCACCAATTCACCCGTGCACCATCACCATAGTCCCTTGTGCTCTTCCCGCCCCTGTTTTGATCCTACTCCCTTCTCCCCGCTGCAGAATGTCTCTCAACAACCACAGATTTAATAGTCCTTGTATTCACGCTGGTTTTCAAAACTGAGCCAGGCCAAGACTGCCAGGTATTGACTGCTTAGTTATTGGGTCCTTGAGAAGTCTTGGGAATTCCAGGGAAAGACCTGGGGTGGCAGGAGTTGTGGTAATAGTGATGTCAGGGGCTCAGGCCCCTGTAAATTGTTACTAACCATTTACTAACTGTGCAGGAGGCTGTGCTGCATTTTAACAACTGGTATGACTGAATATTACCTCTAATTGTGATGGAGGGCAAAAATAGCAAACTGGAGAAAGATTTTCCCATGTCTAAACAAATTAATAACCACACAGTTTCACCAGAATCCTCATCTGCACATCACCAAACACTTTCTACTGGTTCAAGGGGGAAAAAAGGCTGACTGCCGAGAGGCCTCAGTTGGCATTCTGGTCCTTCCCTTTAATATTGCCTGACCTTAGGCAAATATTTAACTTTTCTGAACTTCATTATTTTCCTTTATAAAATGGAGCTATTAGCATTTACCCTCCTACCTCCCAGGGATGAAGCATGGATCAAGTAACCTAATATATACAAAAGAGCTTTGTAAATTGTGAAGCTCTCTGTAAAAGTTGATTATTGTTGCAATATTAATGCTGTAACCTGAGTTTCCCTGGGTGTCCTTGGGCTGTGGATGGCTTAATGACATAGGAATGACATTAATTTAAGTTGCACTAAATGGTCATTGTTTCCTCCTGCCGGCTCCTTCAGGACCTCAGGCTCTGAACAGTCTCCAGAGGACTCCCCAAAACTCTTCACCAGGCAGCCTTTGGCTCAGTTGCCCAACCTCTGCTGGGCACCATCTCAGAGGGTGTGACAATCGATTCTCCTGGTTCAAGTGAGCAACTTCCCAGGACACGTCACTGCTTTCCATGTCCTCTCAGCCTCTGCACTGTCCGCCAGGCACTGCAGCTACTTCCTCCTAGAAACTTCCACTGCAGGCCACACAGAGGTCAGAGTAGCCACCCTGACTTTAAGGCACAATTCTCTGCCTTCATTGTACCCTTACTTTTCCAGGGAAGATATCTAAAATATCAGTGTCTAGTACCACTCCACTCCCATCCAGACTAATTGAAAACAAACACCTAGGATTAGAACCCAGGGATTAAATCGTTCTTAAAACACACAAGTAATTCTAATGGAAACAGGTGTTGAGAGGGTTTCCCTGAGCGTGGGGAAGCACTTAGGTCTCCATTGCCCTGCTTTAGCTGTCAGACAACAAAGTCTATGCTCCATGCACCCTTGAACTTGGAGAGGCTTCCCAGAGCTGAAGTGAAAACTGTTACATTAAATTTCTGTGAATTTTCCAACCTGTGATGATTGCGTCCACTTCTTTAGGTATGAGATGATGCGGTTTACTCTTGAGAGCTTGTTTATAGGGGCTAGCAGGAGAGAGCACCTATCTTTATACCCTTGATTCCAGAATGTTAGGGGATGGTCATTCCACCAAGTGCAGATTTGGGAGGAGGGCACATGGAACAGTGAGGGGGAAGGGACTCCTGGCTAGCCAACCAGGCCAGCGGATGTACCCTGAATCTGTAGGGTGACCGATGTCACAGCCAGATCATCCTCACATCTTGCCAGTGTGTTTTTATATTATACTTTCACATTATCATGTACGTGGTACATACGTAACTTAATATGTATATATTAATTGTGGACAATCAAACTACTTTACCTATTGGTGTGTGAGATCAAAATTTTGTAGAAAACTGCTGTCGTTCTGGTATTTATGATCTCCCATAGTTTCTTACTGTAAAGCTAACTTAATTTTTTCTAATCTGGAAAAAATACTTATTGCTCATTCATTAAATGGTATCATATATGGGCTGTTACATCCCATAAGGAAATTGAGGTTTCTAAATACTAACAGTAATAGTAAAAGTCAGAAGCTTTAAAAGGTATTTTTAATATTTTTAAATATTTATGTATATATTAATATTTATATTACATCATTGGTCATTTTTGTACAATGTATGCTGTGTCTTCTCAGATATAGTCCCCATAAAATTCCCACCACCAATTCACCCATGTCCCATCACCATAGTCCCTTGTGCTCTTCCCTCCCCTGTCTTGATCCCTCTCCCTTCCTTGCAGAATGTCTTTGATTTATAATTGCCTGCTAATTTTTTTTTATTTATAATTATTTTTCCCCCTGATTTTTCAGTGATGACTGAAGCTTAGTTCACAGATCCCTTATTTGGTTCCCCTATATTCCTCCTACAAGTTGAAATCATCTGATACTTTTCTTTTTCCTTCTGGCTTATTTCACCGAGCATAATCCATTCCAGCTCCATCCATGTTGCTGTAAATAGCATGAGTTTATCCTTTTTGATTGCTGAGTAATATTCCATTGTGTATATATACCACATCTCCTTTATTCTATCATCTGTTTTGGGGCATTTGGGTTGTTTCCATATATTACCTACTATAAATAGTGCTGCAGTAAACATAGGGGTGCATTTAAATTAATGTTTTTGTGTTCTTTGAGTAAATTCCTAGGAGCGAAATTGTTGGGTGATATGGTAGCTCCATTTTCAGTAGTTCGAGGAAACTCCACACGGCTTTCCATAGTGGCTGGACCAGTTTGCACTCCCACCAGCAGTGTAGGAGAGTTCCTTTTTCTTCACATCCTCACCAACATTTGTTTTCGCCATTTTTTTTTAATAAGTGCCGTTCTCACTGGGGTAACGTGGTATTTCATTGTGGTTTTGATTTGCATTTAAAAGGGATTTTTTGTTTTTTGATCAAACAGTTCTCTGATTCCAAGATCAAAGGTTTAAAAATGTTTAAATATTACAGATTTAAATACTAATATACATATATAGAATGTTTAAAATTGTTTGCCTATAAAATAATAACTAAATTATAGAGGGGAGATTTTCGTGGATGTTTTCCAATCTGATAGTAAAATACCAATAAGTGTTTTGGCTAAGTGGAAGGCCTCAACTATTCCTTTCAGGATGATTTTGTAAGAGTATACTCCTTAATGAAGCAACATCAAAATGCACTTCTAATAAAATCCTCTCTACTACATTACTGAAGGATTGAAAAAGGTTATCATTACTGATACAAGTTCCCTGAAAAGTTTTACGCACACACACACACATACACCTTTTTTATTCAACATTGTACAATATTTACCCCCACTATACAAATTAAGTCACTAAAGTAAAACAGTTATAGGAAGCCCATTGGTCATACTACAAACACTTTGAACTTTAATGGAAGGTGGAAAAATATTTCCTGTGAATCTCAAATCAAAACTCCCGTGGGCCCCATCACTGGGTCTGTTCAAATGCAGCTCTGGGTATAGAGACAGGAAAGCTTTGCCCAAGCCAGAACCTCAGCTCCACTTTGTTAGGAAGTGATGACTGAAGCTTAATTCACAGATCACATGGCATGGAAATGCTGTGCCAGGTTGGAATGACTTTGAGTTTCCTTAATAAACTTGGTGTGTTTAGTTAAAAGATGTGGAGATTGGTTGGTAACTCTTTGGAAACACTTGGCAAACTATATTAAATCTACCTTCAGGCACTTCATTTATAACCTGTAAGAATTCCAGTTGTTTTCCCTTAGCCTATTTTTCTAGAAGATACATTTCTTCCATTAAATTTTATGACACAGAGAAAACAATTTTCTATAAAATATGATCATTAATTTTCATGTATCTAAACATGTACTCAAAGAAAGTTGTCTAAACTTTTCAAGCAGCTCCTCATATTACAATGTCAAGTTTCTTTCTAGATTTAGCTAATGTGTCAGGAATGCAGACTTGATTTTGGTTGCTAAGAATCAGTCACTTTAGATTTTGATTTCATCCTAAATTTTCTCATTCTCCTTTTCCCTGGTCATCTTAGAAGTTGGAATTTTTGTTTAACTCCTTTTATGTATCCATTATCATGTATCCATTATCTATAGGAGATATCTATACTCCCCTTAAATGAGAAGTGTTAACAAAAGGAAAGCATAGAAGATTCTCTGTTTCACTCAGCAGGGAATTCAGATTAAAATAATCTACTACTTAGTGAAGAAAATAAAAGTAAATTTTTTAGATTTGATAATGTGTCCTATTTTTAAATGGGACTTTTTTCAAGAGTTAGTGCCATGACGAAACACTACGTGATTTGCACATCAAAGACATCTTTACAGACACATCACCCAAAGCAGTGATAGTGAAGGCAAAGATAAACAGCTGGGACTATATCAAATTAAAGAGCTTTTGCACAGCAAAAGAGACAATAACAAAAACAAAGAGAAACCCCACCAACTGGGAGAACATTTTTGCACCCAACACTAATGATAAAGGACTGATCACAAAAATCTGCAAAGAGCTGATGAGTCTCAACAACAACAAAGAAAATAATCCAGTCAAAAAATGGGCAGAAGAGCTTAAAAGAAACTTCTCTGAAGAGGAAATGCAAATGGCCAACAGGCATATGAAAAAATGTTCAACATCACTTGTCATCAGGGAAATGCAAATCAAAACTACCATGAGATACCATCTTACACCAGTGAGAATGGCACATATTAAAAAAACTAGCAACAACAAATGTTGGCGAGGGTGTGGAGAAAAAGGAACTCTTCTGCACTGTTGGTGGGAGTGCAAACTGGTCCAACCACTGTGGAAAGCTGTGTGGAGATTTCTGGACCTACTAAACATAGAGCTTCCATATGACCCAGCAATTCCACTCCTAGGTATTTACCCAAAGGACACAGAAACATCAATTCCAAAGAACACCTGCACCCCTATGTTTATAGCAGCACTGTTTACAATAGCTAAGCTTTGGAAACAACCCAAATGCCCAAAAATAGATGACTGGATCAAGAAGATGTGGTACATATATACCATGGAATATTACTCAGCATTCAAAAAAGATAAACACATGCAATTTGCTGCAACATGGATGGCGCTGGAAGGGATCATGCTCAGCGAAATAAGCCAAAAAGAAAAAGAAAAATACCGGATGGTCTCACTCATAGCAGGAATCTAGAAAACTTAAATAAGGGACCAGGAAAATGAATAACTATAAGAAAGTGAAAATCAAAATCAACAAAAAACTATGAACCAGAGACACTTTTAGGGGGGCGGGGGCGGGAGGGGAGGGATTGGGGTCAGAATGGGGGGCTGCAATTGTATGGGGAATATAACAATAAAATTTTATAAAAAAAAAAAATAAAATAAAATAAAAAAAAAATAAATTAAAAAAAAAAATAAATAAAAAATAAAAAAAGTATAGAATTTAAAAAAAAAAAAAAAAGAGTTAGTGCCATGAAAAGCACTTTTCAGTAACTCTTGTTTTTAAGGTCAGTTTAGGAACTTTTTAACCTTCATCACTGAACCTATTTCCCAAATTTAGCATTTTTTTTTTTATAAATTTTATTGTTATATTCCCCATACAATTGCAGCCCCCCCATTCTGACCCCAATCCCTCCCCTCCCGCCCCCACCCCCCTAAAAGTGTCTCTGGTTCATAGTTTTTTGTTGATTTTGATTTTCACTTTCTTATATTCATTTTCCTGGTCCCTTATTTAAGTTTTCTAGATTCCTGCTATGAGTGAGACCATCCGGTATTTTTCTTTTTCTTTTTGGCTTATTTCGCTGAGCATGATCCCTTCCAGTGCCATCCATGTTGCTGCAAATTGCATGTGTTTATCTTTTTTGCATGCTGAGTAATATTCCATGGTATATATGTACCACATCTTCTTGATCCAGTCATCTATTTTTGGGCATTTGTAAACAGTGCTGCTATAAACATAGGGGTGCAGTGCTGCTATAAACATAGGGGTGCAGGTGTTCTTTGGAATTGATGTTTCTGTGTCCTTTGGGTAAATACCTAGGAGTGGAATTGCTGGATCATATGGAAGCTCTATGTTTAGTAGGTCCAGAAATCTCCACACAGCTCTCCATAGTGGTTGCACCAGTTTGCACTCCCACCAGCAGTGCAGAAGAGTTCCTTTTTCTCCACAACCTCACCAACATTTGTTGTTGCTAGTTTTTTTAATATGTGCCATTCTCACTGGTGTAAGATGGTATCTCATGGTAGTTTTGATTTGCATTTCCCTGATGACAAGTGATGTTGAACATTTTTTCATATGCCTGTTGGCCACCAAATTTAACATTTAAGTGGTAACATTAAGAGAAGTAGAAAGCAGGAGGTAGACATGAAGGTAAACAAAAATTAAATAAAAATTATAAAGTTAAAATAATGTTCAATATTAAATAATCGATAATAGTTAGAAAATGGCAAAAATGTCAATAATGGCTTAAGATAAAAGAAAAAAATGAAAAATCATCTTGCAACAGTTAATTCTAAAGAGGGGAAAACAAAGTACAGGTTTGCAATAACAGCCAATTAACTCATTGGGCTAGTTTTGTGTAGAGAAACTACTTTAAGCTATAATTTCATATTTTCATTGATCTTTTCTTCACATCAAGAACATATGTACTCATCTTATAATAACACATAACTTTAAAACTCATGTAGGAAGTGTATATATAAATGAAAAATTCTAAGCCAAACATTTATGAAGAGGAAAATTACCAGAATACCAAAATACATACTAGGCAACTATAGAAAGTATATCAAATACCATTTATTAAAGGAATGAGCTTGTTAAGTTATATCCAACCTTATAATTCTAAAACTGCAATGTTGGTTATTAGTAAAAGTAAGATACTATTAATGAGAATTTGACAAATACAAATTAAAAGTATTTTATTTGTTGTTTCACCAGATGAATGACAAAACTAGAACTGATTTGGCAACAAAGAGAAACTGAAGAACAATCCAAAAGAATCTACAAATATTGGAAAGATAACAAAAAAACTTTTCACCATCTTTATAAACAAGGTGACATATTGTGTTGGATTTAGCTTCAAGCAGGGAGGGGAGGGGAAGAAATAAACAATTTTTGTTGTAGCATCTACTATGTTCTGCTCTCTCAGTTTAATCTCACAACTTTGCAAGCAAATGGCTACTATCTCCACTTAACACCTCAAGAAAATGGGATTAGATTGACAAGCAGCTGATCCAGTGTAACATAGGCAGGAGGCAACCAAGAGATTCAAATCTATTGATTAAGCTTGTCTGGTTCAAATCATTTCTGGAGTTTTCACTTGCATTTGAGAAAGCCCTGTGGATCCTTAAGAATGCCAGAGGGCAAAGGGAGTTGGTTCTAAGGAATTTGGTTCTTAGATCACTGTTTCCTCTTTAAACAAAATAGTTCCTCTTCTTACTGTTTTGTACTGGAGATCTGAGCAAGATTTGAGTAAAAACAAACAAGCAAACAAAAACTCCCCCCAAAAAGCTTTTGAAACAGTCTGCTACACAATGCCTTCCAGTTTAGCTTTCAGAAATTCTGGATTGAAAAATCCCATGAGACAGGAAAATGTCCAATTTAACTCTTTCTTTGGAGATGTTAAAACAAAAATTAAGTAACTGGGATTTTGATAATATAGTTCTTTTTCTTCCTTGATATACAAGAATATAAGAGATTTTTCATCAAATGCTTTCTAGATTAGTCCTTGGTTATTATGGCTAATCAGTCGCCTCTGGACTAAATCAAGACCTCACTGTTTTTAAAGATAACACTTCCAGCAGTTGAACCAATCAATCAGAGATAACATAGCTATTTAAGTTTACTTACAAATATCATTTTGCATGAAAAATACTTAAAAGCCTAGCTTTCTGTAAAAGGGAAAATTATTTTTAAAAAATATAAAGGAAAAAAATAGCACATCCTGAAAAAAATTCTCTTCCCAAAATCAATGTATTTTTCTACAGGCTTCAACCTTTTCAAAACAAAAGCATCTCAATTCTCCCACTGTGACTGGTAAAAATGGTTAAACCACAGACATTGCACTGTTTTGTCTTTCTTCATTCACCACCTGTGATCCATACACTATCCGTTTCTCTCCTGCTCCTGTTAGCGGGTAGATTGAGGGGCATCCCAAGATCTCCCAACTTTGCACACACTAAATAGGTTCTATCACCCAATGCTTAAAGACAAAACATACTTTTAGTGCATGAGATCTTCAATAGAAAAGAACTTTAATAGAATTTGTTTGCAATAGAGAGACAGATAATAGTTTCCAATAAAACTCCCAAAGTTACCCATCCCCTCATGGGTAAATGCCCAGCCATACAGGATTGGCCCAAAGTGGGGCCACTGAGGCCTGGAAGTTTGCTATAAGCCACTTCTGGTGGGGGCTCATAGGAAAGGGGCAGGAGAGGCCAGGTGAATCTGGAAAGAAAGGAGCAAAATCAAAATACATAAAGGTTGCCATTGTCAGCCTCCCGATGGGTCTCTCACCCAAATCTCTTCCAAGTGTCTGCTTCCATAGCCCCCATAGTGTTGGTGCAAACCCAAGGCTGAGAAGTAAGCAGAATTTCTTCACATGTCTGCTCCATGTGCCTCCTCCAATCTCCTCTTCCAAGTCTTCTCTCCCAAGTTTTTTTTAACTTCCTCTCCACACTCAACTCCATCCTTTACTAGGCGGGACACGAAATGTGAAACCTCCCCTTTTAGATTACACTGTTACACTCCCATACTCTCTTTGATCTTTATTGGGCCACTCAGCTCAAGCTAAAGGAAACCCACGGTCTATCATGCTCCCAAACTCATAAATCAAAAAAGGGTTAGTGTGTTAGTTCTAAGAACCAGGGAATTACTTACGCTGAATGTAGAAAATGTTAGAGTTAATTGGATAGTTTGTGTCACTTCTGCTCTATTCCTGTGTTTACTCTGACCTTCTCCAGGTTGAAAAATCAAGTTCAAATTAATAGTGATAGAAACCTAATTTAGAAGCATAAAGACTAAAGGAAAGAGAAAGAGTATTATTAAACCTGGGGTAAGAAAAGGTGGAAAAATAGTGTTCCCTTCCTTTGTAAGAAGAGATGAAACAAGTCATAGTGTCAGTAAATTTTAGGTGAAAAAAAATTTTTTAAAGCAATTGGGTGGAGAATGGAGGCAAATATTTTTTCATTCTCCTTTTTAGGAGTAGACTTTCGGATGATAGAAATTTAGCTGAGACATTTTCAAGTTTTCAGGGTTTTATGATGCTAAAAAATGTCAGTACAAATGTTGGGACAAATGAAGACATATTGTATGTTCTTTCAAACCAGCCATGAATTTTTAGGCACATAACTGAGGGATACCCAGGGACCCCAAACTTTTAAGGGATGCCTGTTTTAAAAGAAGTCCTGTTATTCATATGGACAAAGGCAGAGGAAGCAGACTGTTAGAGAGATAGATTTTAAATAGAATTTGTGGAAAGAGAGAAGAAAGAATTTCCCCAAAAAATTCTAAAACTTACCCTAGAAGTAATACACATTACTCCTGTTTGTAATATAGTAGCTAAAACCAATGACATAGCCCCATTCAGCTAATATGGGCTTAGCAAGTATAATTCCTTGTGCCAGAACAGAAGATAACAGGACTTGTAGACGAACTACCCTAATAACCTCCAGAGGTCATCCTTACCTCTCTCAAGAACCTAAATAAGTCCAACGGTCCCATTGTAGTCCAGAGAAAGAAAACATAACATTGCTTCTGCTTGTATGTATAAGAGGCAGATTGACATATGCCATAAATAATCTATAAACTCCTGTATTACCCACTTCTGTCACATACTAATAAGTTTATACATACATACTGGGATCACCTGGAAAAATAAATGTGTAAATATATATAACAAAGAAAATAAACTCATTAATATGTTAACAAGGACTGGCTTGGGGTAAATCCATATTGATATAGTAAAAAATATATGTTATAAAATACTTGCAAATTAATTCATTATTAACATTTTATTATTACTTTAAAATAGATGCCATAACTACTTAGAAAAAATACATGCCCTTGGGAAAAAACTATCAAGGAATTCGGTACAAAAGGAATTTTAAAAATATACTAAGGATTATTTCCACTTTTCAAAAGATGAATAAGTGACTATTCCAGTTTTAAAAAGTTGACATCATCAACTGTGTTATAACAGCTGGTCGCAGGAAAAACCAATACTTGATCTTTATTCTCTGAACAAATGTCAGTAATAGCCTTCCAAATCCTTAAGAAAATGATATTATTGTCATTATTCCAAAGTATCCCAGAGGAAAATGCTTCCCACAAACGATCAGATGTTGTTCCCCTATATTGACTGAAAATAATCCAGAATAAAATATATTCCAAACACCTGGCATGTCGTAGTCAGGGACTTTGAGTCCCATGGATGTTTACACAATCCAGTTACTAGCTTCCTGGCAGTCCAACTTTCCTAGGACCAGGAAAAGATTTAGTTAGTTTGGCATAGCATTTGATAGTATATTTGTGTTTGAATAGACTTCAAAGAGATAAAAATTAACTTTCATTTGAAATAGCGTAAGTTTTGTCAATGCATCTAAGGTCATAAAATGCATATGGGCTATAGTTATTTTTTCTTGCTTTACTTATGTTTCAATTGTTTTTCTGTTCTGAGAAAACAAAATACAAAAAAACATAAGCAGCCTGAGATATCAGATTGGGTTGGTTGCAAGCATAGACAACAACTCCAGATAAAATAAGCAGCAAAGGGAAATATGGGGAAAAATAAAGGTAGCTCACAGAACCAAAAAGAATTTTGTGCGAGGTTTTAAAAATCACAAGCATTAGAGCATCAGGAATTAGACCAGTTAGCCGATCAGTCACCAAACGATGAGGAAGCTCCAATCAGTTTTTAACATTTTGCTTTATTCTGCTTAACAGTTTGCATCAGAAGAAGATGCCCATTGGCCTAATTTAAGTCACATTTCCACCCTTAGCTAAGGAGAGAAAAGATGCCTTGAATGCTCACTCTGTTAATCTTGCACTCAGTGGAAGAATGTTAATGTCTTAAAACCAATTTGGGTTGTTTTTACCACATTAAGATAGAATAGCACAATGAATACTTAATAAAATGATAAATATCTATTGTACTAGAGATACTCTTCAGAGCTTTAAAAGTGAAAAAAAATAGCTTTTTAAGGCATGTCCACAAATTCCTTTTGAAATTCTGAAATTTAGTTCTAATTCTCATCAACCTTTGTCTGTATATGTGTGTATGCAAATATATGTTCATGTTTATATTAAGAATTTGTTAAGAAAGAAAGAAAGAAAGAAAGAAAGAAAGAAAGAAAGAAAGAAAGAAAGAAAGAAAGAAAGAAAGAAAGAAAGAAAGAAAGAAAGAAAGAAAGAAAGAAAGAAAGAAAGAAAGAAAGAAAGAAAGAAGGAAAGAAAGAAAGAAAGAAGGAAAGAAAGAAAGAAAGAAAGAAAGAAAGAAAGAAAGAAAGAAAGAAAGAGTAGGAACCTACCATGAAGCAATTAGTTCTAGACTATAAAATCCTTCAGAATATAGGGTGGTAGAAGGCAGAAACTGAATTACTTGAATTAAACTCTCAGGCTCAGAAGCATGAACAGTTAATACACATTTTGGAACTGTCAGTAGTATGATGACACTGAAAAACAAGTTGTTTCTAGGGGACAGGTGAGGAGTTAGAGTTTGTACCAGAGACAGCTGATGAACTCTTGGATAGTTCATATTCCAAGAGTTTGGAATTTTACCACTAAGGTGATAAGACACCAGAAAAGTTTATTTAAGAATGATAGGATAGGATTGGGAGTGGGAGTGTATTTGTATGTTGATTTGTTTGAGTACTGGTGGAAATGTTGGAATGGAGTAAAGCAGTAAGCCACAGGAAGGCAGAAGCGTGACTAGGTAACTTGCAATAATTTAGGCAAAACAAAGTTTTAGGGACAGAACTTCAGACCAAAGATGTCATAAAACCCACATGCACTGCTCTGGTAGAAGGGGAAGCACTAAACTAATAAAGGATTAAAATGGCGGCGGTTGGGGTGGCAGGTAGGAAATTGAGGTTGGAGAAGAATCTGGAAATAAGCAGCACTTGAAAACTTGAAGAGAGAAGGAATTCATTAAGAGGCTGGGTTAGGGCCTCCCCTGGGGGCGCAGCGGTTGAGCGCTGGGTTGCGAGGCTGCCCGCAGCCCCTGCAGCGCCTGTTCGTCCCTTGACCACTGGCGAGGGTCCCACAAAAATAAATAAATAAATAAATAAATAAATGAATGAATAAATAAATAAATAAATAAATAAAAGAGGCTGGGTTAGAAGTCAGAAAGGGCAAACTGCTAGGTGGGCCAAATGTACAGATGGAAAGATATTCTGGAAGACTCCATTCTGACAGCCCATCCAGGAGGCCTCGCCCCTGGCCTACGTAAAAAGTCCTATTTCTCACTGAAACTCCCAATCCTGCACATACATGTTGGATAAGAAAATCAGGACTGTTGCTTTTCCATCATTCTCATAAGTAAAATGCTTGTCATTATTCTCCCCACCGCTGAGTTGTCACTGAGCCATCTGAGGAATGGATTTCCACAAGGAGTTATAGATTAATCATTGCTTTGCATTTTACCCCTAAGTAGGAATTTATATTTTATTCTCATACTTCTAGACACAAAGTCTAATAGAAAAATTTTAGGCCCTGAGGAGGAAGAAAGGAAAGGGGGATGGAATGAGTGTCTCTCATCATCTCTCCTCAGACCACGTGTCACATCATTTACTCCACTCTACTTTGGCGCTGGCCCTGAATAACTGAAAAGGTTGCATTGTGTCTTGAATTTTAAAAAGTAATATGTAATTCACTCACTGCATTAATTCAGGTGCAACCTTTGGCAAATTGCTTTCAGCAATTTCAACCACTAAGCGGGGTTAACTGGAAAATTCTCCCATCTTCATGAAGGGAAGCTCTGGGGAACTTGATGAATTTGGAATTTTAAAAGTAATTCAAATGGGTACAGAAAAGATAGGCCAAGAAATATGGCTTCTGAAAAATTGGCAAAAATAATTTTGAGTTCAATTTAAAGTGCTATTATTTTAATCTTTCTATTGAAAGAGTAATTATGAAAGAAAATATATATCTTTCTAATCTTAGCTTATGCTTAAGAATGCAATTACTGGGCCTCCCCAGTGGCACAGCGGTTGAGCACTGGGTTGCGATGCTGCCCGCAGCCTCTGCAGCGCCGGTTCGATCCCCGGCCACTGGGTGAGGGTCCTCCCCTGCCGCCCGCTGCTCCCCTCAGCAGTGTACTTCATCAGTCTGCCTGCTCTGCTCTCTGCTCTGACTCTGGTGAATTCTCTCACCCTCCCGCACTTCTGACTATACCCAGTGCTTGTGTAAATAAATAAATAAATCTTAAAAAAAAAAAGAATGCAATTACTTTTTTAAAGAACACAAAGACTACTGCAATTCTTGAAAATACCAAACTAAAAAATCCTCTAGCTAAGGGTTTTTTCTTTCTATTTTTTTTTGGGGGGGGGAATCTCTGCATAACCTTAGTTCAGTTACTGGTTCTTTCTGTTTTGGGGGTGGCTGCAAAGGAATGTAAGGAAATATAGATAAATGCATTTTTAAATAATTATAAAAGCTATATCATAATGCCCTCACCCATTTCTGTTAAAGGTAGGCGCAGACAACACTAACTTCGTTCTTGGTTACAAAAATGAGGATAGAGGCAAACAAGGTCTTAAAATCTGGACTCATGTTTGCAGAATATGAAAGAGAAGCTTGAATATATCCTATGGTTTAGGATGAAACTATAGGAACTTCATTCCATTTCATTTTTTAACCCATGAAACCCCACATGTGCTGAAGACCTAAAAAAGATAGTAAGATCCTGAGCAAAGATGGTATAAAACCCCTGGGTACTTAAAATATCAGAATCTGTTACAAAGTCAGCTCCATAAAGAGGGGAGGTGCCATATTCCCTGCCCACACTTACATGCAGCCCTCTTGGACTAGATACTGGGTCTGAGGGGCAGGTCTGAGCGGCCGGGCGAAACTATATATATATAACACAGAAGGCAGGTAGGCAAAAGAAGAAGAAAGAGAAGAGCTCTGGTTCCTGTGGCCCAACTTGTACCCTGGTACTGCCGGGAAAAAGACATGGAAGGAGACAGTTGGCTGAGAGACATGTGAAAATGATACATATGAAAATCTCACAAACGCACTTTACTAATTATAATTTGTGAACACCGAAAAGTACTGAGCCCAAGTATGTCTAATGATGCAGAAAAAATGATTAGAGAGTTGTATCTCTAGGTATAGAATTTTTTTTTTGGGGGGGGACATTTTCAGTCAGGAATGCATAAAATTACAAGAAGGCAGCTTTTCCCTAACTTTATTCCACTCCACAGCCAGCTCCCTTCCCATTCACTTGCTCCAAGCTCCTTAGGCAAGAGTCTTAAAAGGACCTAAGATGAATGATGACAGGGTCCTACCCTCAAGGACTCTTTGCAAAAGCCAACTCCTCTTTGAAAACTCCCCTAACTAAGCTTCACATTCCCGTGCCCTCTTGATGTCACACACCAGTCTTGCACTATCTTATCTTGTATCACTTCCCTCTTCCCATTGTCCTCATGGGAACCCTTGGATTCCCCAGCCTTCTCCCTCATCCTGGAATATTTGGCATTAAGACCTTCCAGCCACTATTTCAACCACTGATCTTATTTTCTTGGTTACTTGTTTATTGTCTCACTGTTCCCTCTGTACCACCCATGCCACCGCCATTTAAGTACAAACTTGTCAGTGCTTCACTGACTGGAGCATGGAATTCAATAAATACTGTCAGAATAAGTGAGTGAAAAAATGAATACCTATGTCCCCCCATGCACATATCAGAACAGGGGCATTGGATTTGTGCCCCTTGTATCTAATATTGTGGGTACAGAACAATATTGTAGGGAGTTAATAAATGCTCACTGAATAAATGGGTGATTAATGAATGAAGAAACAATGAATGGTGACATTTTTATTACGCACATAGGAAAATATTAAGTTTGAACATATTAATATCTGTCAAGAGTTGGTTATATAGCTTTATTTTTTTTTTTTTTATTATTTTTTTTTTTTAAATAAATTTTATTGTTATATTCCCCATACAATTGCAGCCCCCCCATTCTGACCCCAATCCCTCCCCTCCCGCCCCCCTAAAAGTGTCTCTGGTTCATAGTTTTTTGTTGATTTTGATTTTCACTATCTTATAGTTATTCATTTTCCTGGTCCCTTATTTAAGTTTTCTAGATTCCTGCTATGAGTGAGACCATCCGGTATTTTTCTTTTTCTTTTTGGCTTATTTCGCTGAGCATGATCCCTTCCAGCGCCATCCATGTTGCTGCAAATTGCATGTGTTTATCTTTTTTGAATGCTGAGTAATATTCCATGGTATATATGTACCACATCTTCTTGATCCAGTCATCTATTTTTGGGCATTTGGGTTGTTTCCAAAGCTTAGCTATTGTAAACAGTGCTGCTATAAACATAGGGGTGCAGGTGTTCTTTGGAATTGATGTTTCTGTGTCCTTTGGGTAAATACCTAGGAGTGGAATTGCTGGATCATATGGAAGCTCTATGTCTAGTAGGTCCAGAAATCTCCACACAGCTTTCCACAGTGGTTGGACCAGTTTGCACTCCCACCAACAGTGCAGAAGAGTTCCTTTTTCTCCACACCCTCGCCAACATTTGTTGTTGCTAGTTTTTTTAATATGTGCCATTCTCACTGGTGTAAGATGGTATCTCATGGTAGTTTTGATTTGCATTTCCCTGATGACAAGTGATGTTGAACATTTTTTCATATGCCTGTTGGCCATTTGCATTTCCTCTTCAGAGAAGTTTCTTTTAAGCTCTTCTGCCCATTTTTTGACTGGATTATTTTCTTTGTTGTTGTTGAGTCTCATCAGCTCTTTGCAGATTTTTGTGATCAGTCCTTTATCATTAGTGTTGGGTGCAAAAATGTTCTCCCAGTTGGTGGGGTTTCTCTTTGTTTTTGTTATTGTCTCTTTTGCTGTGCAAAAGCTCTTTAATTTGATGTAGTCCCAGCTGTTTATCTTTGCCTTCACTATCACTGCTTTGGGTGATGTGTCTGTAAAGATGTCTTTGATGTGCAAATCACGTAGTGTTTCGCCTATATTTCCTTCTATATATTTTATGGTTTCAGGTCTTATGTCTAGTTCTTTAATCCATTTTGAGTTGATTTTTGTGTATGGTGTGAGGTGGTGGTCAAGCTTCATTCTTTTGCATGTAGCGACCCAGTTTTCCCAGCACCATTTATTGAACAAACTTTCTTTGCTCCAATGCATATTCTTTGCTCCTTTGTCAAAGATTAGTTGACCATAAATCTGTGGGTTTATTTCTGGATTTTCTATTCGATTCCATTGGTCTGTATGTCTGTTCTTGTTCCAATACCATGCAGTTTTGATGATTATGGCTTTGTAGTATAGTTTGAAGTCTGGGAGTCTGATGCCTCCATTCCCTTCTTTTTTTTTCAGGAGAGCTTTGGCTATTCGGGGTTTTTTGTGATTCCATATGAATTTCATCAATAATTGTTCTATTTCTTTGAAGAATGACATTGAAATTTTGATTGGAATAGCATTGAATCTGTATATTGCTTTTGGAAGGATGGCCATTTTAATAATGTTTATTCTTCCAATCCATGAGCAGGGGATGTCTCTCCATTTCTTTGTGTCTTCTTCTATTTCTTTTAACAGTGTTTTATAGTTTTCTTTGTATAGGTCCTTTACCTCTTTTGTTAGATTTATTCCCATATATTTGATTTTTTTTGTTTCAATAACAAAAGGGATGGTCTTTTTGATTTCTTCTTCTTCAGATTTATTGTTTGTGTATAGGAAGGCTACTGACTTTTGCGTGTTGATTTTGTATCCTGCCACTTTACTGAACTGATTGATGAGTTGAATTAGCTTTTCTGTGGAGTTTTTGGGGTTCTCTATATATAATATCATATCGTCTGCAAATAGTGATAGTTTGACTTCTTCTTTTCCTATTTGGATTCCTTGGATGTCTTTCTCTTGTCTTATTGCCCTGGCTAGGACTTCCAGTATTATATTGAAAAGCAATGGTGAGAGTGGACATCCTTGTCTTGTTCCAGATCTTAATGGAATTGCTTTCAGCTTTTCACCATTGAGAATGATACTGGCTGTTGGCTTGTCATAGATGGCCTTTATGATGTTGAGGTATGTTCCTTGTATCCCAAGAATTTCAAGGGCTTTTATCATGAATGGGTGTTGCACTTTGTCGAAAGCTTTCTCAGCATCTATTGATATTATCATATGGTTTTTATATTTCTTTTTGTTGATGTGTTGGATAACGTTGATTGATTTTCGGATGTTAAACCATCCTTGTGCCCCTGGAATGAATCCAACTTGGTCGTGGTGAATTATCTTATGGATACATTGTTGGATTCTGATAGCTAAAATTTTATTGAGGATTTTTGCATCAGTGTTCATTAGGGAGATTGGCCTGTAGTTTTCCTTTTTTGTGTTGTCCTTGTTCGGTTTTGGTATTAGTGTAATGTTGGCTTCATAAAACGTGTTTGGTATTGTCCCTTCCTTCTCAATTTTTTGGAAGAGTTTGTGAAGGATAGGCACTAATTCGTCTCTGAATGTTTGGTAGAATTCATTTGTAAATCCATCAGGTCCTGGGCTTTTGTTTTTGGGGAGGTTTTTTATTACCATTTCAATTTCGCTAATTGTAATTGGTCTGTTTAGGTGTTCTATTTCTTCTTTATCTAGCTTTGGGTGATTGTAGAGTTGTAGGAATTTGTCCATCTCCTCTAGATTGTTGAACTTGTTTCCATATAACTGTTCATAGTAGTTACTGATTATTCTTTTGATTTCTGCTGTGTCCGTTGTGATTTCTCCTCTTTCATTGATGATCCTGTTTATTTGTGCTTTCTCCCTTTTTTCCTTTGTGAGCCTGGCTAGGGGTTTGTCTATTTTATTGATTTTTTCAAAGAACCAGCTCTTGGTTTCATTGATCTTTTGGATTGTTTTTTTAGTTTCAATTTCATTTATTTCTGCTTTGGTTTTTATTATTTCTTTTCTTCTACTGGTTTTGGGGTTTTTTTGTTGTTCTTTTTCTAGATCTTTGAGCTTGGAGATTAGGTTGTTTCTTTGCGTTCTTTCTTGTTTCTTGATGTGAGCTTCTATTGCTATATATTTTCCTCTTATTACTGCTTTTGCTGCATCCCATACATTTAGGATATTGGTGTCCTCCTTGTCGTTCAATTCAAAAAATTTTTTAATTTCTTCTTTGATCTCCTCATTAGTCCAATGGTCTTCCAGTAGTGTGGTTTTTAATCTCCATGAGGTAGGAAAGTTCCTTGCCTTCTTTTTATGGTTTATTTCTAGTTTGATGCCTTCATGGTCAGAAAAGATGGTTGATATGATTTCAATCTTGGTGTATCTGTTGATGTTTGTCTTGTGCCCCAGTATGTGATCGATCCTGGAGAATGATCCGTGTGCGCTTGAGAAAAATGTGTACTCCGTTTTTTTGGGGTTTAGTGTTCTATAGATGTCTGTTAAGCCCAATTGCTCTAGGTCCTTATTTAGAGCTTTGGTTTCTTTACTTATTTTTTGTCTTGTTGATCTATCCATTGTTGATAGTGGTGTGTTGAAGTCTCCCACTACGTATGTGTTTTCTCTGATGTCTGTTTTCAGAGAGGACAACAGTTGTCTGATATATTTTGGTGCTCCTTCGTTTGGTGAGTATATGTTAATGAGTGTTATTTCTTCTTGAAGTATTGTCCCCTTGATCATAATGTAGTGACCCTTGGGGTCTCTTTTTATCTTTTTGAGTTTGAAATCTGTTTTATCTGATATAAGTATAGCTGTTCCTGCTTTCTTTTTTGGTCCATTTGCTTGTAGGATTGTTTTCCATCCTTTAACTTTGAGCCTATTTTTATCTTTTGTAGCTAAATGTGTTTCCTGGAGACAGCAAAAGGTTGGGTTTTGTTTCTTAATCCAGGCTGCAACTCTGTGTCTTTTTATTGAAGAGTTTAGTCCATTTACATTCAGAGTTATTATTGATATGTTAACATCTGTATTTGCCATTGTGTTTGTCTTTCCTTTTATTTTATTTATTTATTCTTTTAATAACTTTTTTTTTTTTGGCCTTCTTTCATTGTTATTCGTCCCTCTGAGGTTCTGGCTTTAGGACTCCTTGTAGTATTTTTTGGAGTGGGGGTTTAGTTGCAATGAAATTCCGGAGTTTCTGTTTGTCTGGAAAGGTCCATATTCTTTCTTCAAAGAGGAAGGAGAGCTTTGCGGGATAGAGTATTCTTGGTTGGCATCTGTTTTCTTGGAGTCTGTTGACTATGTCCCTCCACTCTCTCCTTGCCCGTAGTGTTTCTTCGGAGAAGTCTGATGTCAGCCTGATTGGTTTTCCTTTGAATGTTATCTGTTTCTTCCCTCTTGCCAGCTTCATTATTTTTTCCTTGTCCTGGATTCTTGGGAGCTTTACTATTATGTGTCTTGCTGTATTTTTCCTTTCGTCGTGGAAGTTTGGTGTTCTTCTTGCTTCTTGTATATCAATTTTCAGCTCCTTCTTCACATTTGGGAAGTTCTCTTCAATTATCTCTTTGAATATTTTCTCTGTTCCTACATCTCTCTCCTCTCCTTCTGGTATTCCTATAACTCTTATATTTCCTTTCCTCATGGAGTCAGATAGTTCCCGAAGTCTTTCTTCGTTCTTTTTCCTTCATACTTCTCTTTCCTTTTCTGTTTTGGTTCTTTTTATTTCTATGTCTTCAAGATTACTTATTCGTTCTTCCATTTCATCTATTCTGCTTTCATTGCTTTTCCCAGAATTCTTTAGTTCTTCCATTAATTCTTTGATCTCCTGCATTTCTTTTACTTCCCTCTTTAGGGACTCAATTTCTTTCTTCTGACCATTGTTTTCCCTCTCTAGGGACTCAATTGCATTCTTCTGATCGTTGATTATTTTTCCCTTATCATTGTTTTCCTTTATGACTTCTGTTAGTTTTTTAATCACGGCAATTTTAAATTCTCTTTCTGGAAGGCTCAGAAATTCTTCCAAGTTATTGTCTTTGCAATCTGGGGGCTGGCTTTCTTTTTGTGGTGTGCTTTTTCTCTGGAGAGTTGCTAGGTTGCGTGTGGTTCTTCTCTTCCCTACTGTCTGTTTTCTAATTTGCCGTATGCGTTGGGACACTGTGTAGTTGGGACTGGCCGGCATCTTGGGTGGGCTTCTCTGTTCCCCTCTGGTTCTTCCAGGAGTCATCTGTCAGTTTTAAGCAGTCTTTACTGGAGAAAGGTCCCTGTTCTAAAATGCCGATGTAGGGACACACTCCCCTGTGCGCCTGGTCTGCCCCGGCGGTGGGTTCCTGCTCCCCTCTGGGCTTGGACTGCAGGCCAGAGGGTGTCTGGCGTGGGCGAACTTCCCCCGCTCACCTCTGGCTCCTGAGGAAGCCTTCTGCAGGTAGTCTTTACTGAAGAAATGTCCCTGTTCTAAAATGGTGATGTGGGACACACTCCCTGCGTGTCTGGTCTCAGGCACACTCTTCTGTGCACCTGGTCTGCCCCGGCTGTGGGTGCTCGCTCTCCCTGTGGGCTCAGACTACTTGTTCGGAAGGGGCCCGGTGTGGGCAAACTCCCCAGCTGGCCACTAGCTCCTTCAGGAGCCTCTGCTGGCTTCAAGTCGCTAGGTGGTGCCAGAGATCTCTCCTAGAGCCCTTGGGGAGCTGATTTTCCACCCCGTGGGACAGGGAGCAGAGCGGGGATGGTAGGGTACACCTCAACGGCTTTGGGGTGCTGTGTCTGCCTTGTGCCCCACCGTCGTGGGGAACCCACGCCCCTAATTTCGTGCCCCGGGTCTCTGTTCCAAAGCCCTCAGTTCCAGGACGCGGGCTGTAGCCCAGATCAGTGGGGCGGGAATGGCGCCTTTTGAATCCTGCTCCCCTGCCTGGGCGCCTTGTTCCTGCTCACTCAGGATGGGCCTCCGCCGTCTCCCCCTAATTTCGTGCCCGGGTCTCAGTTCCAAAGCCCTCAGTTCCAGGATGCGGGCTGTAGCCCAGATCAGTGGCGCGGGAATGGCGCCTTTTGAGTCCAGCTCCCTTGCCTGGGCACCTTGTTCCTGCTCACTCAGGGAGGGCCTCCGCAGTCTTCCCCTAATTTCGTGCCCCGGGTCTCAGTTCCAAAGCCCTCAGTTCCAGGACGCAGGCTGTAGCCCAGATCAGTGGCGCGGGAATGGCGCCTTTTGAATCCCGCTCCCTTGCCTGGGCGCCTTGTTCCTGCTCACTCAGGGAGGGCCTCCGCAGTCTCCCCCTAATTTCGTGCCCCGGGTCTCAGTTCCAAAGCCCTCAGTTCCAGGACGCGGGCTGTAGCCCAGATCAGTGGCGCGGGAATGGCGCCTTTTGAATCCAGCTCCCTTGCCTGGGCGCCTTGTTCCTGCTCACTCAGGGAGGGCCTCCGCAGTCTCCCCCTAATTTCGTGCCCCGGGTCTCAGTTCCAAAGCCCTCAGTTCCAGGACGCGGGCTGTAGCCCAGATCAGTGGCGCGGGAATGGCGCCTTTTGAATCCCGCTCCCTTGCCTGGGCGCCTTGTTCCTGCTCACTCAGGGAGGGCCTCCGCAGTCTCCCCCTAATTTCGTGCCCCGGGTCTCAGTTCCAAAGCCCTCAGTTCCAGGACGCGGGCTGTAGCCCAGATCAGTGGCGCGGGAATGGCGCCTTTTGAATCCCGCTCCCCTGCCTGGGCGCCTTGTTCCTGCTCACTCAGGGAGGGCCTCCGCCGTCTCCCCGCAAGCCTAGGTCGCAGGCGCGGGGACCTGGGCAGCTGCGATCCGGTCCGGATCCGCGCCGCTTTCCGCACGCAACCTTACCGGGCGGCCGGGGCTGTGTGCTGGTGCTGGTCTCCGGTTATATAGCTTTAAAAAGAATAACAAAGACAGAACTGCAGGCCTTGGTCTTTTAAGTCTTAATACTCTTTTTTAAGTCAAAAGAGATTTAGAGATTTTCCCACAGTGTTTTAAAGTAATATATTTTTTAAGTGTATAACTCATTCTTTGCAATAGGGCAGGTTAGTCTTTATTCTGAGTCCATGAAAACTTTGACTCCTTTATGGCGTGAGACTCAGAAGGTTTCCTGCGTGTTTGCCTCTTAAGCCACGCAGAGAGAGTGGACTGTGGGCACAAAGCCCAGTGCCGAGATCAGGACAGACTGAATCTAACCCGGGTCTTCTGCCCTTTCCAGGAGACAGGCAGAGACTCTCCAGAGAAAAAGAGATGTCACCCCGCTGGGAGAGTGAACTTGCTGGTTATGTCAGCTGTGTTTTCCAAACCGAAATGTGTGGCATGCAGGCTGAGAAGGAGACTTGAAAAGTAGATAAAATTTTGGTGTCTACAGTCAGTTCAGAAAATCTAAGTTAACAGTTACAATGAGATATACGCGCACACACACACACACACACACATATTTCACATCATTGTTCACTTTTGTACAATGTATGCTTGTATCCTTCCTCCTTTTAGGTGTAGTCCCTGTAAAATCCCCACCACCAATTTTACCTGTGAACCATGACTATAGTCCCTTATTTATAGGGGAACAAGTTTGTTCTCGGATTCTTCCTTAGTTGGGTGAAATCTCTCTCAAAACATCTCATTCACCTCCCCTACCCCTATCCCCACCAAATCTAACTTAATTCGGGGTTATCACACTTCTCGTTCAGTTTCCGAGATGTCTTACTAGCAGTTAAGCGAGCTTCCTATTTTGGTTATAAGTGTTCTGATAGCTGGAAATGTTATCTTAAAAATCGTTTATGAACCTTTCTCTTGTGAGTTTTATTAGTCACAATCTCAGAGGGGAAAAGCTCGGATAACTCTTAGGGCTCTTCTCATCTGAGATTCTGTGGCCCTGTGATACCAAAAGAACCGATGTAAACTAGTACATGAAATGTAAGACAGAGGAATGGATCTTGGACTCTCTGATTAAGATCTGAATTCCTTCCTAAAGACTGACCAAGATTGGGAAACTGAGGCATTGCTTCTTTACAGGAAGCTCTGAGCAAAGGAAGTTAGGTTCATGGGTAATCACCCCACAGTGAACCACAAACTTCTAGCAAGGCCACACCTTGTTCCTAAAACACTGTCAACATCACAAGATAGAAGAGATGTCTCTTTCCCTCCCTGACACACACCCCACCATAACATCTCTCCTAAGCAATGGCACAGGATGCGGCCTACTTGCCCTGGGCTTTGTGTCTAAGTGACCTCCCTATTCCACCTCAGTTTCTTCACCTGTATGGTCTCAATGACCAAAAATGTCTTGTGTACAATTTCTATTTGTTAACATGTAGTTGAAAATCTATCAAACTAGACCGCAGCAAAATTGGAAGATGGAAAAAAATGAATGAAATTTATTGCTTTTCGGTTGAAAAGACAGGCCAAATTATATTTAAAGATCTGTCAGTATCAAAGCAGCTATTAACATTTGACAGAGAAATTAAGAGAGAGTATGTAAAGTCCACACTTTTATCTTTCTCTTTTAATCAGGACATCCCCCCAAAAAAATTATCTATGAACTAACATATGTTATATATTGTACAGAAACGTGATGTTTAAAGTCAGTCTATGAGTCAGCAGCATCAGCTACACCCAGTATCTTGTCAAAATAGAGACTTTTTAGCCCCTCCTGGATCCAAGTATGCATTTTTAAGAGATCTCCAGGTGATTCACATGTGCATTAAATTTTGTAAAAAAAAATACTTGTCAAGAACAACAATCCTCAAAGTGTGATTTCCATATCCTGAGCATCCCCTGAAAACTTATTAGAAATGCAGAACCATGGTTCCACCTAACTTAATCTAAAAGTTAGATTAAGGTGCAGCCCAGTAGTTTGTATTTAACAAAATCTCCAGGTGATTCTGATACACACTCAAGTTTGAGAATTTCTTTTTAACTGACTAAGAGAACCATATATCTGTCTAGACAATTTTGAAAATATGTTGAAAGCCCGACAATATTTTCTACAGATATATCCTTATGATTTTATTTAAGCATTAGTCAGAATTGATGAATGTGTGTATTGAATACCATTTGCTAATTCAGCTGGCATCTGGCAAAACCATATCACAGTGATAAGATGGATGATCCTGCTTCTTTAGAATGAGAAACTTTTCACATGGAGGCACAGTAATTATTCCCAAAGGAACAAATATAATGTAAACTGTCATCATGGATAAGTTTTGTGGGTGCCTGAGGGAAAGATATCCCAGTAAGCCTCTACTCTCAGCAATGGGACTCTCTTGCTCACACCCAGAGACATTGCCAGAAGTGTCCAGACATTTCCATACTTTGTGGTTTTGGCTATATTTATCAGGTGATAGAATATTTCAAACTCCTTCCACTTAATGCATTTGAAATATTTTCTACTTTGAGACATTTTTTCTTTGAAAGGCCAAGTAATTGTTAATGTCAAGAAGCCAGAATGAACTCCACCAGTGTACTAACATCTTCCACAAATGTAGCTTTACCCAGATGAATTAAAAAAAATTTTTTTTATATATTAGACCCTTGTCAGATGTATTGTATGCAAGTATTTTCTGCCAAGGATGTCTCTTTGTGTTAGTTACAGTCTCTTTTGTTGTACAGAAGCTTTCAGTTTGATGTAGTCCCAATTGTTTATATTCTCTTTTGTTTTCTTTGCTGCTGGGGATGAACCTGTAAAAGTATCTCTGAGGTTTATGTCTTGGAATGGATCGAGAAAATATGGTAGATAGACACAGTGGAATACTACTCAGCAATCAGAAAAGATAAACTCATGCCATTTGCAACAACATGGATGGAGTTGGAAAGGCTTAAACTAAGTAAAATAAACCAGAAGGAGAAAGATAAATAATGGATGGTGTCATCTATATGTGGAATATAGAAAAATCAAACAAAGGGTCAGACAAAGACAAACTCTAAAACTAACCATTGAAAACTAGCCATAGATCTTTGGCTTTTAGTGGGGGGCGGGGTGGGATGTGGAGGGAGAAAACAGGGGAATGGGAAGAAAACACAATGGACTATTGGAAGGTGTGGTGGGAGTATTATGGTGACTGCACCTGGGCAAGGAATCCTATATTGTCAAAATATGAATACAGATATAAAATAATATTATTTCTTTTTTTTAAGATTTATTTATTTGTTTGTTTGTTTGTTTATACATACAAGCACTGGGTACAGTCAGAAATGCGGGAGGGTGAGAGAATTCACCAGAGCAGGGAGCAGAGCAGGCAGACTGACGAAGTACACTGCTGAGGGGAGCAGCGGGCAGCAGGAGAGGTCTGCGAGCCATGCGGGACCCTCCTCCGGTGGCCGGGGAGCAGCTGGGGATCAAACCGGCGCCGCATAGGCTGCGGGCAGCTTCGCAACCCAGCGCCCAACTGCTGCGCCACCAGGGGAGGCCCTAAAATAATATTATTTCAATAACAATTTAAAAAAATAATTATTGGGCCTCCCCTGGTGGCACAGCAGTTGAGCGCTGGGCTGTGAAGCTGCCCGCAGCCTCTGCAGCGCTGGTTCAATCCTGGCCACCCGGCGAGGGTCCCACATGGCACAGACTTCTCCTGCCCCTCAACAGTGTACTTCATCAGTCTGCCTGTTCTGTTTCCCGCTCTGGCTCTGGTGGATTCTCTCACCCTCCTGCGATTCTGACTGTACCCAGTGCTTGTATAAATAAATAAATAAATCTTTAAAATAAAAATTAAAAATTAAAAAATTAATTATTTAAATATTTTATAAAAGCAGAAAACACATGAAGTTATTTTCTAAATTTACCAACAATGTCAAGAAGCCAGAATGAACTTCACCAGTACATTACTGACATTCACAAATGTCCCTTTGGCCAGATGAATTTTTTAAAAATACTTTATGAAAAATGTTAAATTCATGTAGTTATTTTCTAAATTTACCTACCCAGCAATTCGTTTCTAGAAGTGCATACTAACAGAGAGTCCCAGATGAACATACACACATAAGTACAAGAAAATTCATGGCAGCATAATTTGTGGAAAACAAGCAAAATGTTCATGAAGAGGCCACAGTTACATGGAATAGCCAACCAGAGCCAGTTCCCTCAGGGAGGTCCTCTGCTGTGTGCCAGGTGTTAACTCTTTTGGTTTCTAGGTTATGAGGAGGACCAGAGCATTAGTGTGCTCAGGCTACCATTACAAAACATGTGGCTAAAGCAACCAAAATTATTTTCTCCCAGTTCTGGTGGCTGAAGTGTAAGATCAAGGTGTCAGCACATTTGATTTCTTCTGAGGTTTCCCTCCTTGGTTGGCATTTGGCTGGTCTTCTCACTGTGTTGCCACATGACCTTTCCTCTATGCATGCGAGGAGGAAGGGGGGAGGGGAAAGAGATTTATTGTCTCTTAAAAGGATGTCATATATTAATGTCCTGCTCTAAAGATATCTTTAAAGACTATCTCCAAATAAAGTGACATTTTGGGGTGCTGGGACTTCCACTTACATAATTGAGGGAGAACACAATTCAGCCCTTAACAACCTGACTGTCTCAGGGCAGCTAGGTCCCATAGGGTTATTAGCTGAGCATTCAGAATTATTCTAATAGTTTCAAAACTGGGATAGCTACACCAATGTGTGGTAGCTGCTTATTAACCGTATCATAGATGCTGTGAGGATTCCAAAAACTTGCTTTAAAAGTGTTTGAAGTGGGGCCTCCCCTGGTGGCGCAGGTGGTTGAGCACCGCGCTGTGAAGCTATCCGCAGCATCTGCAGTGCCGGTTCAATCCCAGCCGGCGAGGGTCCCACATGGTGCAACAGACCTCTCCTGTCTCACCTGCTGCTCCCCTCAGCAGTGTATTTCAGTCAGTCTGCCTGTTCTGTTCTCCACTCTGTCTCTAGTGACTCCTCTCAGCCTCCTGCACATCTGGCCTATACCCTGGTTCTTGTATAAATAAATAAAATAAATCTTTAAAAAAAAAAAGTGTTTGAAGTATTTGAAGGAAACACTTCAAGGACTAGGGAGAGCAGCTCTGAGACCACTGGCATTTAGTCATTTCATATCTAGGACACAAAAAAATGTGCCACACCTGTGACCACAGAATTTACAGAGTATGCATTTTTGTTTCTCATCTATAAAATAATTATGATAATGTACTTATCTCTAAGATTGCTGTAAGCAATAAGGTTAAATGCTCTCAATAGTTCAGATTCAAAGTATGTGCTGAATCAACAAGACATTTTAATACTTCTATATAAGTTTACCTTTCAAGAAAAATGTACACACACACACACACATACACACATCAGCTCTTTAAAACCACTCTATTAAGTGATCCCAAAAGTCATTCTTGACGAAAACTCTGTGATTGTAAGTGACACTTGACCACAAAGATTCACAATCCAGGAATGGAACTTTTAAATAGTTTTATTGCATTCAATATTAAACTGTACCTTCCTAGTCTATGGGGATTCTATCTATTTTTATGTGTCACATTGTTTGATTTAACTTATATTTGTTAAAATAACAATCTTGTGTTCACCAGGAAAACATTATAATTTCTGATGTGAGATGACTTTTTCTCTGATTGTCATATTATTAAGGCTACCATTTATTTGTTATGAATAGAATTAAGTTACAATAATCACTAAAATAATAAAATATGAATTTTTACACACCAATGTGGAATAATCTTTAAAGCATATTATTTGGCAACAAAGTCAAAGTACATAGATATAAACACTGTATGCTGCCATGTGTTAAATAAAAGGAATAGTCTCTTAATATCATTTACTCTCTTACCATATGCATACAATGCCTTTTAAAAATAATTTTAAAAACACAAAATGTATTTCCTTTTCATAGTAAAATATAACAGGGACAACAGAGACCCAGAGTTTCATTTTCACTGAGCTATCCCAATCAACACCACCAATAGCAGCTGATGTTTACTTTCACTTGATAAAAGCAAAGCAACAAATAGAAATGAGAAATAAGCTCTATAAAAGGCATCTACAAAGATAATTTTTATATGACTTTTATCCCAGTTGTCATGGCTATAAGTTCCAGAACAATTTCTTGGTGCAAAGAAACACTGTGGAAAGTTAAAAAAAAATCATGTGATTTGCTTTACTGTTACATTCCCTTTATCACATTGGTCTGGAACTAAGTTCACACTGCCTCACAGGTATGCCTGTATCTTAGGCTGCTTGCTGATTTGACTGACCCTTGAAGATAATACCTGGCAAGTAAACAACACAGTCTAGAGCTCTCACAAGGCAGCTCCCTCTTCTGCTTCCCTGGTGTCATCCTATTTTTTCAGTCTAGTGAAAGTAGTTGTTGTGCACAGTTGAGGAGAGTGAGAACTGCAAACTTTATATCAGGGACAAGAGGTCTGTGCAAGTACATACAGCTACCTAGTGACATAGCCAAAATTCTGATGATCTCTGCCATGTTTGAAATTCATGGAATTGTTTTCATGATACTGACCTGGCTCAGATTGAATATGTCTAAGCTTTCAGCCATTCCACTATACCTAGAACAATATTTGGTGCATAATAAATGTTCAGTAAATATCCTCTGAATGAATAAATCCCAAATTGGAAGGACCATGTTGGAGGGGTCATCTGTCTTTTGAATGATCAAGTTGATCCATGCTCTAGTCCTTGAATTTAAATTTAAGCATCTTGAAGATCTGTAAAACCTTCCAATGTTAGGGTGTTTTGAAACTGGATTGGATCACTGTACAAAATGCTAAGGGGACATCATGGCACCTCGAACCACCTCCATCAGAAGGTCTACCTGACCTCTGAGATGTAACAGTCCAAACGAAAAATTAGAGGAATTGGGCCTAAGAATCAAAAGTAGATCGTCTAGGGATTCAGAATTGAACTTAGAACGTGGTTCACTAGTATGCAGTCACTATGACTCATTCATCTAGAGCTGGCAAGATTTTTTTCTTTTATAAAGATCATCTGGTTTTCCTTTTACAACGTGAACTTGATTGTTGCACTAGCCAAAATAAATAATCTAATATATTGAAAACTGTGCCAGAGAATGAATTGGTCATTACTTGTCTTACTTGTTTCTTTGCCTTTTTACCTGAAACCAAGGTGTGAGGTCATTGAGATATTAAAGCTTCCATGCATTGAACAAACTCTAGTGCTCTCTGTAGGATTTGGAATTGTACCAGTATACTTGTGAGCTTTTAAACATGGCATCTGCATCTTAATTGCCCTATTTTAACTCTGAGTAATATAATCCTGGGAGGTAAATTAGACCCTTTTCATGGTCTATTAACTTTCTCCTCCCCTAAGGGAAAATTTATTAAATTCTTTTTATGTGTTCCAAGAAGCAAACTTTGGAACTGGCCGGTAAGCTTGTCAGAGTTGTAAGAGCCTAATGATTATCACAGAGTGAGTTTCCACCAGCTTTTATTGTTATTTTAATTCATTCCAAATGTAGGCTTAAACCATTAACTATCTAGCACTCCTGGATAAGGCTCTCCCCTGCCCCCCCCCACCCCAGTACTCATGTCCTCATTCCCATACAAACACTTGCACATTCTGTCAGCTTCCCTTCCCCCAAATCTAGATACAACCTTTCTCATTTGTTCATCTACACTCTATCCTACAAACAATATGATATCAGGGGTTGTTTTTCTCTAATTAGTCACTGAGTTCTTGATCCTTAACAAAGCATCTGGTGTATGGTAAGCATCAATAAATTTTTTTTCCCTGGTAAGTGAATGAATAAGTGTATTAGTCTGGTTCTTGGATGTTTAGACACTTAAGGAAATATAAGGAAATGTACATCAATCAATTCCTTGATTATCCTCTATCAAGAAAGAACCCTACATAAACATTTTCCCCAGGAATTTTTTTTAACAAGGTAAGCTATTCATTGATAGAAAACAAAAGCTTTCTCTCTGAGAATCTTTGGAATGAATAATTTTGAGCCACAGATAAAAGAAGTACAGTCAAGTTAACTCTGTTTACTAACATGATCTCCATAAGTTTTGAAAAATAACTTAGGAGCAATGTGATTAACCACTGTGTGTAAGAGTTAGGTAAAAGATAAAATTGTCCTTGTATTTCAGAATTACATTTGCAATGTAAATTCATTTCACAAAACAAGATGAAATATGTTGATTTTTGACTCCCCATTGAATAACTTTTCAATATACTGCACAGCTAACAGAAAGTAATTCAGTAATTAGCACACACACAAAAAAAAACCCCTATCTTCAGTGTCAATAAACAAATAATAGCAGTGGACTTCTACAAGTAGGCACTGAAAAATATACAGGAAAATAGCATACATATCACAAAATTTAGACCCTAGTATCAATTTCAAGCATCAAAACCTTACTTTATACCCCTGTATTTCTCAAGATCAGACACCCAGAAACACATGAGAACACCAGTTCTTGTGAACTAAGTAAATCTGTGGTTTATCTTCCAAGGTCTCTCCTGGTTTCTGTTATCACTGGCAACAGAACCAGTCTCAGAAGACCACTGTGAAATCAAGAATCCACTCAATCCAAAACTGCTTATGTCAGCTCTTTCTTGAGGGTGAAAATACTATTCAACAACTTTCATCATGTGCTTACCACATCTGCACCCATTTTGGGTCAATCAAAAAAAAATTGCTGGAAAGAAATAAGTTACCATTCAACAGTAAAAACAAGGAAAGCCAGCTGCATACAAATCCTACAGATTGTGCTGATGAGATCCCTGGATGGGCAGAAAGAGCTGCTTCAGGAAAAGAAAATCTAACTTCTGAGCAGAAAAAGCTCAGAACATAGATGGACAAAAACATTTTCTTCTATCAAAAGCAATGCCAGGGAGTTCAGTGAAAGTATTTTCATTTCATCCTAAAAGAATTCTCAAACAATATTTCTCTTCCACATGTATTGATTGATTGATAGGCTGATTAACTGTTCCTGTGTCACTATATTTATTTTTATTGAAGAAAATATAGAAGCACAAAGCAACAGAGATGAAAAATCACTCATAATCCTATCATTCTGCAATACCACTGTCATATTTCCACTGAAGTTTGAAACTTCACCTGTAATTTCTCATGACCATCAATAATTTATAGAAGGAATTTTCTATTAACTGTTCTTAAAAAATATATCTCAGTTCTTTCAACAAACCTCCTTCTCAATGAGAGAGTTTTTAATCAGCAAGACAAAACTCAAGATAGAATTCAGTGTGTTCTATAATTGTTCGATTTGTTTAATGGCTTAAGTTTGTTCCATTTGCAGTAGATTGAGTGGGCTGAAGTACCAGACTAGTGGTAGATAATATAAATGTTTAGAAGGATTTGAGGTTACCCAGTTTCTCAGAGACATGAGGAAGAAAAATGAAGCTCCAAGACTTCCCTGAAGGGTCTAAATGATGCATCATCCCAAGTCTACAATTGATTAGCCTTCTTTGCTGTTTACTCATGACTTCAGAGCTGCAAACATGGAGCTCTAGGTAGGAATCAGTTACTTTACTCTCTCCCAGAGACCACAGAGAGCATCATTAATTGATTATCTCACAAAGGCTGTCATTTGTTAATAAGGTTAGGAAAGTTACTCAAGGTGCATAGGTACAGGGTCATCCTGATGAGAAGTTGATTCTGCTCAAGACTATAGTGTTTCATGTAGTCTTAAAAGTAACTTCAGAGAATAATGGTTATGATTACTAAGCAAGAAAAGGAGGTTTGATGAGTTTAATAAGTAACACAAGATCACAACATTAACATAAGACAGAATCAGGATTAAAACTCCAAATCCAACTCTTTCCCACTATATCACTCTGCTTAATTGGAGACAATAAATTTTAAATATATATTTTTTAAATAATAAAAACTTTGGGGTCTTCCTGGTGGCACAAGGGGTTAAGACGCAACCTATGAAGCTCTCCACAGCCACTGCATCACAAGTTCAATCCCTGGCCAGGGATTGAACATGGCACAGCAGAAATCTCCCACATGGCACAGCAAAACTCTCCTGACTCACCTGCTGCTCCCCTCAGCAGTGTATTTCAGTTGGTCTGCCTGTTCTGTTCCCCCACTCTGTCTCCAGTGAATCCTCTCAACCCCTGCACCTCTGGCCTGTACCCCAGTTCTTGTATAAATAAAAATAAATCTTAACAAAATACTTTTAAAAATAAAAACTTTGCTTGTAAAAGATCATACAATACATATATTCATATATATATATATATATTTATATAAAAATTTCTTAAGGTTCTATGATACCAAATAGTCAAAGTTCATAGAAGAATTTTAGTAAAATACATAAACTTCATCTCTGTATTCTCCTTATATAAAACAGCACCTCTCCTCATATGGTTTTAGATAGATTATAGAATAAAATAAGTGGAGATGTGATATATAAACTATAAAGCACTGGGAATATATACTGTCTGCAGAGTCCTCAAGGCTATAGTTGATTAAAAAATAATATTTTACAAACAATAAACATTGAAAATATAGTACCAAAACTTTTTCATTTCTTTTAAACTATCTAGTGAACATGCCTTTTAAGTACCTATTCAGTCCTTCAATCTACAACTAATTATTGAATTAATTTGTATCGTGGCTATGAAAATATACAGTTGCAAATCCCCACTTAATTCTTGTGAGATTTTCACAAGTCATCTTTCTCTATCTGGGAGTACAAGTAGAGTATAATAGTCATTTCTTTTTAGCATTGAATAATATTACATTGTCTGGAAGTACCACAGTTTTCGTTTACCACTTCACCTACTAAAGGACATCCTGATTGCTTCCAAGTTTAGGAGATTATGAATAAAGCTGCTATAAATGTCCACACAAGTTTTCATCTTCTTTGATTAAATAGTAAGGATTGTGATTACTGAATCACATGGTGAGTATTCACCATATTTCACTAATCCTAGTGAACAGTTTTCACTTTTTAACAATTCTGACATTACATTACATTACATTACATTTACATTTCAATGGATTACAGCAGTTGTGACATAATTGTCACTGTCAACTCTTACAGCTTATCTTTTCCTCCTTTTGCATTTACATGAGTGATAAAATTCCAATAAAATTAACCCAAAAGAAGTATAGGTACAAAAAGCAAAAGTTTAATTTAGTAACAAAAAAACATTATTTCATAATATTTTTTTCCTTGTCCAGTGATACATAAAATAACTGTGTAGTAATTTTCTTTTCCTTTTTTTTTTTAAGATTTATTTATTTATGCATACAAGAGCTGGGGTACAGTCCAGAGGTGTGGGGGGTGAGAGGATTCACGGGAGACAGAGTGGGGAACAGAACAGGCAGATCTACTGAAATATACTGCTGAGGGGAGCAGCAGGCAAGACAGGGGAGATCTGCTGTGCCATGTGGGTAGCTCCATGGCCTGGGATTGAACTCGTGCTGCAGTGGCTGTGGATAACTTCACAGTGCTGTGCTTAACTCCTTGCACCACCAGGGATGAATTTTCTTTAAATATATACTGGTCACAGTGTTAAGTGCTTCAACAGGCAAGTGACATCAAATGTTTTTTAAAAAAAAACCACACCCTTGCAGCATGATTTACAATAGCTAGGACATGGAAACAACTCAAGTTTCTGGTGCTAGAGGACTGGATTAACAGGATGCGGTATATCAATACAATGGAATACTATTCAGACATAAGGAAAGACAAAATATTGCCACTTAAAGAAAACAGAAGGGGTTCAAAGGAATCATGCATCTAAAGCAAGTCAGAATAACAAGGACAAGTAATGGAATTTACAATGCAGATGATTAGAAAAAACAAAATACAAAAATGAATAGACACTAATCAATGACGTAATGTTTCTGAGGTTGAAAGGGTCAAAGGAGGACAAGAGATGGTGGTGGGGTAAATGTGTTATTAGTACATTTACTCTTGATTTCGGAAAAATTCATGTAGAATATCATGGTTTGAGGGGTCATGTCTGAGATTTCACTTACATAATAATTTTCAATAATACCATTAGTGTTCATAGTGCTTGTCTCTTTTCATTTATCTTCTGATTCATGTAACTGTGAAACATCTTCCCTTTCATTTTTTTCTCATAAGTTTTTTTAAAAAACAGGAATGAAAGATGAAAAATAATCGCCCCTAGGATGATGAAATAACAAAATATTTGACGATAAGAGACAAATATCACTTCAAGTCCTTATCTTAGATTTTTAAGAGTCATTTGACTCAAATGATAAAACTACAAGATAGAATGAGTTTTATTCTATGTTCAAAAAAAAAGCAAGTAAATGTTCTGTTTGTCCTTTGGAAGGCCCCTCTAAAAAATAAAAGCCATCTATCAGCCCTTATAAACACCTAGAATTGCTTTCAAAAGACACTAAAATGTAAAATTGGATCCAATGAACCATGATGGTGCACAGAAAGTAGATAGTTCTCCTACATGTCCATTTTTTCAGTTAAAATGTCTTAAAAAGTACACGTGTGAAATTGCATAAGTTGTGCTGGGAATGGGAAAAGTAGAGTCCAATGACAGAGCCCAATACTATTCTCATAGTCTAGACAAGAAAAGACAGGATGGGTACTATGGCAGTTGGCAAAAGAGATTAAGATTCAAGATTCATTTTATTTTATTTAATTTTTTTAAAGATTTATTTATTAATTTATACAAGCACTGGGTACAGTCAGAATCACGGGAGGGTGAGAGAATTCACTAGAGCCAGAGTGGGGAGCAGAACAGGCAGACTTACAAAATACACTGCTGAGGGGAGCAGCAGGCGCAGCAGGAGAGGTCTGTGCGCCATGTAGGCCGTGGGCAGCTTCACAGCCTAGCGCTCAACTGCTGAGCCACCAGGGAGGCCCTCAAGATTCATTTTAAAGTTAAGCTGGTTGACAACTATTATCCATCTGGATGTGGTCTGGCAGGGGAAGTGGAAGGAGTTAGAAATAACTTCTTTTAGATTTTTGCTATGTTGGTGTTTGCTTATTTTTGTTTTTCTTTGTTTTTAACTATTGTCTGCATTTCTTTAACTGAGAGAATGTTGGCTTACAGCCTTGCATATGATTTAGGGGTATATGTTCACACCTATTCAAATGTATGTTACCACACTATGCCCAATATCGAAGCACCCATAATCCACCATATAGCATGTTGGGTGAGCAGACTTTTTAAACTTCCATTTTATAAGAGATGTCAATTTGGTCCACCAATGCAGTCTTTATGACCTTGAAGTTGACCTATAGCTAACACTGAGAATCTAATACATAAAGCCACACATCTATAAAACCAGCTGAGCTCAAATTTCCCAAGAGATAACCCCTATATCAAAAATACCGAAAAGCTCTGGAACATCTGTGTCATCCTCAGGGACATTTTGTATTTATTTGAAGAGTTAAAGTCATGGTCATCATCAAACATGAGTTTCTGATATTAAATAAGCTCTCAAATAGTTACAACATGGGCTGAAAGGAAAATACAGCATACCTGCAGCAAACACCTTACAAATTTAATTTCAGAAAACTGCCACATCTATAGACATTTTTATGACCCTCTTTGAGCATATGACAATAAAAGAAAATAACTAAAGAGCAAGAGTTCTTACAATGTTTATTTATCTTTGGTGTTTTAATTAAACCAAAAGCAAGACTTAGTTCTCCTAAAGGAGAGTTTGATTTTTCCAGAACATGAAGAAGTTGACTAGGAATGGAGTAACTGTCCAAAAGACTCATGGGGTGATCATCATTTTTTGGCAAAGAAATCATCTCATGAAACTCTTTTGGTAGCCAGGACAGCAGAACCCAGAACTCCCAAGAACAAAAATTGTAATGTACCTGAGTCATACCAATCTCTAGCTTACCTGAATGAATGTTGAGATTGGGGAATCAGAAGAGAAAGATTAAATCATTTATTTTTTTAAAAGCTTTATTTATTTATGCACACAAGAGCTGGGGTGCAGGCCAGAGGTGCGGTGGGTGAGAGGATTCACCAGAGACAGAGTGGGGAGCAGAACGGGTAGATCCACTGAAACACACTGCTGAGGGGAGCTGTGGGCAAGACAGGAGAGGTCTGCTGTGCCATGTAGGTATCTCCCTGGCTGGTGATCAAATTCGTGCTGCAGTGGCTTCCAGTAACTTAATAATGCTGAGACTTAACCCCTTGCGCCACCAGAGAGGCCTTCATTTACCTTTATATACAAATTCATAAATGCAAGTAAGAGTTCATTTGTTCAGAAATAATGTGTTTAAATCACTGTTTCAAAGTATACTGGCAAGCATAGTCAAGGTTTCAAATCTCCCCTACCTCTAATCTGTTTGTTAACTTTTTTTAAAGACTTTTTTTTAAGATTTATTTATTTATGCATACAAGAACTGGGGCACAGGCCAGAGGTGTGGGGGGTGAGAGGATTCACCAGAGACAGAGTGGGGAAAGAACAGGCAGACTGACTGAAATACACTGTTGAGGGGAGCAGTGGGTGAGTCAGGAGAGGTCTGCTGTGCCATGTGGGCAGCATCCTGGCTAGGGATTGAACTCATGCTGCAGTGGCTGTGGACAGCTTCATAGGTTGCATCTTAACTCCTTGCACCACCAGGGAGTCCCTATTTGTTAACTTTTTATCAAATTTTTAAATTTTACCCAAAATCCCACCATATTGTCTTATTATCATTTGATAAGTGGACTTACTCTAATAGTATTTTCATTAATTTCCCTCTCAATTTTTATTTGCGGTCTTAATATTTTAGGTTAATTCTTACCCTAACCTCACTGCACCCCTAAGAGACTCTCAGAACATTGTGAAAGTAACACACTTAACATATTTTGAAAGTTACACACTTAACATATTTTTAGAAGACTCATAAGTAGCATGACCATGCAATTTAGTATCCATACCAGAACATTTTTTAGAGTAAAAGAAAACATTACTAATAACTACTCAGGCACAATAGGTGGGATCTTGCTCAGAATGGTCATATTATTTAAAAGGTGGGTGATCTGTTCTCTGACTAGGTACCTAGCCATATCTTTCTGCCCATGTGTGCTTTTTAAAGAAAATACTGCTTGTATTAGTGCATTTCTTTCCTAATTTTATAATCTTGGAACTGAACAAAGTCCTCCTTTGAAAGTCAGATTCCTATAACTACTTCTAACAGGAACACTTTAACAGAGTCATCTGAGTTGAATAGGAACATATTTTGTTAAATTAATTTAGTATTCTGGTCTAAAATTCTTAAAAGAGACTCTGAAAGGTAAGATTAAGTTGGCATTCCCTCCACCTAAATGTCCATCATTAGATAATTGAGTCAAGAAGATGAAGTAGGGCCTCCCTGGTGGTGCAAGGTGTTAAGCAACACACCATGAAGCAATCCTCAGCCTCTGCAGCACGAGTTCGATCCCCGGCTGGTCAGGGAGCAACCCACATGGTGCAGCAGACCTCTCCTGACTCACTCGCTGCTCCCCTCAGCAGCGTATTTCAGTCAGTCTGCCTGTTCTGTTCCCCACTCTGTCTCTGGTGAATCCTCTCACCCCCCACACCTCTGGCCTGTGCCCCAGCTCTTGTATGCATAAATAATAAAATAAAACTTAGAAAAGAAGAAGAAGATGATGAAGTATACCCATGTTATGGAATACTATGTGGCCATAAAGAAAGATGAATACAACCATTTTCAACAAAATAGAGGGAGTTGGAGAGAATTATGTGCAATAATACAAGTCTGCAAGACAAAAACAAATACTGGATCTACATCACAGATGATTCAATAAAGCAAAATATAAAAACCAGGGAACATCATGAAGTCTCTGAGGGTTAAGAGTGAAGGTAGAGGGAAAGATACAGGAGATAAAAGAGATGGTGATGAGGGAAATTTTTTAAAAATAAACATTCACTTAGGTGCAATATAGAGAATATCGTTAGCAGAATTCCAAGATAGATCTATGCACTGAGGATATTCAAAAAGTCAGATAAAATGACATTAAAATGGTTTCCCCTCTGTGTTTCCTCTTAGAACTATAGATTGTGACTCTCCAAGGGAGAGTAAGGTAAATTTCCCCAATTCATCAGAGCCTAAAAAGGACATAAATGTTTCTTCTGCACCAAGAAACACTTTTTGTTAGTTGGTTAGTTTGTTTCCATAGTTACTGCTTCAATATTTATTTATAAATACAAATTTATAAATATGTATGGATTTATATTAATATTTTATATAAATACATAAATATTTTACATATATTTATACATATTTTATGTACATATATTTATAAATATTTATTTTTTAAATATTTATAACACTAAGTTAGTAGTTTGGATTGACTTGAGGATAACCACTTCCTTTTCAATTGACTTCTGTCCTTGGTATGCTTTGATCATGTTTGAGCAAATATATAAATGCAGTGAGAGACTTGGGGGGATACAAAAGTCATTGAGAAAGTGTGTTTGTGGATAGAAGTTTCCCCAAGTCCTTAAACTGCCTCTGAAAATCTAAAGAATTTATAGTACTGCACTCAAATGGTCTTTAATAGACAGCTTCCTCTTTCTCTTCACAAGATAATGTAAATGGCCTAAAATCACCTGGACATTCCCCCTTTCTGGATAATCAGGAGACAGGCCATGCTCTCTCTTAGTTTGATAAGATTATCAGAAGTGAAAAGTAGGTTTTCCCAGTTATCAAGATAAGGAAACTCAGACAAAGTACATGTAAACTTAGCAACTGCCTATCTTCTTAAGAAAAAGAATGACTTGAAAAGAATCCAATAAAAATTTCAGGACCATTAAAGGCAATTTTAGAAAAAAAGGAAATTTAGAAACATTGTCTCCCAGAGTATGATTTCTGAAAAAGACATAATTTAGACATGAAACTCTTTTGGTAAGTGGATAAGTTATTTCACTCTGCCTTGGAGTTTTAAAGAAATGTTCCACATGTCATCTGATGAAACAGCTATACCTGGTAAAGACCCTAGGAAAGATTTCTTACTGTTAAGTTAATTTATTTTCTCTTATTTCCTTTATGGCTCCAAAACTTACCAAAATTCTTTAGTATAATGAATTTTTAGGTATAATTCTTTTAGACTATACATCCCCCCAATATGAAACATCAGGCACTAAATATCACAATCATCTAAACAGCATCAAAAACACTCCATTTTATGCAGCTAAGATGCCAAATGTTAACACTTTCTTTGGAAAAGTATTACACTAAAAGCATTTTCTTATTTTTGCATTTGTTTCTGGGAGAATGCCAGCTTTTTAAATATTACTTTTGTAAATTTGTATTTACATCAGCAGCTTTTCAAGATTGGTACAAGCACTTGGGTGAGAATAAAGTCAGGACCTAGTATATTTGTTCAGCAGACTTGGCACTTTCAAAATTCTGTTTTATCTATTAAATATATTTCCATATATAAGCTAGTATTCTTTTAGATTCCTCAAATCAACACTCAAAACCACTGGAATTGTTTAACCCCAATCTCTAGATAAGTCATATTCATTAAGCAATTCACATACACTTCTGTGTTGAAAGCACAAGTCATTTTCTTCTTCCACCAGTGTGAATAGGCCACCCATTCCAATTAAATGCAATAATAGAGAAACATTTCTAACTGGTATAGTATCTTGCTTGAACAGAGTTGTAATGGTATCTCTTCTTTTCAGTCATCCAAAAAGGTTTAGGTGGAATGAGAATATTTTCTGTCACGGGTATAAAGGGACATTAAGTCTGAGAAAAATGCGAGTTTGGAAATACCAGTGAGCCAAAAGAGCAAGGACAGGGACAATTTCCAAGCAAAGCAATCATTACAAGTGTAGAAGAAAAGGAGGCACACTTGGCTCTTTATAAAAGGAAAGCGAAAGTGTCAGTGCTCAGAGATGAGTTCTTTAACCCCAGACAGCTGTGAGTAATTTGTCAGCTGCTCTGAAGTATGGAGGCACCAACCCCTGGGCCTCAGCCATGTGACTCGGGTACTAGTTTCCGTGAGTCTGAACACAGACAAAGATGCTTCTGCTTCAAGGACATCTGAGTTGTCATTCCAGTCCACAGAATATCAAAACAGTGGAAAACTGTTTGTAACTCTTACAAATTAGATGAACAAAATTAATTGAGCATCCTGGGTGCAGGAAAAAATTAGACCAGCAAAAACTATCAGATAAAAGTGCCCATATGGCATGGTGGAAAATCACAGCCATTTGAATCCTCAGTTCTGAAGCCTAGTTCCACAATTTAACTTGTCACCTTAGGTAACTCATTTAACTTCTATGAACCTCAGTTTTTCTTTTATAAAATGGAAATAGAACACATAAGGTTTAGAGAAATGGTGCCATTTAAAGTTTCCGGATCATAAGAGGCCCTTAATGTGTATCTCTCTGCAAAAGTAACTTAACGAAAGTAACTTAACAAAAAATGCTCTGATTAAAAAAAAAAGGGGGGGGGGATTGTTTGGTGTTCACACTTAGCCTAGTTGTGATTTAATATCTGTGTTATTATAATAATCTAGAAATTCCGGGTTCCTGCTTTGTTCCTCATGTTTCCTGCAATGCCAACTGCAGACAAGGACTTGGCCCCTTAGTTATGGTCTTCCTGGCCACCACCCCGAGCAATCTCTAGGCCTTGTTCTCTGCCTTTGTTCCTATGCTCAATTTTTTCTGACCTAGTGTTCTGGTTTCACTCCTATACTGACCCTCAGTGACAGAGGGTTATTCCACTGGTCCTTCCTGTCCGAGGATCTGATCAATCTGTCTACCCATAGGAGGATAGTGCAAATGATCTGACAACCAAGCACTGACAACATCCTGGAATTTTCACTAGATTCCAACCTCCTGTTGGACACCTCGGGGCCTCGAGGCAAATGTGGCTTCAATTGTTAGAGGGCAGGGTGAAGGGCAATCTAAATGATTTCTGTGCACTCTAAATGGTTTCTGCCATCCACCGCATCAAGAGAAAACATACTGTAGTGCGTAAGACCTTTAATAGAAAATAACTTTAATACAATTAGTGTGCAATAGCGAGAAAAGAAAGAATATATTGATAGTTTCTAAATCACCCAAAGTCATCCATCCCCTCAGGGATAAATGCCCAGCCAAACAGTTCAGCCCATAGCAGAGCAGCTGAGGTCCAAAAATCTTTCCACAAGTCTAAGGCACCTTCTGGTGGAGACCATAGGAAAGGGGCACAAAGGGCCAGGCAAGCTTGAAAGGAAAAGAGAGAGCAAAACTAAACTCCAAGTCAAGATAAAGGCTGCTTTTGTTAGGCCCCCAACAAGTCTCTTACCTACTTCTCTGTCTCTTTCAAGTGTCTCCTCTCATGTCCCCCAAGTTCCCAGCACAAATCCAAGGGCAAGAAGCAAGGGCCGCTTCTTCACATATCTCTTTGTTCCAGGTGCCTCCTCCAGCCTTTCTTCTCTCTCTCTCCACTTCTCCTCAGCCAGGTCTTCTCTCAGTCCTTTTTTAGCTTCACCTCCCTGCCCAGCTCCACCTTCCTTAAGGTGGGGCAGGGAACCTGGAACCTCCCCTTTCCCTGGGGACCACCCTCTTAACCAATCACCAATAAATTAACCACACCTTTAGAAAGCTGGGCTTTACCCCCTCCTTTTGGTTGGTACCAGTTCCGTTTCCCCTGGCTCCCTCCCTCCCCTCCAATACTACCAGTCTAAAAACCCAGGAGCTGAAGACAAGTCCCACGTGATCTCTCCTATCTGTGGAGTCAAAAACTAAAACGCGCCACCAACAACTGCAAAACTAAGCGCAGGGATACAGAGAACAGAAGTGGGCGCAGAGAGTGGGGTGGTTGAGAGAAATGGGTCATGAGGTAAAAAAAAATAAAACTAAACTAAATCTTGAACTCAACAGAACAAATAATTCTAAGAATTGTAACTGCTTTCTTATGGTTTTTTTAAAAATATTTACTTATTTATGCATACAAGAACTGGGGTACCGGCCAGAAGTGTGGGGGGCGGTGAGAGGATTCACCAGAGACAGAGTGGGGAACAGAACAGGCAGACTGACCGAAGCATAGTGCTGAGACTTAACCCCTTTGGGCCACCAGGGAGGCCCTGTTTTCATATGTTTTTAAGGTTAATAATGAAACCAGACAATGGGTCAGATAAAGTCAAACTTAATTGTTAATTACTAGTCTCTCAAAGCAGACTATAGAAATGAGACATTCAGAGGTGTAGGGGGGAGGGGTGACCACAAAGTGGAGAGGGAAGACAGTGAACTATTATGGGGGAATATGGGTGCTTTGGTAGAGGGAGTGCTATGGTAACCTCTCCTGAAGGCATAATCCTATACTCCCAAAATACAAACAAGAATATAAACCAACATTACCTGAATTTAAAAAAGAAAAGAGATTAATTATAACAGCACTTTTAGAACCTTAACTACTTAACAGGAAACAATGCATTCGTTTGCTTAATTTTGCTGTATTTATACCCAAAAAGTAGAGTGTATTGATTCCGTAGTTGGTTTTGAACACACTGCCAATAATTTTTAATTTTTTTTTAAAGATTTATTTTTATTTTATGTATACAAAAGCTGAGGTACAGGCCAGAGGTGTGTGGGGGGGGGGTTGAGAGGATTCACCAGAGACAAAGAGAGGAGAAGAACAGGCAGACTGACTGAAATACACTGCTGAGGGGAGCAGCAGGTGAGTCAGGAGAGGTCTGCTGCGCCATGTGTGTAGCTCCCTGGCCCACTGGGGATCGAACTTGCACTGCAGAGGCTGTGAACACCTTCACAGAGCTGCGCTCAACTGCCTGCACCACCGGAGAGGCCCCACCAATAATTTTCAAATATCTTATTCCCAGGCCTCCCTGGTGGCGCAAGAGGTTAAGCACTGCACTATGGGACAATCCACAGCGTCCGCAGCTCTAGTGGAATCCCAGGCACACCAGGGAGCTACCCACATGGCACAGCAGACCTCTCCTGTCTTGACCACTGGTCCGCCTGTTAGGGGGAAAGGATGTCCTAAAGCTAATCCCATACAGGCTTTGTGGACTCCACCCCCACCCCAGGCCAAAGCCAAAGACACTGGGAACTCCAAATCCCATCACCACCCAAGGGAAGGTGGCTGGGACCTGAGGGTGGGGTTAAGCAGCCAGGTTGATATAAGGCAGACACGTGGCCTTTGGAGGGGTCCCCCATTTTGGCTCTCCACCAGCTCGCAGCGTCCGGCCAGCTCTGAGAGGGACTTTGGGTTTCCGGGTCGGCGGATCAGGTAGGACGCATTAAAGACTTTATTTCCCTATTTTCTCCCTGAGTTGTACATTTTCCTTATTTCCTTTTCCCTTGTAAATAAACCTTTTATTAACCTTTTGTGTGTGCCTGTAGTGGCATATTAATAAGTCCCTTGTAAGCGCGTGGGTGAGGACCCACAGCCAGGCAACCCGTTCAATATCGGGGCTGCCCTATAACACCCCTAGCAGTATATTTCAGTCAGTCTGCCTGTTCTTTTCCCCACTTGTCTCCAGTGAATTCTCTCACCCTCTGCACCTTTGGCCTGTACCCCAGTTCTTGAATGCATAAATAAATAAATTTTTTTTTAAAAAGTCTTATTTCCAAATATGTGCAGCAATTAATTATAGGAAATGACCTAATTTTCTTTAAAACTAATCCCTGCACATTTAAAAGGGAAATCCAAATGCCCAAAAATAGATGACTGGATCAAGAAGATGTGGTACATATATACCATGGAATATTACTCAGCATTCAAAAAAGATAAACACATGCAATTTGCAGCAACATGGATGGCGCTGGAAGGGATCATGCTCAGCGAAATAAGCCAAAAAGAAAAAGAAAAATACCGGATGGTCTCACTCATAGCAGGAATCTAGAAAACTTAAATAAGGGACCAGGAAAATGAATAACTATAAGAAAGTGAAAATCAAAATCAACAGAAAACTATGAACCAGAGACACTTTTGGGGGGGGCGGGGGCGGGAGGGGAGGGATTGGGGTCAGAATGGGGGGGCTGCAATTGTATGGGGAATATAACAATAAAATATATTAAAAAAAAAAACATTACTCAGAAATGTCACAATAAAGAAAGCATACTCTGCAATCTCAAAAAAAATAAATAAATAAAAGGGAAATCCATTGCCTCATTATTAAAATGTGTCAGTAAAGTAAAGTAAAGATACTTGTCCTTTGGATCAGTTTATTGGGGGGAGAAGAGGTTTAGGAGATAAAAAAAAAAATTGATGAAATCCTAGAATATGTACTATATCTCCTTCACTTTGCTCACAGTTCTAAGCTTAAATATGACTGATGTGCAGAGCTGGTGTGAGAATATAGAAAGTTACTGGTCAGTGCCGAGCAAGTGACAGGGAAGGCAATAGAGGGTTGTGTTTAAGATTTTCAAAGATAACTTGCAGTTTTCAACACTTATTCCGAATAAGGGACATTTAGATCTATTCCTCATTCTCATTCTTGCTTCTCAGTCTGAACTGTGATCAAACTTCCTTTGGGTCAACTTCTATTACTCACTTGGATTTGCTCCTTGTGGCATAAAGTGAAAAAGGAAAATTTCCATCCCCTTCTGCTTAGCAATTTTTTTAAAAGTACTTTCTTTGCTAACCCTGGAGAATATGGTAACAAATTTGTCAGCTTTGAGGAATGAGCCTGTGAGGAAGAAACAAAGATATACATCTAATGGAATCTAGTGACACAGTACAAAGGCATAATTGTTGCTCATTTGTGAGGTCAAGGTCCTTTCTCTTCTCATAGGAAAGTAACAAGCTCGACATTTTCTGAGCTCCTCCTGGCTGTCATGATTCTCCTTTGACATAATCTTCTTTGAAAACACCTGCAAAATGTAAATTCTCTGCTAGATGGCCTTATGTGAGAACTGGAAATGCCAGCTAATGCAAGAATGAATAAGGCTTCCTATATGTATACGTGACAAATAAGGAAAAAAATCACCTTGGAGACCCTAGTACTTTCTCTGATTCCTACAAAATTTCTCAAAGCTCCATAATTAAGATTAAATGTCTCCAGTACCACTGTATTATCAGCAGGTACATGTATCTGTTAATCAAGAGTTCTCATTGCTGGAATGCCAAAAAAACAATAGCTATATTGTAGTGTGTGCTTTTTTAGAAACGAAGAATGTTATTCTCTTCACAAGGCCTAGGGTAATGTTCCTCAAGTTACTCAGAAAACAAAGCTTACTGTTAACTAAATACCAAAATTCTTATTAATTAATGCTCATAGAGAAATGAACAAGATGCATACTGTATTCTGTGGGAAAAAAATAAACAATTTAAAAGAGTTTTTGCTTTTTTTCCATTATGAAATTTATTTGTTTTATTTTTCCCATGCAGAGGCTGCCAGTGGCTTCATAGGCTGTGTCTTAACCCCTTGGGCCACCAGGGAGGCCAGGATTTATTTTTACATAATACGGAAAACTGAAAATTGGTGTGGGCATGTCCAAAAAAAAAGGTAAAACAAACCATATTGATTTATTTCTTTTTAAACACATGATTTATGACTGCAAAAGGCTATTCCATAGGACCCTGCAATTTCATCCATGCCTCATTAGAATGTGGTCTGTTACAATAAATACAAAATACAAGCCCAAAATAGACTCTTTCATGCAGGGACCCCACCCAGACTTAACAGCTATTGCAGTTTCAACCTCTCCCCAGAGTATTAACCCCTAAACCAATCAATGTGGAGTTTTCTGCTCAAGTCGTCTGCCTGATAAGATCCCCCTTCCTTCCCCTGCGAGAAGGCTAGTTAATCTTCTCATTTGCTAATAACCTGTCCCTCCCTCTTTCTGTTTATAAATACCCTTCATTTCCTGTCAGCCCTTTCAGTACCTGGATGGGATGCTGCCCAATTCTTGAATCATTCGATCATATCAATCACATCTGTAAATTTGTGGATTTTATTTTCTAACCTCTCTCATCCCCTAGAAAAACATTTCAGACCTCTCCTTTCTCCTCCGCCCTCCTCCTCCTGCACTCACCACGGGCTGCAGCTAATACCCTGTGCTTCATCCACAGACTTCCCTGCCCCTCACCTTCACACTCCCTCCATCTACTCCCAGCCTGTTCCTCTGCCCATCCTGCCTCTCCTGACCCCATCCCTTATCTTGCCAGCACTGATCCTTCATGCGTCCACCCTTGCCCTTTCTTCACCAGCCTCTCCCTTTCTACCAACTTGTTTTCATCAGCATCAGAACACGTCCTAGTACCTCTCATTAAAAGGAACAAAGGCAGGGCCTCCCCGGTGGGGCAGGGGGTTAGGCTCAGCGCTGTGAGGCTGTCTGCAGCCTCTGCAGCACAAGTTCAATCGCTGGCAGGCCAGGGAGCAACCCACATGGCCAGCGGACCTCTCCTGTCTCGCCAGCTGCTCCCCTCAGCAGTGTATTTCAGTCAGTCTGCCTGTTCTGTTCCCTGCTCTGTCTCTGGTGAATCCTCTCCCTGCCCTCCACCCTACCCCCACCCCCTGCACCTCTGGCCTGTACCCTGGTTCTTGCATGCATAAATAAATCTTTAAAAAAAAAAAAAAAGGAAAAAAGGCAAAAAAAAAAAATCAAACCAAAACACACTCTTTTTCCAATTCTCTCCCCCTGCTCTCTCACTCCTAATTGCTGAGAAGAGATTAGAAAGTGCTAAACACTATGGTCCCCGCATTACTGTCTCCTTCCTACTTGACATTTTCTCCTCTTTGTCACCTCCTTCAGCCTCTTCATTCCTTCAGTCACTTCCTTTGTGGTTTATAGTCTCATTACTCATTGAACTTAATCAAAGCCATGTGAGTTGTCTTTCTAGCCAATGCAGGTAATGGTCATAAAAAAAAAGATGATTTTTAGCAAATTTCATGCCTCCTCCTCTCCCGCCCAGGCTGCTGTGGCTCAAAGGCTTCCCTGTCCGTTGACATGCCAGTCATTTCCTTCCTCTTTCCTCTGCCAGGACTGTTTTTCACACAGACATTTTTAGGGGTTGCTCCTTACCACCCTGGCTGCACTATTTTATTTTTGTTGTTGTTGCTTTTTTACTTAAGTGACATTACATTATAAAGTTATATAGGCTTCAGGTATGCATCATTATAAAGCAACCTCTGCAGATGCTACATTAAGTTCACTACTCAAAGTCCACCTCAGTCCTGCACCACACAAGTGACCCCTCTAACTCAATTTACTCACACCCCTTCTCCCTTCCTTTCTGGTAACCACAAGTTGGTCTTATAGTCTAAAAGCTTATTTTTTATTTAGTTCATCTGTTTTTCTTCAGATACAACATAGGAGAAAAATAATAGGATGTTTGTCTTTCTCATCAACTTTTATTACTAAGCATAAAAGCCTCTAGGTCTTTCCTTGTTGTTGAAAATGGCAGGACTGTTATTTTTTGTGGCTGAGTAGTATTCCCTTGTGTGTATGAATCACATTTTTTTTAAAGATTTATTTATTTATGCGTGCAAGAACTGGGGTGTAAGCCAGAGGTGCGGTTGGTGAGAGGATTCACCAGAGACAGAGTGGGGAGCAGAACAGGCAGATCTACTGAAATACACTGCTGAGGGGAGCAGCAGTGAGTCAGGAGAGATCTGCTGTGCCATGTGGGTTGCTCCCTGGCCAGCTGAGGATCAAACTCATACTGTAGTGACTGGCAGTAACTTGATGGTACTGTCTTTAACCCCTGTGTCATCAGGGAGGCCCTGGATCACATCTTTTTTAGCCAGTCATTGTTAAATAGGAACTTAGATTGTTTCCAGCTTGTGCTTATTGTGAGTAATGCTGTAGTGAACATGGGACCTCATCTATCTCTTCCAGTTAATGGTTTTGTATTCTTTAGGTAAATACCCAGAAGTGAGAAAACTAATGACACTGCTTTAAATTATTCACTTGCCCTCTACTTGCTTCCCTTTACAATACTTTGCTTTTCTCTACAACCTTATCACCTTAGCATTACTGATAGTAGGCTTTTCTATTTATTCAGATGTAACTTTTTATTCACCTTCAAAATCTAGCACCTGGTCCTTTGTCTGTCACACAGTGTACTCGAAATAAAGAACTGCCGAATACAAGGTATCACATAAACCTTCTAAGGGTTTTTTTCCTGATGGCAGAATACTAAGCTTTAAAGACTGTACTTAGATGGAGAGCATTTCCTAGACATTTATATTCATTGGGCTACTCTAATTATTGGTTACTCAATAGTAACTGGTTACTCAATAGTTACTCAATAGATTGCTACTGTTAAGAGAACATGTGTACCCCCTGACACACACACACAAGTTTAAGTCACACGTGCCTAGGATATTCCATGTTCCCCAAACTCAGCACATTTATTTTCAAATAGGAAAATGAGGCTATTAGAATTTTGATTATGTTTTTCATTGCCAATATTTTGTATATGTCATACCAATGAAAAGCTCAAAAATACTATTAGGGTCAAATTAAACACACATGTCCACATGGAGACATAGCAAAATACAAAGAAGCACTAATGCACACATATACAGGTGCAAATAGACATGCACATAAAATTGAGGACAATTTATACTTGAATTAAGTTCAAAATGCTGAGCAACATATTCAACTACAGACAAGATCTCGTCCTGAAGTATAAAACATGATTGCAGGGGACCTCCCTGGTGGCGCAAGGGGTTAAGACTCAACCTATGAGGCTGTCCACAGCCACTGCTGCACAAGTTCAATCCCTGACCAGAGAGCTACCCAATTGGCTCAGCAGACCTCTCCTGTCTTGCCCGCTGCTCCCCTCAGCAGTGTATTTGGGTCGGTCTGCCTGTTCTGTTCCCTGCTCTGTCTTGGATGAATCCTCTCACCCTCCCACACATATGGCCTGTACCCTGGTTCTTGTATAAAAATAAATTAATCTTTAAAAAAATAATAAAAAATAAAAATTCCCTGAGAACAGCAGATATTATTTTCATGGTCCACAGTGGTTTCTAGTCCTTAATTTTGATTTGCTCACAAATTACTTCTCCTGACAAAGGCTATATTTAGCTGAACTATGTGATTTGATTTGCAAATCCTCCACCCCCACACACATGTATTTAAGTAATTGTGTCAAAGTTTCACAATCATCTCTTTGTAAAGAAGGGAGGCAGAGGGTATAAGTAAAATGGTTGTAGCTGTGTTTGCTTCTGCAACAAGAAAGGGAAAAAATCCCTGAACATGAATAGTTAAGCAAATTCTTCTAGGTGAAAATTATTTCTATCATCTGGCCTTTGTATCACACTTCTTTACAGGACAGCTAGACAAAGCCGTTCAGAAAGTCACCCACACTGAGTAAAACTGCTTTGATAGGGTTCACTGTTTCATGTTGTTTCAGTGAAAAATGACTCCAAATAATGGGCATAAACTGCAGTAAATGGGAGATTGCTTCATGTTGATTGGAAGAAACCTGCAGGACAGTTTAGTCAAGCAGAGAAGCAGCATTGTCTGGCAGCAGGAGGTGACCAAATCGAACCCTGGTTTTGCCACTGGCTTGCTGAGTGACACACTGGACAAGTTGCTAAACTTTTCTGAGGAAAAAAAAAAAATTTCCATGTAAAATGGGAAAGTCATACTTAATGATCTTTACTATTCCTTGTAGCTACACAAAAAACTTGGTAATCGAAACATTGTTTTAATAATATTTTTGTTTTACATATTGATATGTTCTTAAGCACTATATTCGTGTGTGTTTAGTGAGTAGAACAGACTTTTTCCTTTACCTTCAATATTTCCAAAGCCCTATCTTAATTTTCTGTCATCCTAGTAGCTGCTTTTTCTTAATATAATAGTTTCCTAGGGTTACCACAACAAAATACATAATCGTGGGGGCTTAAACAACAGAAATATATATTTTTTCCTCTCTATGTATAGCTATATATAGTTATAGAGACTAGAAGTCCAAGATCAAGGTTTTAGAAAAGTTTGTTTCTCATAAACCTCTCTCCTTGACTTGCACATAGTTGCCTTCTTGCTACCCTTTCATATGGTCATTCTCTGTGCACACACACACTCATGTGTGTGTGTGTGTGTGTGTGTGTGTGTGTCCAAATATACCCTTTTAATAAGGACACCAACCAAATTGCCTAAGGACCACTCTAAAAGTTCCATGTTAACTTAATCACCTCTTTAAAGGTTGCATCTCCAAATACAGTCAGAAGTATTAGAGGTTAGACCTTCAACATCTAGATTTGATGTTGATGTTGATGATGATGATGTTGATGTCATCTAGATTTGAGGAATACAATTAAGCTCATAAGGGGTATGTGTGTGTGTGTGTGTGTGTGTGTATCTATCATATATATTATATGTTCTGAGTCCTCTTATTTTATTATAATTTTAGAATTTTTTTAAACATGGTTTCAATCTAATTATGAACACACAACTTCCTCTAAGAGGACTTTTAATAGGGATCATAATTCTAATTACATGAATCGCTATTTACAGGATTTTATAAATTTTCCCAGCAGATATATTAATTTCTTCATGGAATGGTACAGTGTAATATTTTCATAGCTTTTTCTTCCTTTATTATTATAACTCACAAATAAATTTGTTGATAGCTAATTGTTTATAATTCAGCATCACAGATTGCCCTCGATACTGCATGATTATATGTTTCATATTAGGCAAAGGGTGCCTAATAGACACTTGTTAGATTAATTAACAAGGTGTTTTTGAAATGTAGGATCCTAAAAGTCCAAAAAAACAGAGAAAATGATGATTATTTCTAGGACTCAAAGTGCTATTTGTGGTATAACACACCATAACAATGGTTAAAAATGAATGGCAGTAAGTGATAGTGGATGGCATTAAGTGATGCTTTCTGTGCTATGTTCTCGGCAATCAGTGCATAAAGACCTCACTGTCCCTGTGCAGTCCTAAAATATCATGTTCCAAACAGGGCAAATCATAGCTATGAAGATGAGACTTTTTTTTAGAATCTCTGCAAAATCTGTAAACACTCTCTGGGTTTTCCTACCTTTTGTAGATCTTGGGAACGAGATCAGAATAACCCAGACCATCTCTGTAGGGACCCATTCAACCTCATCAGCAACAGGAAGCAAAAGCCTAAGCAAGTCCATTTCTTGGCATCACAGTTAAATTAGATACAACCTCTGTAGTAGACTTTACCCAGAGCAAGAACGACAACATTTCACATTCCACTAAGCACATGTTTTTCCAGTTGTTGCTCTGTTCTAAATCAAATCTTTCACAGGAGCTTCTGTTTCTCAAAAAGGTGAACCCCAGAACTGGTCAGAGCTAGCTTGGAGTGGCACAGTTAACTGGGAGGAAAGAGCATCAAAGGAAAACATGTAATGAAGAGGTATAGGTGGGATTGGACCCAAAGGAAGCCCTGCCCCTAACCAACCCTTCTTCTGTTCCTAAATTTGCCTCTCCCTGTTAACTTTAAAAGTCACTCCCCTTAGTCACCTGTCTGGTGAGAAGTGCTTTGGGACATGATTTCCCTCTTCTTTATTACTTTTTTTAAAATTTTATGTATTTTTTACATTATTTTTCATTTTTGCACAATATATGCATTTTCATCTTGGTTATAGTCCCCATACAATTCCTACCCCCCTTGTTTTGATCCTACTCCCTTCTCCCCCTACCCCCGTAGTGTGTCTCTGGTTTATAGTTGCTTGTTGATTTTGATTTTTACTTTATTATAATTAGTCTTTTTCCTGGTCCATTATTTAGGTTGCGAACAGTAAGTTTCTAGCTCTGCCTTAGTGAACCTGATTATTGCTTCAACTGATGTACCAGATAGTGGATTCTCTTGTGGTCAATGAAAAAGCTTCTGGAGATGATGATCTTGTGCAATCAATTAAACCACCATAGTCAGATGTATGGAAATTAGATTATCTCAAAGATGAGGGCAGAGGACCTCCCTGGTGGCACAAGGGGTTTAGTTCAGCATTATGAAGTAATCCACAGCCTCTGCAGCACCAGTTCGATCCCTGGCCAGCCAGGGAGCAACCCATATGGTGCAGACCTCTCCTGCCTCGCCTGCTGCTCCCCTCAGCAGTGTATTTCAGTTACTCTGCCTGTTCTGTTCCCTGCTCTGACTCTGGAATCCTCTCAAACCCCTGCATCTCTGGCCTATACCCCAGTTCTTGTATGCATAAATAAATAAATCTTTTTTTAAAATGAGGGCAGTATATTTTAGAACAGCTACCATAAAATATATAGAAGAAAACATAGATAAAACACTACAGGACACACATCTCAGTAACATCTTTAAAGATTCATCCCCTAAAGCAAAGAAAGTGAAGGAAAAGATAAACAGCTGGGATTACATCAAACTAAAAATCTTCTCTGCAGCAAAGGAGACATTAATCAAAACAAAAAGATACCCAACTGATTGGGAGAAGATTTTTGCACTCCACACAACTGATAAGGGATTGATCAAAAATAGAGAAAGAACTCACAGAACGCAATGAAAACAAAGTGAACAATTCAGTCAAAAAATGGGCAGAAGAACTTAAAAGACACTTCTCCAAAGAGGAAATGCAAATGTCCAATAAACACATGAAAAACATGTTCAGCATCCCTCATAATCAGGGAAATGTAGATCAAAATCACAATGAGATACCATCTTACACTAGTAAGAATGGCACATATCAAAAAAACCAGCAACAACAAATGTTGGCGAGGATGTGGTGAGACAAAAAGATACAAGAATTATTGTTGTTGAATACCTACAGGTCCACAAACTAATAGTTTTGGTGTGAAAATTAATCAAAACATTACTGGAACTAATTAATCATCATCCCCTTAGCACCTAACCCAGTGCTCAGTAATGTGTTGGTTGAGATAAATGGAAGAATCAAGAATTTTCTAAAGTAATAGCCTACTGCTTCCCTACTGCCCCATTGCAGTTTCTTCACATCCTACCTGCAAGTCTTTCCTTTCCCAATTCTCCTTAAATAAACTCCAGTGTTGTTGGACCCTGAGCCTGCATGATGTCTTAATTGAGCACACAAGTGAGAACCCGTAGACAGTGACCTGTCACCCCTCCTTGGCACTCCCTTTTGCACTGTCTGTGAGTTCTGACTTTGGCACTGTTTTAAGTATTGTGCTTAGCACTATTTTATTTTATTTTATTTTATTTTATTTTATTTTATTTTATTTTATAGATTTATTTATTTATTTATACAAGCACTGGTACACTCAGAAGCGCGGGAGGGTGAGAGAATTCACCAGAGCAAGAGCGGGGACTGAGGAAGTACACTGCTAAGGGGAGCAGCGGGCGCCACAGGAGAGGTCTGCGCGCCATGTGGGACTCTCACCGGTGGCCGGGGATCAAACCGGCGCTGCAGAGGCTGCAGGCAGCTTTGCAGTCCAGCGCTCAACCACTGTGTCACCAGGGGATGCTCTGCTTAGCACTATTTTATAGGGAGCACCCAAATAAGAACTTACGCCCCCAACATGCAAATTTGCAAATATTAAATATCTTTAAGAGTTTGTCTCTTTTTCAAAGTGTATTATTTTTATTGAGATAGCATGGTTTCCAACACCATATGAAATCTAGCAGTATGGGTTCATACCTCTTCAGATGGATGTTACCACACCACACTATTTTGAGTTACTCTGTAAGAGTTTGTCTAAAAATATACTTCAGCTTAAAAATGGCAACAAAATGTAAAACACTGCATTGCCATAAAGAACATTACCCTGGGCAACTTCTGAGAGAGACTTGCTGAAGGCGGGTGATAGAAAAGGTCACAATCATAGAAAAGGGACGGCAGAGAATCCCTCTCTCGGCAGTCAGGCTTCCAGTTCTGAAGAAGCCCAGGAGAGAGCGCAGCACAAAGGCAAAGAGAAAGGGCACATGGGCCTTCAGGGAACCGGTCACTGAACTTGAGGAGAGGTAGTCCATTGACAGCAGGGACCCAGAGTGCTAAGAAAGCAGAACTGTTCCAGAGAAAGCACAGCCGCTTGCTTATCTTGGGGAGTATGTGCCGGGCAGTGAATTCACAACTTCAGAGGAGACTGAGATAAGAACACAAAGGCTTTTTTGGAAATTCAGAAAGAAAGAGTTAGGGCTCTGTGGAATGCAGTGGGAATATGAACTTAGAGTAGACTGTAGAGTTGAGAACAATGGGGCTGAGGGGGAGCTGGAGTTATTGTCATTGCTGGAAGCTGAGTCTATGAATTTGGGGGAGTTTGGACTATCTAGGCTCTTGGTGGTGAGAAGTTCAGATTCATTTTTTAAATTATAATTATTTAAAGTGACTTGGAGCTTTGGAATATTCTCTACACTGATATATCCTATGCAATTAGCAATTCACTTCATGATGTTCTTAACCTACCCCCCTCGCAACACACACACTAATATTTAATTGACTGCATGTAATGATTCCTGCTGTGGATGATAAATAAGGTTGCTAGTTTGAGGACAGAAGAATACAGTTATAAAGAAAGGATATTAACATTCAGCCTTGGTCTTACACATTGTTCTTATTTATTTCCTTTTATAACTGATATTATTAACACATGGCTATTTCGCTGATACTTCGAACAAAGATGTTGTCTGGATTTGGTTATTAGGTTAAGAAATTTCAGAATTTGAGTATAACGTAGAAACAAAGATATTTGTCAAATGAATAAATCCATAAAAATGCAAACTGCTGTATGTATATAAACAATAAATGCAGAAAGTTTTCCTTTTTTAAAGATTTGTTTATTTATGCATATAAGAACTGGGGTACAGGCTAGAGGGGCAGGGGGTGAGAGGATTCACCAGAGACAGAGTGGGGAGCAGATCAGGCAGATTGACTGAAATACACTGCTGAGGGGAGCAGCAGGAGAGACAGGAGAGGTCTGCTGCACCATGTGGGTCACCTCCCTGGCTGGGGATCGAACTCATGCTGCAGTAGTTGCAAATAACTACATAGTGCTGACACTTAACCCCTTGCACCACCAGGGAGGCCCCCAAATGCAGAAAGTTTTCTATAATGATATCAAAACTGGCCCCACCTATGGTAGAATGAATGCTGTAAGGAAGTAGAAGGAATTACAGAGTATCTAAAGAAGGACAATCAAGTTACTCAAAACCATACCCAGGCAGAAATAGTTGAAGTACAGTGAGATTTCTCAACTTGGAGAAAGCAGATCCACCCAATATCATAGTGGTCTCTAAATATTTGAAAGCTGTCTGCCGAAAGAAGTTTGACCTTGTTGGGGATGGCAGAGGGGCAGAAGGTGAAAGATGAGGCTTCCTGGACAATGGAGCAGAAAGAACACTCACATCCCCGCTCATGGGTCTAGAGGAAATTAGCATCAGGTTTGCAGCCCCAGCAGGTCAGCCACCGGCCTGCGGACAGAAAGAACGAACAGACCCAGAAGTATTGATGAAAAGCGTCTACTCAGCAGAGTGCCTGCACCAGTCAAGATAAAGAGTGTTGGTTCTCTGTTCTTCGGGAATCCTGGCCCCAAGGTACACAGTAAAAGAATTTAGGGGAATTAGAGAATTATTGGTAGATAAAAGTAAGGCTAAGTAGATATCAGTTGATGTCAGGTTCTGATAGAGATTAACAGTTGCAGGTGTCAGGTTTTTCCCTAATAAATCAACAGAGTAGTCACTGTTGAAGGTTTATTTGGTGTTTTATAGTTGGGGTATCTCTTGGGTAGTTGGTTACATTGTTTATATGTAGATATTTCTTTTTACATTACATGGCAATGTGCACATTTTGATTCCTATAGTATACAAAATAGATTGCTTGGAAGAGTTATGCATAAGATGTGAATGCTGGACATACACACTGATCCTAGGGTGTGAGCGACAAACTTGCAGTTTGGGCTGTATTTTACCTCGTGAAGAATGATAACTTTAAAGATGTTCACATTCCACTGGACCAAATTAAGACTGCTTTCTGCCTCCTACTGACATGCCCCAGCTGTGAAAATAACAAGCTCAGAGTCTGCAGTCTTTTTATAGTCTTTTCTAAAGACAATTTTTGGTTTTCTAAGGAAAAGGCTGCCATGTTGGAGATCCAGCACCTCTTCCTTCAATTTGTCTTCCATGAAGTCAAGAAGAGCAAGCTCAGCTGCCAAGTCCTTCATTAAGATACTGATGGCACAGGCCATGCCAACACCCCCAAGCCCAACAACTGTCATCTTATTCTGGGAGGTATAGTCTTCCTTAAGAAGAATCCTAATCAACTGATGCCTGATAGTTGCCATGTTGGATTTAGAAGCAAAAGGAAACCAGACTGCAGGTCAGTGAGTGTCTGTAGCATGTGGTTTTGGATCCAGATTGGGTGGCCCCTCTGGTTAGATATATCAGTTCTTGCAAACTACAGGAAGAGTAGGATTCAAAAGAAAAGCCTGTGTGAAGAGAAAGCACAGACTATGCCCCTCTCTGGGGCAACTGTGGAACTTTATTTTAGCAGCACCTACATTGGTTTGGTCTCCTATGTGTGCTAGGGTTTGGGGGTATTTGATTGTCTTTGTCCTTAGAAGGGACATTATCTCATTTATGTCCATTCATAGAGTCCCTTACAGTCCTTCTGTCAGAAGAATCAAGTGGTTAAAAGAACAGGAGTTAAAAATATGAGGCTCCAAAATACCCTGCACCCAGAGCTGTGGGGCATGCCTGATGCACAGGGTCTGATATGAAAAATGCATTATAGGATGTGTCCTAGTGGTGGGGATTGTTCTGGAGCCAGGGTTTCAGGGTTTAAATTTGACTTCCACTTTGGATTGGATGTGTGACTTGAGCAAATTTCTTATCTTCCCTGTGCCCTTGTTTTCTTTTCTGTAAAATGAAGATGATAATAATCTTACATACCTCCTAAAATGAGGATTAAATGAGTTAACTCATGGAAAGTGCTCATCCTAGTTCCTCACCATCATCTGCAATTAATCAACGATTATTACCATGTTGTTTTCATAGTGACACTCCAGGTCAAAGGTAGAATTAGATTCCTAATTCCCTGTAAGAAAAACAAATCTCTGAATTAACAACCAGAGCTAGTTATTTTAGTATCCAGACAAATTTATAGAAGCACCTATGTCCAGGCACAGGTTGCTGATGTTTCCTACCATGTCACACACACAATACAAATCACAAGTGTTTACAACACATCCGCTATTTTATCTACCCATCTGATCACTCAGAAAATAATCCTAACTAACAAATGTTAATTTGAAGTTTAAACTACTCAGTAGATCTATCAACCTGGGTCTCTTGCAGGCATCTCAATTTCAACATCCCTTAAAAATGAGGTCTGGTTCTTCTCTTTATATTTCTAGTATTTATCAATCTACTTAGTCATTTCCAGAATCATTTTTGATTTGGTAATGCAACCTCATTTATTTTTCTGAAATCCGTCTCTCTCTGAGTCTCACAACTGAACTTCCCTGATTGAAGACTTCTGCATTTATCTCCTAGACAACTACAAAGAATTCCAGCTTGAAGCCTTACATGTCTCTCACTCTCTCCTCATTTTATCCTCTTTTACACAGTCATCAAGATAACCTTTCTAAACTGCACAACTATTTAGCTCCCCATTGCCTACTGTTTAAGAGTCTAAAACCCTAGGCAAGGTATTTGTTGATTCCAATTTACTGTTTCAGTCCTGTATCTCCCTTCTGTGCTCCTTTTGCCTTGATAGCTATTGGCTACCTACCCCTGCTGCCCCACCCGCACCCCTAATCCCTTCTCTTATCCCCAGTTCCCATAGACTACTAGGAACATTCTAGGCCTTTGCTTATGCTGACTGAATTCTTTGAGTCTGCTTTTCTTTTCTTTGTTTTGTAAACCTCCACTTGATCTTGAAGGTCCAGTTCAAATGACTATTGTAAATATTGCTTACCTTAGACTTCCTTCTGCAGGATCCCTTAGCACCAGATTTTTATAGCATTTTAATAACATCAAAGGCACAAATGTCTTAAAGACATCAGATTAAATGCATAAATGGCTTAATGTCTAATTAGATTGTATGCTTTTTAAATTATAAACTTTGCTTCTCATGCATCCAGACCTCATCAATTGGCCCAATCCTTAGCCCATAATCAGTGCTTAAAAAGGTTTACTGAGTGAATGAATGAAATAAATATTTTAACTCTAGTATATTTTTATTTTTCATCAGCTCAATCAAATAAAGTGAAATATATTCCCCTGTTCTAAGTTGTCTATTGACTAATTTTTTTTTTTTTTAATAGAGGCATGTTTTTATTTATTTATTTATTTAGTTTTTGTTTGTTTGTTTATACATGCACTGGGTATAGTCAGAAGCGCAGGAGGGTGAGAGAATTCACCAGAGCCAGAGCGGGGAGCAGAGCAGGCAGAAGGACCGAAGTACACTGCTGAGGGGAGCAGCGGGCGGCAGGAGAGGTCTGCGCGCCATGTGGGACCCTCCTCCAGTGGCCGGGGAGCAGCCGGGGATCGAACCGGCGCCGCAGAGGCCGCGGGCAGCTTCGCAACCCAGCGCTCAACCGCTGCGCCACCGGGGAGGCCCTTGACTAATTTTTGGCCTTGTAAATGCTACACTAGAAAGATGATTCTACCTTTCCTTCAGCATGCCAGTGGACTCCACTAAAAGAAACAGTGACTATCACCATTTATTCATTTGAGTGTCTATTTTATATCAGGCCCTGCTCTAGGCTCAGGGGATTCAGTGAAAAGAAAATGGACAATGCATTTACTCTCGAAGAACTTTAATTCTATAAAGAAAAAACATAAATAAACAATAAACAGAAAAGCAAGGTAATTATGTGTAGTCATAAGGACTAAGAGAATCATAAAATGAGGTGATATGATATATTGCAAAAATTAGAAATGGGGGAGGGCCTCCCCTGGTGGCGCAGCAGTTGAGTGCTGGGCTGTGAGGCTGCCCGCAGCCTCTGCAGCCCCGATTCGTTCCCCTGCTGCCAGTGAGGGTCCCACAAAAAAAAATTAGAAATGGGGGTTAGATTGGGTAGTTACCTCCCTGGTGGGTGGGACCTGAATGATAAAAAAGAGTAAATTGGGTAAAGGGCTAAGGGTAGAGGGCACAGCAGGGCAAAGTCTAAAAATAGGAGTCAGCAAAGGCAGGAAACAAGTGTGACTGACAACATCTTAAGCAAGGAGACCACATAATGTACTAAGTACTGTAATATCTGCTATCCATGTTTTCACCTTTAGAGCTGAGTGCATTCTTGAAAGACAGTTAACCACATTTTATAGAAAGGACACTGAGCTCAGGGCAATGAAATACCTTCCTCAAACTTCATGTTAAACATAAAAGGTACAATTATTCTAAATGAACTGTTTGTCTAGCTTAAGTAAAAGGGCATTAGACGTGGTCACTTCTTACCTGTCTATTGATAAACCACTGGGAACCTAGGCAGTAAATACAGTGAAATTCCTTCATATTTTGCTGCTAACAGAAGAGACAATGTTGCCCACCTTCACTGCTAACTCTATTATATTAAACTTTCCTTATTTGCAAACCCTATGTTTCAAAAATTATTTTATCCATTTTAAACTATGGTAGAAACTAAGTAACAATAAGCTTCATTATAATGCAATCTTAGTAGCCCAAAAGGTTGTGATATAAATGCCAGTAAAATTAAAACTCATGGTTACTGAGTTTTACAGAATATGGACTATCTGAACATATTTTAAGTTTAAAGATAAAATGAGACTCTTCAATGTTAAAAAGCAACATTTGCCTATTTACCATTGTTTCCTAATGATGTCAAAACATTCTATCCATTCTTCAAGGCTGAAATAGTAGATTAAAAAAAAATTTTTAATGTACCACCAAGCAATTGTGGACACTTCAGAAAAGGCAGTTAGTTCATGTGAATATAATGAACAGATCTACCTTTGTTCTATTAAAAAAATTAATCCATCAGGGGTCAGTAACCACCAAAAGGCTAATTAAAATGTTAATGAAAATCCCTTGTAACTTTCTCCCCTTGGGCCAGAATAAACTTGAGAAGATATGAAATTTAATTACACCAACACTGGGAGATACTCCTTAAACTAAAGATATCAGCATATTCAAAATTGGAGTAGTATATCAATGAATGTGTACAGAAAACGTGGTCAGTTGCCTGAAAGAATCAGACTGAACATCTTGAGAATTTATACAAGGAAAAATATGACATTGAAAGTCTGAAAAAAATGTGTCTTCCTTCTCTACTTAATTGTCAGTTTTGAAGATAAGTAAAGAGAGTATTCAGTGTATCAAAACTTAACCTGTCCAGCAAGCACCAGAATTTTACGACCAGAGATTATAAAGAGGATTTGTGCCTGTATATTTTCCCAATATGCAGGAAACAGTAATTCCTGAGTCCCAGGCATGTGAAGAAAGTGCATGGACTGCTTCCTGATATTTATTTTTCCCTCCAGGTAAGGTTTTCCTCTCCCTGTGAGGATCTCCTGTTAACAATAAATATCTTACATTACATTCAAAAACCTCATTAAGAATACAGGCACCTCTCAGAGTAATTGGGGGGTGCATTCCAGACCACCTCAATAAAGTGAATATTGCAAAAAAGTTAAGTCCCGCAAACTTTTTGGATTCATTCTCAATGCTTATAAAAATTGTGTTTGCTCTGCATTCTATTCTATTAAGTGTACAACAGGATTATGCCTTAAAAATGCTTATCTGTACTTTAAAAATACTTTTTGCGAGAAACCTGCTAACAATCACCAGCACCTTTGATGAGTAATCTTTTTGCTGGTGGATGGTCTTCCTTGCTGTTCATAACTGCTGACTGATTAGGATGTGATTGCTGAAGGTAGGAGTGGCTGTGGCAATTTCTTAAAATAAGACAATGAAGTTTGCCACATAGATTTATTCTTCTTTTCCTGAAAGATATCTCTTTAGCATGCCATGACGTTTGATAGCATTTTCCCCACAGTGGAATTTCTTTCAAAATCAGAGTTAGTCGTCTCATATCCTAAAGCAGTTACTTTAGCAACCATGTTTATGTAATATTTTAAATCATTTGTTGTCATTTTGACAATGTTCACAGCATCTTAACTAGGAGTAGTTTCCATCTCAAGAAGCCAGTTTACTTTTCATCCACAGATACAACTCTTCATCCATTCAAGTTTTATCTTTCAGATTTCAGCAATTCAAATACATCTTCAGGCTCCATTTCTAATTCTCTTTTTGTGCTAGTCACACCACATCTGCAGTGACTTCCTCCACTGAAGTCTTGAACGCCTCCAAGTTCTCATGAAGATTGAAATAAAATTCTTCCAAATTCCTGTTCATTTTGACATCTTGACCTCCTCTTATAAAGCACAAATATTATTAATAGCATTTAGAAAGTTTATTTCTTTCCAGAAGGTTTTCAATTGACTTTTTCCATCAGAGCAATCACTATCTATACAGATATGTATTTCCAAAGTTATAGCTTTATGAAGTACATTTCTTAAATAGTAAGACTTGAAAGTTGAAAGGGCTCCTTGATCCACATTCTGCATAATAGATATTGTGTCATCAAGCACGAAAACAGCGTCCATCTCCTTGTACATTTCCATCAGATTCTTGGATGACCAAGTGCATTGTCAATGCCAGTAATATTTTGAAAGGAATCTTTTTTTTCCTATGCAGTAGGTCTCAATAAGAGGGCTTAAAATATTCAGTAAACCATGTTGTAAGCATCTGTACTGTTATCCAGGCTTGGTTGTTCCATTGATAAAGCATAGGCAGAAGATATTTAGCACAATTTTTAATGGTAAATGAGCCTTGCTTTCAAATTAAAGGCACTGGTTAGCATCAACCTCTATTAGGAGAGTTAGCCTATTCTTTGAAGTTTAGAATCAGGCATTGACCTCTCCTCCCTAGCTGTGAAAGTCCTAGATGTTTTCTTCCTCCCATGGAAGATTGTTCATCTAACTGAAAATCTGTTGTTTAGTGTAGCCACTTTCATAAGTTATCTTCGCTGGAGCTTCTGCTTAACTTGCTGTAGTTTATATATTACCACTTACTGCTTCACCTTGACTTAACTTGCTGTAGTTTATATATTAGCACTTGCTGCTTCACCTTGAACTTTGATGTTATAGAGACAGTTTCTCTCCTTCAACCTACAAACCAACCAACAAGTGCTGACTTCCAATTTTCTTCTGTAGCATCTTCATCTCTCCCAGCCTTCATACAATTGAAAAGAATTAAGACCTTGTTCTGGATTAGCTTTTGCTTAAGGGAATGCTAAGGCTGGTTGATCTTCATTCCAAACTACTTGTTCTTCTTCCATGTCAGCAAAAAAGGCTATTTCACTGTCTTATCATTCAAATCATTCACATATTAGTCTTACCATTTGTGTGACCTTTGACTTAGCTCAGCTTTTGACTTGGTTTCTTTCTAGTGCTTGATTCAAAGTGAAAGGTATGAAAGTCTTCCTTTCAGTTGAACCCTTAGAGGCTACTTGAAACACTGAGAGTTACCCAGATGTGACAGTCATTAAGTGAACACATACTGTTGGAGACACGGTGTCAATAGATTTGTTGGATGCAGAGTTGCCACAGATTTTCAATTTATAACAAATACAACATCTAAAAAAAATACACCTACAAAATACAATAAAGGAACACACAATAGAACAGAGTCTGCTTGGAAGGGCCATTGTTATCAATTTGCTGCTTGGAGCAAGTGATCGGAAGCCCTGCTTCCCTTGTGCAGTCTCATCTAATTTCAGGAGGGGCACATGGCCATGTTGTCAGAGGGCTCGCATTTTAACAGGGAAGCAAACAATTTGTAGGGCTTTCCATACATGTTTTTGAGATCTGTGATTGATTAAACTTCAGAAGACTATGAATGGATGGGATTCAATTAAGTTAAGACTTTGTTACGGCATAGATGAAGGGAAAGTGGAAGTTACATGTTTAAATCAACCCCTTAGGGTCTTAATAAAATATGTAGCAGTCAGTGCTTAACAGTCACTCTGCCTCTCTGGCCCTTCCTAACATGACTGGAAAAACTTTAAAGAACATGAAATTTCCATGTTACCTTGTGAGTCCTTGTTTCTTCATCAGTTTGGAAATCAAGCCTAAAACAACAACCAAAGAAAGTTTGAATTTATATCCATGATAACAAACAGATTTTATATTTCCTGCCAAATCCAATCCATTACCGATGACTGCCTGGAGTTCCTCACTGGGCAGAATGGCAAATGGGAAAGAAATCCAACTGGATTATTCTCTTTATAGTAAGCCCAGGAAGGAATTGACAACATACATACCATGCATTTGCTGATTCTGGTGAAGAAATTCAAAGAAACAATGGAGACAGGTGATTGTTATAGAGATTCATGATGAAGGAAAAATAAAGCTTCCATACCACAGTAAAGCCAGCCAATCATTCAGTATATGTTGAATATTTGTTTAACATTAATAATATTTAATATATTAGACTATAATAAATAACATGTCTTATAAAATCTAAACTATATAACAAAGATAAGTCCATTAATTTATTTTATATATTTAGCTTGATATGTTTATTAATGCTTATATATTGAAAACATTGTGTTAATATATTTATTTAATATATTAAAGTATAAATATATAATATAAAAACAATGTAAATTATGTTATATATAAATAATAATAAATATTATATTACTGAGCATACCAATTCTTTTATATTCCATGTGAAGAAAAGGAAAAGGTCAATTAAATAAAAATACACCTGAAAGCTATATGGGTTCAGGATAAAAATAAAGCAAGGAAAGGAAATGGAGATGATTGGGGTGCTATTTCATATGGAAGGGAGGTGAGGGCTCTCCAAGAAGGTGGCCATGAAGAAACACTTGTGGGCAGAGTGGTACACAAAAGTGGAATGGGGCTGGGGCCCAAGACTGGCACCATCACCCAGGGAAGAACAAGGTCAAGGCCTGGATCTACATCCTTGTGTCCTTGGAGTGTTTTAGGAACAGCAAGGATTTAGGCATTTCTGGTGTGCAGGGAGCATTGGGGAGAGTGGAGGAGATGAGGTGATAGAAATAACAAGAGCTGATGATGACCATCCACCCCCAGGACACTGTAAGAAAGTCGTCCCATTCTGAATGAATGAGCAGAACAGTACTGAGAAACACTGTGGAAGGGAAGGGAGGGGGCAAAAGTAGAAGAAAAAAGACCACTCTGGACGCTGCTATGATAATCCAGGCAAAAATCCTGTCATTGTGGAGTAGATTGGCTGTGGAGAAGGTGAAGTAAGGCTATATTATGAAAGTAAAGCTGATAGAATATGCTAATGGACTGGAGGTGGGGAGTGAGTAAAGAAGGCTCAAAAAAGACTCTACTATTTAAGCCTGCGCAACTGGAGAAATCAATTTGTCATGTTTTTGAAATGGGCAAGACTGTAAGAGCAAAAGATTTTTAGGAAAAATCAATATTCATGTTTGCACATATTAAATTCTTTTTCATTTTTAAAATCAACTTTATTGACGTATAATTCATTAACGATGAAATGCACCACTTTATTCAGTTTGATGTATTTCGACAAGTGTATATACATGTTACTAGCACTGCAGTCAAGCTATAGGATGCTTTTCCATCACACCCTAAATTTCTCCCACTCTCTGTCTCATTGATTTTACAGTCACCATGGGACCAGGTAGATCTGCTCTCTGTACCTAGAGCTAAGATTTGTCTCTTCGAGAGCTTCAAGTAAGTATGATTATATAGCATGTAATCTTTCAGACTGACATCTTTCACTCAGAGTAATATTCTTGTGATTTCATCCACACTGTATCAGTAACTCATTTATTTTTATTGCTGAGTGTTATCTGCCTTCTTATTATTGAATTGTTAGCCTCCTTATCACATCCTGGATATTTCTCTTTTGTCAGATATATACACACCAAATACTCTTCTCCCAGTCTATGACTTGCCTTCACTTATTAAGAGCTGTATATATTGAAGAGCAGAACTTTTAATTTTGTTGAAATCAAATCTTCTGTGGTTTGTGTTCCCCAAATTATGCCTACTCAACATCACTAAAACTTTCTCCAATTTTTTTCCCTAGAAGTTACATAGTTTTGGCTTTCAAGTTTAGCTGTATGATTTATTTCAACTTAGTTTTTATATATAGTATAAAGTTTATTAACTTTTTTTTTTTTTGGCAAATGGATAGCCAGTTTTCCAGCATCATTTGTTGAAGATAATTACTTTTCCCACTGAAATATGTTGGCACCTTATTCAAAACTCAATTGACCATAAATGAAGGACTATTTTTGGACTCTCTGCTCTATTGAGCTGATCTATATGCACATGGCTATGGCAGTTCCACAGTGTTTTAAGAATTAAGCTTTTTTTAAAAAAAAAAAAAAGATTTTTTTTATGCATACAAGGCCAGAGGTGCAGGGGGCAAGAGGACTCACCAGAGGATTCACTAAATTAACATCAGAAGTATAAGAAACAGGTGAAGTTTTGACACCATCTTCAGTGAAGATGCTCCAGTTTTTTTTTAGATTTTTTATTTATACAAGAACTGGGGTACAGGCCCGAGGCACGGGAGGGTGAGAGAATTTACCCTCACCCTCAGAGTCAGAGCAGGTCGCAAACAGGCAGATTGACTGAAATACACTGCTGAGGGGAGCAACAGGCGAGACAGGAGAGGTCTGCTGCACCATGTGAATAGCTCCCTGACAGGGGATGAACTCGTGCTATGGAGGCTGTGGACAGCTTCACAGTGCTGTGTTTAACCCCTTGCACCACCAGGGAGACCCCTTGAAGCTTTTTAGTAAGTATTGTTTTGTCCTCCTAGGTAATGATAGTGACTTATTATTGTGGCTATTATCTGAATTTCCTTGTCATCCTTTGGCTGGATTCTTAGCTCTTCTAGTTACTAGTTACTACTCAAGTTCCCTTTAACATAAATACCTAAATTAGTTGTGTTTTTGAGGTTAAATTTGGCACTATAAATTCTCACAAAACTATTAGGAACTATAGGAAGGAATGTAGTTATTCCTTATATTCCTTATAGCTCCTATATTAGGAACTATATTTATTCCAATTTACAGATGAAGGCATTGAGACACAGAGAAGTAATTTGCCCATGTTTCAATTAGTAATCTGCGGTAGAGGCAAGTTTCAAAGCCAGGTAGCCTCTTTGTAAAGTTTGTGCCTTTAGTAGTCTTTTCTGCTGCCAACCAGACATTCACTGTACAGATGGATTCAACTCAGAAACTCGATGAAGGCATGCAAGTTAGGGTATAGATGCCAGGAAACTGTGCTCAGGAGAACTTCGATGTTTACAATTCATAAATATGAGGAAGAACCAGCAAAGGAAACTGGAAAAAAGCAACAAGGGATGGAGAAAACCACAAGAAATGAATATTCTAGAAACCAAGTAAACACAGTATCTCTAGAAGGGAATGATTATTTCAAATGCTGCTGGCCAGATTAGGTGAGTGTTGGGCAATGGTCATTGAATTTAACTACTGAGGCCATTGATAGTCTTGATAAGAATAGCTATGGTGGATTTGTAGGTGAGAATCAGTCCAGCTAACCTGGGCTCAAAATTAGATACAAATGTGAATATTTATTTAGAATAACAGAAGAAATTTCAACCATTTTCTGGGCCTTGGAGATTCAGGCACCTTTGTTTGAGATATCCTTGGGCAAAGTCACTAGACATACCTACAAGCTACAGGCCTTCCTGATTGCAGTCTGCCTTCCCCTCTTCACCCTAAAAACTCCCCAACTTCCAAAAACTCTCAGCACTCCCAGGGTCCCTGGTTTCTGAAGGTTAAGCGCCATTGACTTGATGTGAAAACTGCATCCAATTATGTGACCAAGACAAGTAATATACAATTGTACCAAAATATATTTTCAGAGAGTGATAAATACTATAAAATATAAAAGTAGGCAATGTGATATAGAGTGCATGGGCAGGCAGCATTAAATATAGCGGAAATGAGGACCTTAAACTTGATTCCAGAGTAAAATCATATAAAATTCACAAGTCTTTAAAGGTCACAAGCTCTTTGCTCTCCTTACTATTTCTATTGTACCAAATCTTAAAAAGGGATTGCATGGGAGGGTAGCATAAGGCTATGTAGCATTTATTATCATACAAAGTGTTTTTTATAGCTAAAAGTTATAAAAAACTAGGTTTTTTAAAAAAAAAAAACTGTTATAATATAAATAAAGCTAATAAGAAAAAGTAATCAAAACAAGCAATTATAACTTCTTTCTTAGAGATGGTGGTGGTTCAGTTCATCTTATAAGTGTTTAAAGCACATCAACCCACCAAATCTTTTAGGAAATTTTCTTCAAATTCCAGAGCCTCTATTTAAATAGAGTGTACAGCGTAGTAGCTCTGAAGTAAGTCAAAAGAATGTAGATGGAATTCAATTGTAATAGAAGACAAAAAAGCTAGGGATGAAGTAAAAGGACAAGAATATGAAAAAAATATGTTCTCAAGTACCACATCTTAAAGTCAAAAAATCCCAAGCCTATGTATCAATTTAATTTCAGAAGGAACGGTCACTTAGAATCAGAAAGAAAAGGAAATTGTTAGCAGCCTTATACTGTCTCAATGTGGAATGAAAACTCTAAATGCTTCTAAACTTCTTGAACTATTTCTCTCTATTTTCTTAAAACTGGACTTTGTCACTTTACAAAAACTCTACTGGGCTCTGAAAGATTATTTTAACAGAAGAATATTTCATTTTAGAGGTATTGTTCAAATGGAGTTGGCTGTCTAAGCCACCATGCTGGCTTCCATCTTCATCAAGGTCATGTGCACAAATGCTGGGGGACTAGAGCCTCCTCACTCCTCTTTCAAATTTTACTGGCCGATAGATTCAGAACAATTGATGCAAAGTAGCTGCTGAGAATTTCTATAATGGATTCCTTCAGACAGCATGGTCTTTCCTGGGGGGGGGGGGGCTGGCTAATTACTTAAAAAAAAAATCAGTAAAAAAAAATTATATATAACAAAAAGAAAATGCTGGTCTTCTTATTTCATACCCAGTGTTTGTCCCCAGAAGTGATAAATGACAACAGATTCTTGGGTCTTTCAGAGGCTTGGGGAAGGATACAGAGAATGTCTACACCTACATGAATTGCATAATATACGAAGTGTTTGAATCTTAGAATTTTTCAATGTGAACATCTGTTGCCAAAACTTCAGTTTGTGTATTTTAGATTCCCAGGAGCAGTGGATAAATGTATCTTGTTTATTATGCTCTTCCTGACATTTAATTTTGTCAAAACTTTTTAATTTTGTTCATCTAGGAAGTAAAAAAATAATCACCATTTTTGTTTTGTTGACTTTAATTATGAATGTAAGTGGGTCTCTTTTCATGTTTTTTTTGCCATTTACATTTCTTTTTGTTAAGTACCTACCAACTTTGTAGGGTGTTTCTACTATATATTTTTTAATGTGGCCATTTGTAAATTTAGAAAAATCACCATTTGCAGATGATTATCTGTTACAAATACTTTTCCAAGTCAGTCATTGTTGGGTTTTTCCTTTTTTTTTTTATTTTTTTTTTTATTTTAGAGTTATGCTTAGAGTCTATTTTTGCAAAGTCACTTAGAGTTTTGCTATTTTGTGTTCTTCCTAGAATGATCTCTGAATGAGATTACATATAAATTCACCCAAGTTTGCATCTAGAAATTTGATGATTTTATATTAAAATTTTTGATATACCTAAAAAATGTTTGTTTCTTTGTTTGTTTTTGTGGGACCCTCACTGGCGGCTGGGGAATGAACCAGAGCTGCAGAGGCTGCGGGCAGCCTCGAATCCCAGTGCTCAACCGCTGCGCCACCAGGGGAGGCCCAAAAATGTTTTGATATTAATATCAAGCAAAGAATCAACCTAATTTTTTCCAAATTAAATTCCAAACTAAAATTTTCCAAACTGCTGGCAAAATTGTTAGGCAATTTTTATAGGTTAATTTTTTTCTCCATTGATTCATACTACCTTCAAAATATACTGATTTGCCATAAATCATTGTATCTATAACTGGCACCCTTCATTATGTTTCTTATATTATTTCTTCTACAGTGCTAATCAATTTTAACTTGATTTCACAATTTATTATCTGATAAACTAGTCTCTTATTACTTTTCTTTTCCAAAATTATTCCTATAATAGTCACATGTCTACTGTCATAAATATACTCTGGAAACATTTTGTCTGATTCTCCCAAAAATGTTTTGGCTAAATTTTTAATGAGATTGATTCACTTAAATTAATGAATTAGCATTGGTTCTGACTTTTGTATATATGAATTTTACAACTAGCTATTTAGCTAAAATTTATTTTATTAATTTTTAAGAGGAGTTTTGTAGTTCTTTTAAATTTTCAAAGTAGGTGATCAGCTTATCTGCAAATGATAATTTTCTCCTCTGTCTTTTTCCTTCCAGTACCTATTCCTTTTATTTCTTTTTCTTGTTTAATTTGTATAGGTTATTGCTTCCTGAACTATATTAATAATTGTGTTCATACTTGGAATCCTTTCCTTTAATTTGAATGTTTACAGTGTTTCTTCATTAAGCACTTTCCTTAGCTGTTTGACAAATAATCTTCAACACCTATTGGGAATAGAAAAATCATCTTTTCTCTTTTAACCCAATATTCTGATAGCCTATATTAATTAAAAATTTGTGATATGAATACATAATTGTATCCTTACGATGTACCTCCTCATCTGGCTAGGAAATACTATTTCTTAATTAATCACTTAGCACCATTTATAATTTTTTTTTAGATAGCAGTATAAATATGATGATAACTATAATTTGGGTGAAGGGAAGGAAATTTTTGGTAGCATATTTCTGCTAACCAGGTAAATAGAAAAATCAATCCAAATGGCCTCATGGGAAATTCTATGGGGACTTTTCTTAGAGCAGAACCACAAAGATAAACTCATAAATAAATAAGAAACAATACATGTGGAGTATTTCACTCCAGTTTTGCTCAACTGTAATCTATCAATTTTGTTTTCTTTTCAGACTCCTCAATAATTCATACCATTTTTGTTTGTTTTGTTGTTCAGAGTTTTTTCATTATAATCAGTGGGAGAGATGGGCTATAGTGAGATAATTCTTAAAATTTTTGCATTTTTAATAAGATACCCTTTGCCTTTGTGCTTGCATTACAACAAGGTTTACATAAAATATTTAATTCTTTCCTCAGAGCTCAATAGGTGTTGCTTCACTATGGAATCAGAGGAATTCTGAAATTTCCTGAATGTGGTCTCTTTACACCTACATTCTTATAGAATTCTTTCACTTTGAAATTCAGATTTTTTTTAACATTAATTTTTTTTTTATTTTTTACATCAGTGTTTATTTTTAAACAATATTTGCTTCTCCCCAACCCCCTCAGGTGTAGTCCCCATAGTTTCCTTCGCCAAGGCACCCGTGCACCATCACCTCAGTCCCCTGTGCTCCTCCCTCTCTCCCTCCCTCTGATCCCTCTCCTGCCTTCTCCCCTGCAGTGTGTCTCTGATTTATAATTGTACATTTTTGCTTTGTTGTGTTTTGTACTGTTATTATATATTTACATTGATATCTTATTTGGTTCCCCTATATTCCTGCTATAAATAAAACCACCTGATATTTTTCTTTTTCCTTCTGGCTTATTTCACTGAGCATAATTCCTTCTAGTTCCATCCACGTTGTTGCGAATGGCATGAGTTTATCTTTTTTGATTGCTGAGTAATATTCCATTGTGTATATATACCACATATTCTTGAGCCAGTCATCTATTTTTGGGCATTTGGGTTGTTTCCAGGTTTTACCTATCATAAATAGTGCTGCAATAAACATAGGTGTACAGGTGAAATTCAGGACATTCTTCAGAGGGAACACCCTGCATCTGTTTCCTAGAACATGATGGGTCTTTTAATCTGTAGTTTCAGTTTTTCTTTTTTCTTGTAAAAATAGTTATTATTCTGTCTATGAATATTTTTTCTCTATTCCAGGGCTAGTTTATTTTATTCATGTATATTGAAGATCTTCCTGTGGAATTGCTTGTTCTCCATATCTATTGCATGCCCTCTAATTACCTTAATCTCTTTGATTCATTCACATCAAGTTGCTCTGATCATCCAAATTTTTCCTCCCTTTCAGAGACTCTTTTTTTAATATTTTTATTCTAATATTTAATAATTCTAATGTAGTCATTAATTCTATATTAAGCCCCTTAGTTTGTTTCCTTAGCTCTGAAATCTTTTATTTGTTATTTTCTTTGTTACTAAATTCATGTTCTTCTTAATATTCTAACATAGTAAGTATCCTAAATTGAATAATGTCTCCCCAAAATTCATCTCCACCTGGAAACTTAGAATATGACCTTGTTTGAAAATAGAATCTTTTGTATATATAATCAAGGTAAAAATTGAGACAAAATTATGCTGGCTCAAAAAGCATCCTACAGTCCATAAGACTGCCTTGGGGGAGATAGAAAAGGACAGAGAGACACAGAGAAGATAAGCACACAAAGATGGATACAGAGGTTAGTTTGACTACTGTGTCTATGAACCAAGGATTTCCAGCAACCACCAGTGACTAAGAGAATAGCATGGGAGAGTTTCTTCCTCAAACTCCAGAAAGAACCAAACCAGCTTACATTTGCTTTTAAGTTGACGTTGTCATTTTTTTCATCCACTCATTTTACCTCAAACTGTGGTAACTGCGTGGGAGGAAGAGGGAAGAAGAGGTAAGAGGCAGTGATTTTTTAAAATTTGACTCGTCTTCCCCATCCTCTCCCCACTCACCCCACGCCCCCAGAACTTACAGGATGGATTGAGGAAGGAAATGTCACAATGCCTGTCATATTCTGCTTCTTTCCCTGACTCGATTACTTATTTATTTGCTTATTGCCATACTAATTTTTTTTCATGCATGTTGTAGCTGTTGATGCTTTAAACTTGCTTTTGTTTGTTTACTTATTTGGAAAATGAAGAATCTATGATACTGTTTTTCCCCTTGATCATACCTCAGAAAACCTAAACCATGTTTACTTAATTACCAAGTTACTTAGTTACCGTATATTCTAAGATGCATGGTAGGTCATTGATTTAAACAATTGTAAAAACCCCTGTAAACAGCAATATATGTATATAGTTACATTTAAATTGCCAAAATTTTTCATAAAGACTACTGATCACAATCTACCCTAGTATTATGCTGTAGCAATCTATCAGTTTAGACACCAAGAAAGAGGAAGAGCAACTCCCTCTCCTCAAAGAACATCTAATTTTGCATTTTTTTCTTCCTGAAGACAAATGACAGTGTCTCATTTGCTACTCACTGACCCACACTCACCCCAGCTCCCTGGAAAATGTCCAGTTCTAAATAAATTTTTTTTAAGATTTATTTATTTATGCATACAAGAACTGGGGTACAGGCCAGAGGTACGGGAGGTTGAGAGGATTCACCAGAGACAGAGTGGGGAGCAGAACAGGCAGACTGACTGAAATACCCTGCTGAGGGGTACAGTGGGAGAGACAGGAGCGGTCTGCTGCGCCATGTGGGTTAGCTCCCTGGCCAAGGATCGAACTCGTGCTATAGTGGCTGCAAATAGCTTCGTAGTGCTGAGACTTAACCCATTGAGCCACCAGGGCTCAATATTCCTGAATTAATTAATGGGAGCCTAATAATAACAAAATTAAATACAGTATATTAATGTGACAAAAAGGAGAGAGAAGAAACATCTCAACCATTTTTTTACACATTTTAAGCAGTTTGCCAACACTACTGAAGAACAAACTTTCCTTAAGAAGAAGGAAAAAATGTGAAGTTGTCAAAGCACTATCATCCCCTCCCCCGAACCAGGAGTACAGATTCCAGATGATTTCATAACAGAGTTATTTCAGATCCTTAAGGAATAAATAATTCTTCCCCCTTTAAAGTATTTCCAGATCACAGAAAAAGAAGAATCACTTTCAAATGTATTTTATGAAATTAGCATATTGATACCAAAACCTGGCCAAAATGGCATTAAAACAGCTCATATTAATAATAAAGAGCTTTTTATATAAGCACTGTTATAAATGTACTAGGGATATAAATCTATTAAATCCTCATAAAATGTGAGATCAAAAGATAATCCTAATAAGAGATGATGATTAAAACTACAGTGAGATACCACATCATGCTGCACATATCAGACCCCAACCAGTGCTGGAGAAAAAGGAACTCTATTATACTGTTGGTGGAAAATGTGAACTGATGAAAAAATTAGTGAAAACTACCAGGATTTGCCTTTAAAAATTAAAACTAGAAACACTATATGATCCCGCAATCCCACTCTTGGGCTGAAACCCACATGTGAATATGAAACCATCAACAAAAAAATGCCCATATGTTCTACCATATTCACAGCAGCTTATTTATAGTGATTAGGACATGGAAACAGCCAAGATCTCCTTCAACAGATGAATGGATCAAAAAGATGTGGTATATACAAACCATTAATATGACATAGTATGTATACAGCCATGTCAATGGATGAAAGTCATTTCAGAAAAAGTGGAAGGAATTTGAAAGAATTATGTGCAGCAAAGCAAGCCAAAATGATAAAAATAAATATTGGACATTCACATAACAATTTGACAATGTCAAACACTTTCCAAAACTAGTGTGCATCAGCAAACATCTTGAGGACTTAGGTTAAGAGAGAGGAGGGAGGGAAAGTGACAAGGGGACACAAGGATGTCAGAGGGAGAAAGAATAAATAAACAGTAAATAAGTAAAAATTAAAAAACAAAATTATCTGCAGAGCTGTTATAGGGCAACCCCAATATAAAATGGGTTGCCTGGCTGTGGGTCCTCACCCGCGCGCTTAAAAGGGACTTATTATTACTCCACTGCAGGCACACACAAAAGGTTAATAAAAGGTTTATTTACAAGGGAAAAGGAATTAAGGAAATATACAACTCAGGGAGAAAATAGGGAAATAAAGTCTTTAATGTGTCCTACCTGATCCTCCAACCTGGAAACCCAAAGGCACTCTCAGAGCTGGCTTCACACTGTGAGCTGGCGGGGAGCCAAAATGGGGGATCCCCTCTAAAGCCCACGTGTCTGGCTTTATACCAAACCTGGCTGCTTAACCCCACCCTCAGGTCCCAGCCACCTTCCCTTTGGTGGTGATGGGATTTGGAGTTCCCAGTGTCTTTTGGCTTTGGCCTGGGGTGGGGGGTGGAGCCTACAAAGCCTGTATGGAATTAGCTTTAGGACATCCTTTTCCCCTAACAGAGCCAAAAACAAACAAAAAATTAGTCTAAAATCCAGGAAAAGTGAGACGTGAGAGGTCATGCTAGTTAACGCTGGTTTTGGAAATGGAATGCAAGGGAAGGATTCAAATTCTCCTTTGGAGACAAAATTTTAGAACTTGGCAACTTACTATATGGGAATTAATAAAGACATCATTAAAGGCCATTCAAGTATATGCCAAGCCTGGATCAACTGGGACAGTGCTGATTCCACAACATTTCTATGGTACAGGAGTGTGGAGATGTCAAGTTTCCTACACTGGAAGGGAAAATGGTTCTACCACTCAGGAAATACATTGGGCTGATGGATCTAAGGGTGGGAGTTGTGAGGATGAAATCACAGCTGAAGTCATAAGAACGGATTGAAAAGTATCAAAGAAAAATGGTAGAAAGAGAGAGGAAATGAGAAGAAAAAGTGTTTTATTCGGTAAGTAAATGGGGGAGAAAGTCCAGAGTTTGCACAGTAAATGAATAGTGTTGTAGAGAAAACTGAAAGTTCAAAATGTGTGTATTAAAGATGAAGAACGGTCCCAAGGTGAGCAATAATGTAGAAAGTTAAAGTGGGCTTTCTGTAATGAAGGTGAAAGGATTGAACTAAGTGAGACTAGTCAGAATAAGGATGTTTTGTCCAGGCCAGGATAAGGCTGAGCCTACAAGTGACTTATGGGGCGAGAAAGAGAGCAGAGGGTAAGAGAAGCGCCCTAGTCTGACCCTTTCTCTTTGAGGTACCTTAGAATAATATTAATCATTCCCTGCTAGAATGTGAAATTGTGCCTTAGCAATTTATTGGGGATATTAAAAGAGGAGAAAAATTGGACTTTATGGAGAAACCCTTTTTACTTTTATTAACACTTACTTCAAAGAGTCACTGGAGAAATTAATCTGACCCTGAATTCCTTAGCAGAAACAAACTCATTGAGTTTCAAATGAGTAAAAAGCAAAACATCAGCTTAAAAGAAGGAGAATGGACTCCATTACCTTCAGCTATTTTAATACCTGATACTGATACTCAACTTCAGCAAGAATGTGACTGAACCAATCCCTTATCTATGCGTGTGAAATGAGGTGATTTCAGCAGAAACACATTGTGGGTTCTGCTTCCCCACCAGCTCCAGGAGCAATAGCAAAGGGGCATAAAAAGGGGAAGAGGAAAGAATTTCTTGTTCTTTGGAAATGTAACTGCTATCTTTATCAAAAACCACTAGATATTACGGGTAGATAGGACTACAGACAATAGAAACTCTTTAATAGTAATACAATTTAATTGATAGGAGCCAAAAAGATAGAGCTCTCTTTCAATTACATACAATTTTGCTGTAGTCAAATGGATTTAATACTTTTGTTTAATTTTTCTGACCTATTTTTATTTTTTTTTAAAGATTTTATTTATTTATACAAGAGCTGGGCTACGGGCCAGAGGCGCACGGGAGGGTGAGAGGATTCACCAGAGACAGAGTGGGGAACAGACCAGGCAGACTGACTGAAATACACTGGAGCAGCAGGGGAGCAGCAGACGAGACAGGAAAGGTCTGCTGCACCATGTGGGTAGCTCCGCTGCCAGCCAGGAATTGAACTCCCACTGCAGAGGCTGTGGACAGCTTCACAGTGCTGTGCACAACCCTCTGTGCCACCAGGGAGGCCCCTGACCTAATATTAAAAGTTACAATGTATTCATGTGTATAAACAAACCTTTGTGAAAGAACATTCCCACATAATAATACTCAAAAGATTTTTCTTTTTTTTACATTAAAAAGCACTTGCTGGGCCTCCCTGGTGGCGCAAGGGGTTAAGCACAGCACTGTGAAACTAACTGCAGCCTCTGAAGCACAAGTTCAATCCCTAGCCAGCCAGGGGGCTACCCACATGGTGCATCAGATCTCTCCTGTCCTGTCTGCTGCTCCTCTCAGCAGTGTATTTCAGTCAGTCAGCCTGATCTGCTCCCTACTGTCTCTGGTGAATTCTCTGACCCCCAGCACCTCTGGCCTGTACTCCAGTTCTTATATGCATAAATAAATAAATCTTTAAAATAAATAAAATAAAAAACCTCCTGTAACCATGAGTTTTTTTTTTAAGATTTGGCATCCAAATATTTTAAACATTATAATAGAAATGTACATGAAAATCTGCCAGTGTGCACACCTCTACAAGTCCAGATCAGGTTGAATTTTAAAGAGTTTGCTTTTCACTTGGACTTAAAAGAATTTAGGTAAATGCAATAATCTGAATTGGTAGGAATGAGTGTGTGATGAAAAGGGTTAAGAGTGCTGGGCTTAAAGACAAGCTTTATCTTTGCAAATAAGTTATGTGGTGTAAAGTAGAAATCATTCGAGTATAAAAATCAAGATATTTCTCTTTCACTTGACTCTTCTGGAAACATGACAAATCCCAAAGAATTTGGGAATTGATTACATTTGGAATATGATTATAGCAAGGTGAGATCAAACTTTCCCACTCAGTTCTTGCTTAGGAGCTACATTGTTTATCTTATTTGTCCTAGTTTTGACTATTTGTAATCTGCACACTTGCCGTAGGTCAGAGTCAGAAAGAACCAGAGAGTTAGAGGTAACTATGTTAGAGGTAAACTAAGACTGAACAATTTGTCCCCAATCTGGAATCTTCCTGTGACTGCTGTTGTCTGTTACTCAACTCCCTGCTCTTATCTGAGTCAGAGCCACATGTGTCCACAGGAACAGCAAGGGGAGGTCTAAAGGGAAGGCATCAGATGCACATGTTGCTTGCTATGTGGCAATGGTCAACCTCAAACTGCTTGCCATGGACAGCCTTCCTCTCAGCCAAAGCTGGTTCCAGGCTTGTGAATGCCAAATGTCCACACAGGTGTGCTGTAAGCCCTCTTCCTTCCCTGTCTATATACATTGTCAACACAGGAACTTTATTTATTTATTTGTTTGTTTGTTTGTTTGTTTATTTATTTAAGCATACAAGAACTGAGGTACAGGCCAGAGGTGGGGAGGGTAAGAGGATTTGCCAGAGACAGAGTGGGGAACAGAACAGGCAGACTGACTGAAATAACTGCTGAGGGGAGCAGCAGGCAAGAGAGGCAAGATCTGCTGCACCATGTGGATATCTCTGTGGCTGGCCAGGGATCGAACTTGTGCTGCAGAGACTCTGGGCAGCTTCACAGTGCTGTGCTTAATCCCTTGTGCCACCAGGGAGGCCCCAACACAGGAACTTCGGAAGGTTGTTAGGATGGAGCACAGGACCATCTTGGGGATATGGGGAATGAGCACATCTTGGTAGCTGAGTTGAGGGGAAGTTCAGCCTGTCCTCATGGGACTTTCCTGCCTGGCAATATCAGAACACATGGAACAGCTTAACTGGAGAACAAGGTCAATTTCATGTCCTGAAATTTAATTTTCAGTTGACTATAGTCCATCAAAAAGCTGCTTGGTGAGTGAGATTTGATGTTACAATATTTCTGAGTCTGATTTGTCTCATCATCACAGTTAATTTTTGCATTTGGCTCATAACAAATATTTAGCTGTTTTGCGACATTTGTCAGAAGCAATAAACATTCCGTTGTTATGTTCTATGATGTGAGAGAAATGCTTTAATTTCAACAAGATGTGAGACATCCTATTCACAACTCACCACCACTCCCAAATGTCCCTGTCTCAGTGAAGTCAGAGCCATCTCGTTGCCCAAAGCTGGAAGAATCTATCCACATTCCTTACACTTTAAACTCAAATTTCTTTAATTGCTGGGGATTCCACTTCAAAAAACTTGTTTTCGATCATTAATTCCTTTTTACAACATCTATCATAAGAATTATTGCAGGAAACTTCTAGTACATTTCTGCCTGCCTGCTTGCCTCCCTGTGCATGCTTCCTATTTCCATCAGTGCCACACAGGATCCTAAGGCACAACTCTGCCCTAAAGCTCCCCCCACAAATTCTACTTTGACTCTCTGTTGTGTGGGAAAAAATGTAAACGGTTTGAGCACATACAAATTTCTTCACTACATGGTTCCTAACTTTCAGTTTTCTATCAAGAAAGGGCTCTCCTTCTCCACTCCTTCCCCATCCCTTTTGTATTTCTGCAACCACTGGAACACATCAAAATATGCAATGTTGGGGGCCTCCATGGTGGTGCAAGGGGTTAAGCACAGCACTGTGAAGCTGTCTGCAGCCACTGCAGCACAAGTTTGACTTCTGGTCAGCAAGGGAGCTACCCACATGGCACAGCAGACCTCTCCTGTCTCCCCCGCTGCTCCCCTCACCAGTGTATTTCAGTCAGTCTGCCTGTTCTGCTCCCCACTCTGTCTCTGGTGAATCCTCTCACTCCCACACCTCTGGCCTGTACCCCAGTTCTTGTATGTATAATAAATAAATGTTTAAAAAAATGCAATGTATCTCATAGAATATTTGGACATAGAGAATTTTCTCCATTTTTAATAACCTCATCCCCTCCTTTATCTGGTAGATTCCTCAAATCAAATAAATAAAAAATCTATTAAATGAGGAAGCATTCTAATATACTCAATGACAAAATGTTGCCCTAGCATATATTCCATATGAAATTTGTATCTAACTCAATTATGAAAAGTATCAAGTAATATTGAAAATGTTTATTTGCATTTCTCTTACCCACTGAACTATAACGTCCTTAATTAAATCATCATCATAGCTTTTGTTTTCTTTGTATCTCACAATCCTGCACAGGACTGGCTTGCTTTTTCACTCAACATTATTTTTCTAAGTCATCCATATTGGTTTGTTCAGAGGCAGTTATTTTACAGCCTATTATAATATATGTGTATATGTATATATTATATGTATATGTATAATATATGTATATATTATAATATATGTATATATGTACAGTTTTCTAGAAGTATTAAAATATTTTTATCTATTTTCCCATCAATGGAGTTTTGTGTGATTCTCAGGTTGTTGTTGTTAATGATGAGGAGGGTTATGACAATGATTAGACATTGCTGCTATCAAGTCTTACACACATCTCCAGGTACACATATGTAGGGTTTTCCTAGAGTATCTAGAAAAAGACACCTGAATCATGTGCTTTCTCAATTTCTCTAGATAATAAAAATGTTTCCCAAAATGATTTGCAAAAATATAGGTCTTTTTTCAAAACTATATTGGCCAGTCTCAACTTTGATTGGCCTAGATTAAAAAAAAAGTAATGTTTGGGGTTATCTTTTAAATGGAAATCAATAATATCTCTGTCAGGAGAAAAAGTTCATTTTGCATTGTTTTAAACAAGAATCATTTCCAATGCTATCAGTTGTCTACTAATTCCTAAGCTAAAGCATTTGTATTACTGTCAGTTTCCAACCAGGGCTACCTTTTCAGGGCTGTAAGATAGCATGGTATAAAGACAGTCAACCCAGTATACACACCCCAGCAGAATCAAATAATCCTTGGAGGATCTGTTAGTCAGAAATCTATAAATTACAGCTGGTTGGCCAAATCCAGTAACAGCCAAAAACCTGTTTTTGTACCGCATAGAAGCTAAGATTTCTTTTAACATTTTAAGGGATTTTTAAAAAGATATATACTAGAAACACGTGTGGACAAAGCCTAAAACTTTAGCTATCTGACCCTCCACAGAACAGGTGGTGCTAGTCACTATGCAAAATTCCCTTGAGAAGGCAGTCAAAAACCTCTTTAGCTCTTGACAAGAGCAATTTATTTTTTTTCTCCTGGCAGAATATACAAATTTATATTTTTTCCAGTGATGTGTATAAAGTCAGGTGAGTAAAACTTGAGTTCATGTCTCAGTTTTAATTGAGACCTATTAATTAATGAGATTATGCATCTTCTTACATGCTATGGTCATTTGTAGTTAGTTCTGATTTTAATGCCTGCCCATGTCTTTCCATCTATACTAATAATGTTCTACTTTTATGTGTTGAAAGAGCTTTCCTTCATTCATCTCTTGTTTTTTATTTTTGATACAGAAATTTTTTAAAGATTTATTTTATTTATTTATGCATACAAGAGGTGGGTATTGGCCAGATATATGGGGCGGGGGGTGTGAGAGGATTCATCAGAGAGAATGGGGAGCAGAACAGGCAGATTGACAGAAATAACTGCTGAGGGGAGCAGCAGGAGAGACAGGAGAGGTCTGCTGTGCCATGTGTATATCTCCCTGGCCTGGGATTGAACTCGTGCTGCAGTGGCTGCCTATAGCTTCATAGTGCTGAGGTTTAACCTCCTTGCACCACCAAGGAAGCTCTCAATACAGAATTTTTTGACTAACAAAAATAGAATTTAATTTGTAATTAAATTTATCAATGAACTTTTTAATCTTTGAAATCATTCCATATCACAAAATCGTAAAAATGTATCCCTTTGATATAATTCTAACTCTTTTAACACTTTTTTACCTATCTCATTTAAGTCCCTGATTCATGAAAACTAACTTTTATATTATATAGAAGTGCATCTTTTTTTCCATCTGTAAGTTACAACAATATTTGGAGAATTCTAAAATCTTTCACTATCCAAATATAATGTCAACTCTTCATAGATCATTTTCTACCTTGTGTATCTTCATTCTATTCCATACATCTATTTTTTTGAACCAATAAAATACTAATTAGTAAATTGCTAAGTTACTAACAAAATAAATGTTTTAGTTTTGTTAACTAGTTTATATCCCCTCTACCTTGTTCTTCTTTTTCAGGACTGTCTTAGCTAGAATTTTCCCTTTGTCTTTCCATATGCATTTTAAATTAGTTTATCAGATTTCTAAAAAAAAAAAAAAAAAACAACTTTGGGGCATGAACACTTGATTGACATTTAACTAAATATATAGATTAATTTGAGGAAAACTTGTATTTTTATTACAGTGAACATTTGATTCTAGGTGCCTGGTTTGTCTCTTTATTACCTGTTAACCCCGTTACCTAGTTTTCAATATCTTCCCGTGAAGATTTACCACTTGCATGTATCTTAAAAGATTTATTTCTAGAAAATATTTTTATATTTATATTTATATAGTTATCTATGTATAAAAATACATATTTGATATTGTAGATAGGTCTTTTTAAGATTGTGTTTTCTAACTTTGTTTCTCTTGTATAAAAATACAATCAAATTTATAATACTGATTTTATATAAAATAATCATGTTTTCTCTTATAAACACTAATATTTTTTATAGATTCCGTCGGTTTTTCAATTTTGATAACCATTTTATTTTCAAAGGGTGGTTTTGTCACTATTTGCTTAGTTATTTTCACCTTCTCCCTCCCCCTTTATCTTCCTCCCTTTCTCTCTCTCTCTACAAAAATGATAGATAGATAGATTTCATTTCTATATTTAGATATTTCAATTTATCTTTTTTCAGTTGTGCTGAGGTCCAAGAATGCATTATTTATAATGAAAAGTCTTTGAAATTCATTGGAGCTTATTTAATAATTTAGTATATAATAAATGTTTATAAATGCTACATATGTTTTAAAAATGTGTGTTCTCCAATTCTGGGGTGACATATGTTTCCATCAGGCAAGATTTTGCTATTATTATTCATATATTCTATATTCTTACTTATCTGTGCATATGACCTATCAAATATTGAGGACTATGTACTAAAATGGCCCATAATTATGGTGAATTATCAATTTTCTCTTGTACTTCTGTCATTTTTGCTGTACATTTTTAACATTTATGCTACAAGGTATAACCAAGTTTAGATCTCTATCATCCTGCTGAAATGATTAGTCTCTTTTTTTGGTAAAATTCTAGTCAATTTTAGCTGATTATGATATGGGTTAATTATATGTTTGATATCTTTTTCTACCAATTTCCTTTCAACTGTTCTGTGGCTTTTTTTTTTTAGGTGTGTCTCTTGTAATAGAACATAGTTGGATTTTGTTTATTTGCTGTATAATAACCTATATCTTCTAACTGGAGAATTATTTACAATTATATTGTTGTGATTAAATATATTTAGGGTTTTTGCTACCATTCTACTTTGTACTTTCTGTATATCTTGCTATTATTTCACTTTTTTCCTTTCATTATCTTATTTATTTAATTCTAGTTTTGTTTCTGCAAGATTTGGTCTCATGCACACCATTTTTATGCTTAGTGGTTATGCTAGTAATTTTAGCATGTACAATTAACCTAATAAAGTCTAAAATTAACCAATATCATTATCCTGCTTTCCAACAATATAAGTAAGCACAATGCACTGTAATTATAATCAACATTTTCCCAAGTTATACATCACCATCAGCCAGTATTCTAGTTGATCTTCTTTATCCCCATACATTATTTTTTATTTTTGGTCAATGTTTACTTAGAAGAATCTATGTTGTTACTATTTTCTTTGTTCATCATTCCTTCTGCCATATCAGATCTTCTGTCTGTTATCATCATTTTGTCTCATAAATTCATCTCCATGAAGTTCCTTTAGTAAGAGCCAGGTGGTGATAATCCTCTCCGCTGGTGTTTTACATGGCCTAGTTGGGACTACTTTACTATACATTTTTAACTTGGGTATTTTCAACCCTTAAATCTGTATAAATCCTTACCTGATGCCCATCTGAAGACTGACCTAATCATGAATTTCCACAGTGTAAATTTATCAACCTGAGTCAAGAGTGAAAAAAGCAAGTATATTAATGTCCAGGAAGACGAAGACGAAGAGTAGAGAGTGGGAATGGGATTTGAATTTCTTATTTTCTTCTTTCTTATTCACCTTTTCACTGCAGATGTTTCTTATCAGTGGCCTCAGCTTTCTGTTGTAATATAATTGGAAAATGCTGGGATTGGCTGCTTTTCACTGCCAGAAGCCAAGTGAACAGAGACAGAAACTGAATCTGTAACATACACTTCGATGTCTGAAAGCTACTGATCTGAGACAATGGGGGTATTTTACCCTAAAAGCCAGTTGTAACATTTCATCTCAAGCTGGTCATTTTCGGGTGAACTAAACCAAGACAGTTAATCACAAAGGAATTTCTCACCTCAGCAGCCCATCAAGGTCAGCGCACTTGCTTTGTCACATCCTCAGAGTTTGTGGTAGCCCCTTTGTCATCTGGACACAGGTACACCTTGATTTCCTGCATCTGGGAAAGCATCTTTTCTTTCTTGATGGTGTCAATGTCCAACTCTTCTTCAGACACCACTGGGGCAGAACTCAGTTCAAAACAAGATTTTCAGTTTAAAGAAAACAGATCATTAATTACATGGTATTGTTCCTTCCTCCCTACCCCTTATTAGCAGTAATCTCTGATCTGACATTTCACCTTGTCCTGGACTCGGTTTTGTGTGAAATTCTTGACTCATACAAGTCCTCTTCAAATTGATGCTGCTGGTCACAAAATGAGGCCTCCTTAAATGTCCCCAGGGTTCACAGTCACTTCTGGATTCCTGGGCTCCATGTTTTTGATTTCTGAGGTTTTTCTTCATTTTCTTGTGACTCAGTGGTACACTTAAATAGTCTCTACAAATGTTTCATCAAGCATTTGTCAGTATTACATACAAGGAAATCTTTTAGGATCTACTCTCAAATTTTAAATGAGTTACCATTAACTTTTAGCTCAAAGTTTGGAGGCACTTGCATAAACAAATCTGAGCATCTTATTTTCTACTGAACTACCAGAATATCTTCCAAAGTAACTTCTCCCATTTAAAATATTTGTGCAAATTGGAAAACAGAACCTATCTTGAAACATTTAATTAGAAGACCAGGTCTGAGAGTTTAACTTGCATTTCCTGTTGATAAGGGAAATTTGGGATTATTGTGGTCAAGGCATTTCCCACCCCTCTCTCGACATTGTTATGTTAATCAGAGGAAATGTATTGAAATTTCAATGCACATGGCCCCATGTGAAGAAACGGAGGACTGACAAAAAGAGTTTTGTAATTCTTTTTAATTCACTATCAACTATGTAAGGTTGAAATAACATTTTGGTAATTTAGCTAAAAACTAATAAAAATTAAGCACTGAGGTGTTAAAGATCTAGATTTCTCACTGAATGAAGTTTAGTTACTCAATCCTCCTTGTAAAGTGAGAAAAATAGTGTCCCATTTTTGAATTCCCCCAAAAGGGTCAATAGGTACAAAATAGGTCTCTTGTTACCTTGGTGCGGGAACAAGTGGTCAGTCATGGCCCATGGGTTTGTTACTATCTAATGCAGATTATTTTGCATAAAGGCCAAGAGAAGCTTCTGTTCTTGTTCAAGTCCTTTGCCCCTCTCTAAATCTCTTCCTAATCAAAGCGAACGGTATCTCCTAAACTTCTACCCTTTCCTAATCAAAGAAGCAATCTCTGCTCTCCCTTTCATGACCAGGAAGAATGTAATTTTGAGAATTCATCCATTTCTGGGTGTATCAGTAAGCATGTTATCTATAAGATTCTCATTTCTAATCTGAGTAAGGATAAGGTCACCACCCCCTCCTTGTCCATCAGGTTGAAGTCTCCTGCTCTCGGTCCTTGATGGTCCTGGTCTTAAAACAAAGGATAAATATTCCTAAATCACTTTATTTTCTTAAGAAATGTGAACTCCTCATACTTATGTTAATAAGTTGATAGTTTTTCCTTGCTAATTCATCTCCTAGTGCTGTTTTGCTCTCTCTTCCAGTCCAAGAAAAATGCAAAGGGATGTGTGATGATTTCATTTGCATCCCCACAATTTAAAAGGAACTGGGCCTGTGAAAAATTGTTATTTGTGATGCCTTTTAAAAAACAGAGTCAGGGAATCATCACAGAGAAACTGCATTATCTGTCTTATTTAAGCTGGGTCTAAGACCTCTGGACTTGGCCAAAAGTAATTGTTTTAAGAAGCCATCAAGGATGGGCGGAGCAACATGGCGGCGAGGAGACACTGCGAGTAAGATCTCCCATTAAAAAAAGTTAATAGGGAGGAAAAGCGGCAGGTCCCAGTGAGAACTGGGACACGGAAGATAAACGGGTGACTCCAGCAAACTGCCCAAAGAAGAAAGTGGCCATAAAAGAGGACCAGAAGGGAGGAAAGCGCAAAACCCTGCTCCCCTCCCCCGCCCACAGAGGCGGCACTCTCCGACCAGCAGAGAGGAGGAAAACAACAAACTAAAAGGACCAACAAGAACAAAAGACACAGCAAGCGGGACTGTGAGTGGAAAGGAACTATTTCAGCCACCACACCCCGTGAACGGGAGCTGTGGAGAATCCTGCAGGATCCGCCGCGGCGGTGCGCTCCAGGCGCCATTAAAGAGAGACCCCGCCCCCCAGGAGGAGACCAGCACCAGCACACAGCCCCGGGCCACCCATCCCACGGGGTGGAAAATCAGCTCCCCAAGGGCTCTAGGAGAGATCTCTGGCACCACCTAGCGACTTGAAGCCAGCAGAGGCTCCTGGAGGAGCCAGTGGCTGGGGAGTTAGCCCATGCCGGGCCCCTTCCGACCAGTAGTCTAAGCCCACAGGAGGAGCGAGCACCCACAGCCGGGGCAGACCAGGCGTGCAGAAGAGTGTGCCTGAGACCGGACGCGCAGGGAGTGTGTTCCACATCACCATTTTAGAACCGGGACATTTCTTCAGTAAAGACTATATTTCTTCAGTAAAGAAGGCTTCCTCAGGAGCCAGAGGTGAACGGGGGAAGTCCGCCCACGCCAGGCCCCCTCTGGCCTGCAGTCCAAGCCCAGAGGGGGAGCAGGAACCCACCGCCGGGGCAGACCAGGCGCACAGGGGAGTGTGTCCTCACATCGGCATTTTAGAACAGGGACCTTTCTCCAGTAAAGACTGCTTGAAACTGACATATGGCTCTAGGAGGAACCAGAGGGGAGCAGAGAAGCTCGCCCAAGATGCCGGCCAGTCCCAACAACACACTGTCCCAACGCATACGGCAAATTGGAAAACAGACAGTAGGGAGTAGAAGAACCACACGCAACCTAGCAACTCCCCAGGGAAAAAGCACACCACAAAAAGAAAACCAGCCCCCAGATTGCAACGACAGTAACTTGGAAGAACTTCTGAGCCTTCCAGAAAGAGAATTTAAAATTGCCGAGATTAAAAAACTGACAGAAGTCATAAAGGAAAATAATGATAAGGGAAAAATAATCAATGATCAGAAGAATGCAATTGAGTCCCTAGAGAGGGAAAACAATGGTCAGAAGAATGAAATTGAGTCCCTAAAGAGGGAAGTAAAAGAAATGCAGGAGATCAAAGAATTAATGGAAGAACTAAAGAATTCTGGGAAAAGCAATGAAAGCAGAATAGATGAAATGGAAGAACGAATAAGTACTCTTGAAGACACAGAAATAAAAAGAACCAAAACAGAAAAGGAAAGAGAAGTACAAAGGAAAAAGAACGAAGAAAGACTTCGGGAACTATCTGACTCCATGAGGAAAGGAAATATAAGAGTTATAGGAATACCAGAAGGAGAGGAGAGAGATGTAGGAACAGAGAAAATATTCTAAGAGATAATTGAAGAGAACTTCCCAAATGTGAAGAAGGAGCTGAAAATTGATATACAAGAAGCAAGAAGAACACCAAACTTCCACGACGAAAGGAAAAATACAGCAAGACACATAATAGTAAAGCTCCCAAGAATCCAGGACAAGGAAAAAATAATGAAGCTGGCAAGAGGGAAGAAACAGATAACATTCAAAGGAAAACCAATCAGGCTGACATCAGACTTCTCTGAAGAAACACTACGGGCAAGGAGAGAGTGGAGGGACATAGTCAACAGACTCCAAGAAAACAGATGCCAACCAAGAATACTCTATCCCGCAAAGCTCTCCTTCCTCTTTGAAGAAAGAATATGGACCTTCCCAGACAAACAGAAACTCCAGAATTTCATTACAACTAAACCCCCAATCCAAAAAATACTACAAGGAGTCCTAAAGCCAGAACCTCAGAGGGACGAATAACAATGAAAGAAGGCCAAAAAAAAAAAGTTATTAAAAGAATAAATAAATAAAATCAAAGGAAAGAAAATCACAATGGCAAATACAGATGCTAACATATCAATATTAACTCTAAATGTAAATGGACTAAACTCTTCAATAAAAAGACACAGAGTTGCAGCCTGGATTAAGAAACAAAACCCAACCTTTTGCTGTCTCCAGGAAACACATTTAGCTACAAAAGATAAAAATAGGCTCAAAGTTAAAGGATGGAAAACAATCCTACAAGCAAATGGACCAAAAAAGAAAGCAGGAACAGCTATACTTATATCAGATAAAACAGACTTCAAACTCAAAAAAATAAAAAGAGACCCCAGTGGTCACTACATTATGATCAAGGGGACAATACTTCAAGAAGAAATAACACTCATTAACATATACTCACCAAACGAAGGAGCACCAAAATATATCAGACAACTGTTGTCCTCTCTGAAAACAGACATCAGAGAAAACACATACGTAGTGGGAGACTTCAACACACCACTATCAACAATGGATAGATCAACAAGACAAAAAATAAGTAAAGACACTAAAGCTCTAAATAAGGACCTAGAGCATTTGGGCTTAACAGACATCTATAGAACACTAAACCCAAAAAAAAACGGAGTACACATTTTTCTCAAGCGCACATGGATCATTCTCCAGGATCGATCACATACTGGGGCACAAGACAAACATCAACAGATACACCAAGATTGAAATCATACCAACCATCTTTTCTGACCATGAAGGCATCAAACTAGAAATAAACCATAAAAAGAAGGCAAGGAACTATTCTACCTCATGGAGATTAAAAACCAAACTACTGGAAGACCACTGGACTAATAAGGAGATCAAAGAAGAAATTAAAAAATTCTTTGAATTGAATGACAAGGAGGACACTAATATCCTAAATGTATGGGATGCAGCAAAAGCAGTAATAAGAGGAAAATATATAGCAATAGAAGCTCACATCAAAAAACAAGAAAGAACTCAAAGAAACAACCTAACCTAACCTCGAAGCTCAGAGATCTAGAAAAAGAACAACAAAAAAACCCCAAAACCAGTAGAAGAAAAGAAATAATAAAAACCAAAGCAGAAATAAATGAAATTGAAACTAAAAAAACAATCCAAAAGATCAATGAAACCAAGAGCTGGTTCTTTGAAAAAATCAATAAAATAGACAAACCCCTAGCCAGGCTCACAAAGGAAAAAAGGGAGAAAGCACAAATAAACAGGATCATAAATGAAAGAGGAGAAATCACAACGGACAAAGCAGAAATCAAAAGAATAATCAGTAACTACTATGAACAGTTATATGGAAACAAGTTCAACAATCTAGAGGAGATGGACAAATTCCTACAACTCTACAATCACCCAAAGCTAGATAAAGAAGAAATAGAACACCTAAACAGACCAATTACAAGCAGCGAAATTGAAATGGTAATCAAAAACCTTCCCAAAAACAAAAGCCCAGGGCCTGATGGATTTACAAATGAATTCTACCAAAGATTCAGAGACAAATTAGTGCCTATCCTTCACAAACTCTTCCAAAAAATTGAGAAGGAAGGGACAATACCAAACACGTTCTATGAAGCCAACATTACACTAATACCAAAACTGAATAAGGACAACACAAAAAAGGAAATCTACAGGCCAATCTCCCTAATGAACACTGATGCAAAAATCCTCAATAAAATTTTAGCTATCAGAATCCAACAATGTATCCATAAGATAATTCACCACGACCAAGTAGGATTCATTCCAGGGACACAAGGATGGTTTAACATCCGAAAATCAATCAACGTTATCCAACACATCAACAAAAAGAAATATAAAAACCATATGATAATATCAATAGATGCTGAGAAAGCTTTCGACAAAGTGCAACACCCATTCATGATAAAAGCCCTTGAAATTCTTGGGATACAAGGAACATACCTCAACATCATAAAGGCCATCTATGACAAGCCAACAGCCAGTATCATCCTCAATGGTGAAAAGCTGAAAGCAATTCCATTAAGATCTGGAACAAGACAAGGATGTCCACTCTCACCACTGCTTTTCAATATAATACTGGAAGTCCTAGCCAGAGCAATAAGACAAGAGAAAGACATCCAAGGAATCCAAATAGGAAAAGAAGAAGTCAAACTATCACTATTTGCAGATGATATGATAATATACATAGAGAACCCCAAAAACTCCACAGAAAAACTAATTCAACTTATCAATCAATTCAGTAAAGTGGCAGGATACAAAATCAACACGCAAAAGTCAGTAGCCTTCCTATACACAAGCAATAAATCTGAAGAAGAAGAAATAAAAAAAAACATCCCTTTTATTATTGAAACAAAAAAAATCAAATATTTGGGAATAAATCTAACAAAAGAGGTAAAGGACCTATACAAAGAAAATTATAAAACACTGTTAAAAGAAATAGAAGAAGACACAAAGAAATGGAAAGACATCCCCTGCTCATGGATTGGAAGAATAAACATTATCAAAATGGCCATCCTACCAAAAGCAATATACAGATTCAATGCTATTCCAATCAAAATTTCAATGTCATTCTTCAAAGAAATAGAACAATTATTGATGAAATTCATATGGAATCACCAAAAACCCCGAATAGCCAAAGCTCTCCTGAAAAAAAACAGAAGGGAATGGAGGCATCACACTCCCAGACTTCAAACTCTACTACAAAGCCATAATCATCAAAACTGCATGGTATTGGAACAAGAACAGACATACAGACCAATGGAATCGAATAGAAAATCCAGAAATAAACCCACAGATTTATGGTCAACTAATCTTTGACAAAGGAGCAAAGACTATGCATTGGAGCAAAGAAAGTTTGTTCAATAAATGGTGCTGGGAAAACTGGGTCGCTACATGCAAAAGAATGAAGCTTGACCACTACCTCACACCATACACTTGACATAAGACCTGAAACCATAAAATATATAGAAGGAAATATAGGCGAAACACTACGTGATTTGCACATCAAAGACATCTTTACAGACACATCACCCAAAGCAGTGATAGTGAAGGCAAAGATAAACAGCTGGGACTACATCAAATTAAAGAGCTTCTGCACAGCAAAAGAGACAATAACAAAAACAAAGAGAAACCCCACCAACTGGGAGAACATTTTTGCACCCAACACTAATGATAAAGGACTGATCACAAAAATCTGCAAAGAGCTGATGAGACTCAACAACAACAAAGAAAATAATCCAGTCAAAAAATGGGCAGAAGAGCTAAAAAGAAACTTCTCTGAAGAGGAAATGCAAATGGCCAACAGGCATATGAAAAAATGTTCAACATCACTTGTCATCAGGGAAATGCAAATCAAAACTACCATGAGATACCATCTTACACCAGTGAGAATGGCACATATTAAAAAAACTAGCAACAACAAAGGTTGGCGAGGGTGTGGAGAAAAAGGAACTCTTCTGCACTGTTGGTGGGAGTGCAAACTGGTGCAACCACTATGGAGAGCTGTGTGGAGATTTCTGGACCTACTAAACATAGAGCTTCCATATGATCCAGCAATTCCACTCCTAGGTATTTACCCAAAGGACACAGAAACATCAATTCCAAAGAACACCTGCACCCCTATGTTTATAGCAGCACTGTTTACAATAGCTAAGCTTTGGAAACAACCCAAATGCCCAAAAATAGATGACTGGATCAAGAAGATGTGGTACATATATACCATGGAATATTACTCAGCATTCAAAAAAGATAAACACATGCAATTTGCAGCAACATGGATGGCGCTGGAAGGGATCATGCTCAGCGAAATAAGCCAAAAAGAAAAAGAAAAATACCGGATGGTCTCACTCATAGCAGGAATCTAGAAAACTTAAATAAGGGACCAGGAAAATGATTAACTATAAGAAAGTGAAAATCAAAATCAACAAAAAACTATGAACCAGAGACACTTTTAGGGGGGCGGGGGCGGGAGGGGATGGATTGGGGTCAGAATGGGGGGGGCTGCAATTGTATGGGGAATATAAAAATAAAATTTATTATTTATAAAAAAAAAAGAAGCCATCAAGCAAACAATTGTTTGAGAAGTCATTGCATTATAAAGACTGATGATTATGGACTTTTTACAGGATAGGATCAGTATCCACAATTATGTATAGCCAAGAATAGTCTAAAGTTAGCACCAATTAACTTTTCTTTAAACCACTAACCTCTTTTCTTCTCATAAAAAAAATCCTATCTTGGCCTCCCTGGTGGTGCAAGGGGTTAAGACGCAACCTATGACTATGAAGCTCTCCCAGCCACTGCAGCAGGAGTTCAATCTCCTCCTCCCACCCCCAACCCGCAAACCAAATGGCACAGCGGACCTCTCCTGACTCGCCCACTGCTCCCCTCAGCAGTGTATTTCAGTAGATCTACCTGTTCTGCTCCCCACTCTGTCTCTGGTGAATCTTCTCACCCCCCACACACCTGGAGTATACCCCAGTTCTTGTATGCATAAATAAATAATTTTTTTTTAAAAGTCCTATCTTTTTATTTCCCTCTTTGGGAAACTATTTGGGTTTTCTACCTTATTCTGTGCTCCCAAATTGCAATTCTTTGATCCCAAATAAACACCACTTGCTTTTCTAATTGCCACCTGAACTTTTAGGTTGACAGTCCAAATTACAGTTGAGATGCTTCCCAGTGGTTTTAACTTAGCCAAACTCCTTATGCTCATTTGTGGGGTAATTACACCCATATTTTAGGGTTATTGTGAGGATTAAGTAGTATTTACAACATGCACAAAAAAAAAGAAGTAATGCATAGAGATATGGAGAGAGTACTTGAACTGTCTACACATTTGATTTCTCTATATTAATGTATATTTAATGATTGAAGGATGCCAATTTTGTCAATGCAAAGGAACTCTTCTTTCTAGCAGAGAGTCATTTTGATATCAAAACAAAGGTAATTCCAAGTTCAAGAAATTCCACCTATATTTCAGTGAATTACCCAACGGGGGTATGTGTGTGTTAGTGTGTATGTGTGTGCGTGCAATTACATGTGATTGGAAGGTGAAAAGGAATCAATGTTAAACCTACGTATACACTTGACATTGAACTAAAAATCATGGAAATAAACAAACAAACAAACAAAAAAAAAAAAAAAACCACAAATAGGGCCTCCCAGGTGGCGCAGCGGTTGAGCTTTGGGTTGCGAAGCTGCCCGCGGCCTCTGCGGCGCCGGTTCGATCCCCGGCTGCTCCCCGGCCACCAGAGGAGGGTCCCACATGGTACGCAGACCTCTCCTGCCGCCCGCTGCTCCCCTCAGCAGTGTACCTAGGTCCTTCTGCCTGCTCTGCTCCCTGCTCTGGCTCTGGTGAGTTCTCTCACCCTCCCGCGCTTCTGACAGTACCCAGTGCATGTATAAACAAAAACAAACAAACAAACAAATAAATAAAACATGCCTCTATAAAAAAAAAAAACACAAACAAACCAGGGGATATTTAGTTTTGGGCTCTTTGACACAGCTGTAAAGACAGCTGTAAAGACAGCTTTTACAAAGGAATAGCAAAAAGCATTTTTGTGCAAAAAAAAAAAAATTTTTCTTGCTTTTTTAACTTCCTGGGAAAGAATCACAAATCCTACATGAAAATGATGTGTTGCTTGGCTGCATTAAAATGACAGGGGTCCAGACAAGTTACAGCTAATTTTAGTAGGTACAGCAGACACACACTTCAGCTTATTTTTCTCCCGCTCTATTCACTCCCATCCCAACCTCTCAGGTACACACATTACAAGACTCCCTAGTCAGGAGGTGGAAGTGGAGAGTTTCAGTAGAGTGGAGCTCTTGAAATCATAATTGCTTAGACCAAGAAAAAGAAAGGAAAGGAAGAAAGAGATGAGCGGGAAAGCAAAGGAGGAGGAGGAAGGAAGAAGACAAGGAGAGAGGGAGAGAAAACAAGAAAAAGGAAGGAAGCTTAGATGAAGGAAAGACACTGGAGAGTGAGAACGACGCAAAATGAAGAGGGTGAGAAAATGTTTTTGTCTCAGGTCAACTAGAGAGAAACAGAACCTGCAAGAGCACTTCGGAATCCTCAGAGGCGACGCATTGTTTTCTTGAAGCCCCGAAGCTAAGCAATTCCAAGAATGTTTGGCAAAGCTCTTTTGGGAAGGGTGTGCAGGGCGAACGAAGGGCGGGGGCTTCTCCTACAGCCCCCCCACCGCCCCCTCCCTCGCCCCCTTCGCAGGACGTGACAGGGTTGGGGAGACCCAGCGGAAACCTTCAGGTCACCCAGGGAACTGCTCATCTCGCGGGTCCTGCGGCGGCGAGGCGGAGGTGGGGTGAGCGGGGCGCGCGGGGATGTGTAAGTGGCGAAGCTGGACCGAGCGCAGGCGGGAGCAGCGCCCAACTCCCCGCGCGGGATCCACCGCGAGGCCACGGTGAGTGTCTCCGGGGGCGGGGGGCAGGGGATCCCCGGGTTCCCCCGCGCCTCCGGGACCGGGCCGAAGCGGGCCCGGAACCTCGCAGGAGCCAGACCTGGGCGCGGCGCCCCTCCGGGCGCGCCCGGGGGCGCACGGACTGACCGGCGCGCGCCAGGCACCCAGCCGCCCGGCCCCGCGCGCTCATTGGTCGGGACGTGTCTGCTCTGCAGCCTCCAACTTCTCCCGAATCCCACTGGTGAGTCCCGGGAGAAGAAGCCGGCACCTGGAGCTGAGGGACCAGGGTCCGAAGGGCGCGAGAGCCTGGGGGCTGGGAGTGGGTGGGACGCACGCGGAGGGCACCGCGGGCCAAGGGAGCAGCTGTTCTGGGGGGCGCAGGAAACTGGTTCCTCTGCTCCAGTCCCGGGCGATCTAAGGGCCCCGAGCGCCCGGGACCGTGCAGCCGGGGGCGAGGGAGGCGTGCCCTTGGAAGGAGCCGCCGCTGGGATCTGGAGATTGAGGACGGAGTGGGGTGACCGCTGGAGGGCTCCGCAGGTGAGGTCAGGTTCATTTCCATAGCGCCCGGTAGCTTCAGTCTGGGGAGTTATGTTTGCTTCGGAGATCGCGCTACCAAAATCCTTCGGGGCTGATTTGGAAGCTGGGAATTTGCCATTCCGCTGCACAGACACTGATTTTTATTTTTTTAAAGCAAGGTTTGTTTTCATTTTGGTTTCTGTTGAATTTTTTTCCTCCTTGGTAATTCATTTTTCTATTTTTACTTTTCCTAATCTAAAGATCTCTTCATTATCCCACCTCTTCATCTTGCTCCGAACCTTAGTTTCCTATTATATAATTTATGCTGAGAGAGGGCTTAAATCACACCAGGGTTGGTTGGCGGGAGTAGGGACGAGTTATTTTGTATAGCAAAGTTCATTAATGAATCGATCTCTGTTTGTATTCTTTGAAAATACGGCTCTTTGCAACCGAACACTGCTCTTTGGCGCCTTGATCAAGTCTGTTCCTCCCTATATATAATGTAAACGGTAATTTTATTAAACTGGAAAGTAGAACCTGAGTTGCAATGTCAGCATTTGGAAGCTGCTAGTCGGCAGATCTGCTATGGAGGCGTGTTGCTTCTTCACTCTTTTGCATTACTGTCGGGTGTTAGAACTTAAAAGGAAAAAAAATATACAGTTGTTTCTTGGCCTCGGTGCTGTTTCTCTGATTGTAGAGCCACACTGCTTATGGGAGTAATGTGGTTGGGACTTTGTGAGAACTCCACATATCAGGCCCAGGGAACACCTGCAAATTAATGTGGGTGAAACAGGGAGGCGATTTCTCCTCAGCTTCTTCAGCTACAGTCTAAATATAGAACCTGTTTCTCCTGCTTGCTGTGCCTCAGTTTCCATAATACAAACTGTCATTGCACAGTGTGCTGTCAGGGACTTGCAGAAATTTGAATCTGGTAATGTGCTGTGAAGATAAAACATGGCTTGGGTGAATAGACTTCCCTTTAAGGAATTAGTTATTCTCTAGTCGCTCCATCTGTGAAAGCGTCTACTTTGTGGTTTAAGCTTCTCACACATCTCCACTTAAGGTGCAATATTTTGAGGATGTAGATATATTACAGCATATTCTGTTTTCAATGAGACTACAACTTTTTATATATATATATTATATATATATATTTGTATTTTTGTATGTACTTGTGTCCCATTTCCTCTGCCTCTAAAGTGGGGTTAGATGTGGTCAAGTTGAGTATTTAAATATATGGGAACTGGTGATATGTTTCTTCCTGAAGTTCAAGATTCTGAGCCCTATTAGAAAAGTGACTTGGACGAAATTAACTGGAAATGAATAAAAAACTTAATTAGGAGGTTGCACTTGAATCATTTCTCCTTTGCTGTGTGCTTCTGAAAAGTGCTACTTGGGAGCAAAAAACTTCTTTGAAAATTGCAAAACATTTACGAAGAAGAGCAGATAGAAAAAGTTTGCAGGTGATTCAAAAATGATATTCTATTGCTACACATAAAATAACTAAACAACTTTAGCCATGACCTTCATTTCCCTGTAACAATTTCTGAAACCTTAGATGTAGAGCCAGCACAGCCCAGCTCCTAGTGCCCCAGTCTGAAGGTGAGGAGAATCTAGGGAGAAGTAATCCAGAGGGGAGAAAGACATGCCTGCCTATGGTGTTCCTGAAGATGGAAAGTTGGTTGGTGCCAAAGAGCACTTTAATTTAACCCTGTGTCTGTCCTAAGTTCTACTGGGGAAATGGATTGTTATTTCTAAGACTAATAACAGAAATGAGTCATATTATACCAAGAAAATGTTTCTCTAGGTTGTCTTCTGAAATATCATTAGAACAGGGGGAGAAATACTCAAGAAAGGGAAGTATTTGAGCAAATGTGATTAATATTCAGATGCCCTGTATCTCAGTCTCAAAATATTCTGGAGAAACCAAGAAAATTCTCCTTTTATTGTTTACCTCTCTGTATGGTGTCCAAGTATTAAATTTGTTCCCATCTTTTCTTCCCCAACCACCACCCCATTAAAACTACAAGGACTCCCGATCAATGCAATTCCATATCATAACCCCAGAGGCTGTGAGACTGAGCCAACATGAGTTACATAACCATTAAGTAAGACATTTTAACATTCGGGTACATTATGTTCCATTTATTGAGTAGACAGGTTTTTCATGGGCTAATAAAATATTTTTATTTGATAGTCTGTCCTTGGTTATAGCCTCATGTAATCAAGGGGACAGCGTGCTGAAGACTTTGTATCCACAACCTTAAAGTTGTGATACAACTTAGGGATACAACAGTTGTGATTCACTTATTAATAACTCCTTGGGAAGATTAAATTCTTGGTTCTCTGCTGGATATCCCAAGCCACACTTCCAATGTACATTCTCTTTCCATTTTATCCTGTGCCTCAATTTCCACAAAGCACACCTTCAGAGAATTTTGTGTTTTTAATAAAGGTTTCTAACTATAAGAACCTTTCTGGATAGTCCCCTTATTTGGGAACTTAATTATATATTTAATTAGTTTGTATGAAGCTATAAACAGCTAATGTGTTAATTTATCATACCCCTTTTCTATAGACAGGCAGAAAAACTCAGGTTGTCTATTCTAAACGTTCATGAATGACCCATAAAGAATCACTAGACCTCTGAAAGAAACACAGTGAAATTTAATATTTAGGCATATATCCTGTTCATTTTTCCCTTGAAATTCTGCAATAAGATCTCAAGTAGCTTTTACTGTACGATGATGCAGGTTTACTTCAAACAATGACCCTATGTGTTCATTGTAAAGAACACTTACCAGTTGTGTGTCCATGGACAAGTTACCTAATGCTACTGAGTCCCACATTCCTAAGGTATGAAGTTAGAATATTAATATCTACCTTACAAGGGTAAAATGAATTGCTCCATGTCTAGCACTAAAACCTGTCACTGACACATGGGAAGTAGTCAGTAAATGTCACCTATTATTAGAGGAAGAAGAACAATATATTATTCATAGTTTTCAAAGCAAGTTATGTAAATAGCCTATTAGTTGTTGCCCTGACCTGCAAGATAGTATTTTTAATGATTTTTTTTCTTACAGTTGAGTAAAAAAAACATTAATTATGGTTAATATTTTTAAATTAAATATAGTTAATATTTTTCATCCTTGGGTATGAAGCACTGACTTTTGGCCACTGATTTGAGTATTTTCAGCATGTCTAGTTAACAGATACCGATATCACCAGTAGTCATTATTTTGAATTGTAAAATTGTGAAATGTAAAATTAAAAACTGTAATAAGTTGTTTCTACACTAAAAAGAAAATGCCACAAGTGTTTGTTCCTTTTTTTTAATCTATGCAAATTTCTAATTATTGCTTAGTCAAAAAACATCATGGTATTATTAGTCATTGATTTCTAAGCTGATAAAGGATGTCACCATTGGTGCAAGATATAAAAGTCACCTTTGACATTGTTCAAAGTTCAGAAGGGTGAGTTTAAAACTTTGCTTAATGATCGTGCAGCTATTATTTACTTTGAACTGCTGAAGGAACCCTATGTGAGTATTCAATAGAGTGTTGTCTAATTTTGCTTGGATCTTCAAAATAAATATAGCCAAAAAAAAAAAAAAAAAGACACAAAAAGTTGTGACCAGGAACTGCCAAATTCATCTGGCTGTCTATTCTGTTTTCAGAATAAATTTTTCACTTTCAATAAAATTTTTATTTCTAATTTAAGATAGATTAGTCTTTTACTTTTGTGTAGCCATAAATATTTGGAAAACTGTGTATATATTTGCTATTCTGCTTATATCTTTATTAATTTGTTGTTTTTAGTACTTAATTCATTTTTTTGGGCAGATTTTAGGTGATGGGCAGATCAGAAAGTCAGATGGATATAACTGATATCAACACTCCAAAGCCAAGGAAGAAACAGAGATGGACACCATTGGAGATCAGTCTCTCTGTCCTTGTCCTGCTCCTTACCATCATCGCAGTGACCATGATTGCACTCTATGCAACCTATGATGGTGAGTTCCCCAACCTTGTACACACACGTAAATGTAGAAAGAAGTACCAGTCTTCATCCTATGCTTTTTCCATCTACCCAATGAATATGTTAAGAACACAATGATATAAAGATTCATTTATAGGATGCAATATGTCAAAATGTCAAAAGAATTAACTTTGACTAAAGTACAAATCTTTTATGTTTGAGCTAAGTTATTAATTGCCAAGTATATTCAGTGCAATCGTGTTATTTTACGAGAATTTAAATGTATAATTTTACTTAACTAAAGTATACACCATTTTATGGCCAACTTCAATTAGTCAACTTTTGTGGTGTCATTGAAATTCTAAAGAGCTTCATAGGAATTTAAGAGGTCTAATTGGAGTCTTAGAAGATTTTCATAATAAGGATTAGAAAGGATTGGTTCTTAATTGGGAGGAAAAGTGATTACTGTTCTAAAACAAATGATTCTTTCAATTTAGTCAACCTAGGACTTAGGGGGTAAGGATGATAAATAAATAGATTATTTTGTTTAGAGTAAAAATTTTAAATTTAGGATTTGCTTATTTTGTTCTCTCTATTTTTTTTCTAATTACTGAAAGCATATGTATTATCCAGGTTTTAGTTCTCACTTTAAGGAATTGATTATTTAATTGGCAGTTTTTAAAAGCATACAAGATAGGAAGAAATTAGAAAACATGTATTGCAAATATTTATTCATATACCCTCTTTTTTCTAGATGGTATTTGCAAGTCATCAGACTGCATAAAATCAGGTAAGAAGATTTTTGAATTTAATAGTGTTATGATTGATGTGTAACATTCAAAAATCAAATGCTAATAAATGTATCTCTACATTTGTTTTGTTCATGCTTTTATGCATTATAGATCACTTATTAACAGACAAGGAAAACAAAACGTATTTAGGTAGTAGATTAACTTGTTTATTCTACAAAAGAACTTGTTCTTTAGCCCCGGAATATATGGTAGAGCAATAGAGAAATCTATCTCTAGCTTTATGGATATTGCCATGTAATTAGAGAAAGAAAATCAATATGTATGAAATGATGAGCATCATATCATTAAGCATTACATTTCTCAATGTAATCATTAGAGGACTAAAAACTTTAAAAGGGAGTGTGTAGTCATTTAAAGCAAGTTGGAGAAGTTAAGACTTGGGACTGAAGCAGAGCTAGGGTTTGGAAGTAGAGCTAATAAAGAGATGTTTCTCCAAACAAGGAGAAAGAGCAACAAGAATAAATCATGTGAGAATTAGAAATATAAGCTTGATAGATTGGAGCACATTAGGAAGAGTCTTGAAAATCCATTTTCAGCCTCCATTTTGTAATAAAGGAGAAATGGATATTTCCTTAACAAAACACTTAATAAGGCAAAACTTGAAAGATGACCCAGCGAACGCTAAGCTGGGCATTGAGTGAGAAGCGACAAGCCAGTGAGGGTGGCCAGGCCGAGGCTGCTGCTGTAATCCAGGTGTGACAAAGAAGACTGGCCAGTGGTGGGACGGAAAAACAGATGGTGTGAAGGAAAAATTGAATGGTGCAGTTAAACTCATTTGTCAAATGGAAGGATATGAATAATTTGAAAAATAATGCCAAGTTTTAAAACCTAAGGGATTCAGAATGGCAGCAGCAACACAGATTGTTTTAGGGAGAGATGTGATGTTTGTTTCAGGGACAGATGTGATAATGTGAATTTGGAAATGCTGGATCTAAGCCAGAGGTAACAACCAAGTGAGAAGAGACAGCGGAATAGAAGTGTAAGAAGATCAGGATGGGGTGGATTTAGGATCTGTCACCAGAGGGTATAGCTGAAGCCCTCAGGAATATTTGAGTTCCCGAAAGGAGAACGGGGCTGTCTTTAAGAGGACATTAGAGTAGAAGGCAGACTGTTTAGAGACGGGACCAGAAAAGTGTATGAAAGTGCTACGGTGGCTGCGGATAGACTCATAGTGCTGAAACTTAGCCCCTTGCACCACCAGGGAGACCCCAGCACCAGTTATTTTCTGCTCAACATACTGACATGCATTGCCCATCTACTAGCTTTGCCAGAAACAAAAGAAGAGACTATTTTGCAGGGAAATGACTCTACAGGTACCTTGGCTGGGAGATGGCAGGGGCCCCGTACCTGAGTTGGGAGACGTTGTCAGAGTTACCATTTGCTCTTTCCCAAAACCTTCTCTTCTTTTCGCTCTACCAGTTGCCCTATGATATGCTCACACCTATCCTGTTTTGAAAATCTCCCACTTATCTCTAATTATCTCCAAGTTTCTTGGTTCTTAAAACACTTGACTTGTCTCTTAAGTCTCCTAATCTACATGCTGTCTTACATGCTATCTTCTCCAACTCTTTCTTTTTTTCTTGAATTTTATCTTTAAAGAAACCGGGTCCTTTGTTTAGGTTGGCACAGAGTTCTGGGCAAGATCCTTTAATGGTACCCACCCCAATAGGTAATGTGGTATTTGAAATCTGGCAGTTTTAATTTTTAGGGCTATGGCTTTGGCTTTTTATAGTGTTTGGCAGGTCTCAGCTCATTAAAGTGTATTTAACCTGTATCCTTTAATTGTAGCTTAGAAATCAGACCAAATGTAAAACACTTTGCAAAAATACTGTTGGCAGAGAAATTATATAATAGAAATAGCTTCAGTGGTAAACAAGGTGGCTGAATAGCTCTGTGTTTTCCTTCATTTTGCTTTGTTGACTCACAAGCCATTAGAAGACTTTCCTATTCATACTTCCTATTCATACTATTCTTCTTAGGGGGGGAAAATGAAGGAAACTCACCCTTATGGATACAGTCTCCACTTCCATACAGACACATCCAATCTGCTGCTGATTAGGAAATCTTTTCTGCCGCAGAAAACACAGCTATCACTTTCACAAGTTGTTGCAAATTAAGAAAACTAGGGGAGATCTTGGGCAGAAATAAATAATAAAGAAAGGGAGAGTGAAAAAAAGTGGAGTAGATGGAAAGGAAAAGAAAAGAAAAATGGAAAAAAATGATGTTTAAACAAAATAAAGTCATCTTCCAGCAATTCTATATAGATTATAGAATTAAACCCAAGCACAGAAAGTCATTAGAATTGGGAAAGTAGGTTTTGATACCCAATGTACTTGCTTTATTTTTTTTAAAGGGCAACTTTAATTATTTTTATTTATTTTTTTGCTCAGAAGAACTGATGTGTAGGCCAAAGGTATGAGGAGGGGTTGTGAAAGGATTCACCAGAGACAGAGTGGGGAGCACAAAATGTGGACTGACTGAAATACTCTGCTGAGGGGAGTGGTGAGCGAGACAGTAGAGGTCTGCTGTGCCATATGTGGGTTAGTTCCCTGGCCAGGGACCGAACTTGACCCATAGTGCTGATATCCCTAGGCCACCAGGGAGGCCCCCAAGGTACTTACTTTAAGTGAAAGTTGGTTCTAACTTAAAATCTTTCTCTCCAGTGGAAGGAAATGTCACAGCAAGTGTTCTTTTCTCTTTGATCCTTTGAAGTCATAGATAGAAGTCAATTCATACCAACACAAAAATATTGCAGATGACTGTGTGTATTTTGAGATCTGTTTGGTGTTACTATTTTACATCAGAGCAACTATACACTTAAATATTTGTAATATGCATAAGAGATGTTTATAATACATACTTTAAATCAACTATTAACTTTGAAAGGAAATGCATCAGTGTGAACAATTACACCAGACCTAAAATAAAACAAAGATGACTTAACAAATAACAAGTCAAGGCAGTGCTCAAAACCCTATTATTAAAATATGAGTAATATTATTCCTCTCTTATTTACCACCTAAGATTGTCAAAAACATGGAGTTATAACACTTGTATATGATTTTGCAAACCTCTCTGTGCAAATCTGAATCCTAAAACAGACTTCCATTGCATTGCAACCTTTTGAACTCAGAAGATTTTGAGGAATCATAGCTTCAAATCAGGGTTTCTGAACTTCGTGTCAGTGTTGACATCTTAGGCTGGACAATTCTTTGCTGTGGGGAGGGAGCTGTCCTATGCATTCTGAAATAGTTAGCAGTATCTGTGTCCCTCAGGTACCTTGTAGCACTCCGTATCCAATTATGACAACCTATCAGTGTCTCCATTGATAAATATCCTCTGGAATCCATCGAGTATTTAATAACTGTATACCTGTATATACAGTTTATGAGAATGATTACCTGCCTCCTGCTAGAACTTGGAGCTAAGAGACATAAGATGGTGCACAGAAAGCTGAAATCATTAAATCCAGACTGAGAAGGAGAATAAATAGCTCTTAGAGCCAGAATCAGGCTACTTTATCAAGAACAATGAGCAACTTCATTAGTGATTTTAGCAAACTCAACATGAAATTGAGGGGGTTACAGAAGCATATATTACCAGTGTGTGCCTAGATTCTCTAAGGGTTCAGAAGCTAAGTTGAGGTGCATGAGTGGTACAGTTCACAAGACAGTGCAAAACCTATATAGTCGTGAAGGTTGTACACTGCACAATTATGACATCTTTAATAGGCGCATGGAACCCTGATAAAACCTCTCAGAACTATCCATTTTCTATACTTTCTTTTTCTTTTTAAAAAAGATTTATTTATTTTTGTGTAGAAGAGCTGGGGTATAGACCCGAGGTGTGGGGGTGAGAGGATTCACCAGAGACTGAGTGGGGAGCAAAACAGGTAGATTTTACTAAAATATACTGTTAAGGGGAACAGCAGGTGAGACAGAAGTCTGCTGTGCCAAATGTGGGTTAGCTCCCTGGCCCGGGATGGAACTCAAGCAGTGGTCCATTGCTGTAATAGCGCTGAGACTTAACCCTTAGGCCACCAGGGAGGCCCCCATTTCCTTTACTTTCAGTCTCTACTCACTAAGCAAACTTTCAGTGAGTAGTTAATTATTAATACAAAAAACAGAGGCATTCTGTTTACTTAAAATATATGTTCAGCATGGTGGGATACTATATTCACATTTTGATTTGTTATCAATTTTGTCTGACTTGAGATATGACTCTTGAAATAAATGAAACTTCCAAATGTCTGGTCATTTCTGCAAAAGCCAGATCCTAGTCATACTCTATGTGAAGTATCACCTGCCCACCTTTTTCTGGCAGCAACTGGGAAACTGTCTCACTGTCTCTCATTCTCAGCAGGTGAACACCTAGAAATCTCCTTGAAGAGAAATAGCTCAACTAGATAAGAACAGAAAGGACTGGACACTATTTTCTGAATATTGCCAGCCCAGAGCAACTACCTTTCAGATTAGAGATGAGGCTATTTCATTATATAATTAAGTTTTAAAAAATCCTTAAGGTAGTAAGAGTGCAGCAGGTATCTTAGCGGAAAGAAGGCTGAGACACACCTCTTTAATTTAAATGTGGGATGTGGCAATTTGCTTTGGGCAGCTTCCCTGACACAGTTCTCCTGACAAATGTGTAGCAATGCTTACTTTAAAAATTCTCCAGTTAAAATTAGCATCTGTCAATCAAATCCTTTCTCAGAAAGGGAGCCAATTATGTGATACACACATACATGTATATCATTTTTCTTACCTTCCAGTTTGAATTTTAAGTTAAAATTTGAGCACTGTTTTTAATTTTGAGCATTCAACTGTTAGTGTACTATCATTTTTATTTTTATTTTTAAAGATTTTATTTTATTTATATAAGAACCGGGGTACAGGGCCTTCCCTGGTGGTGCAGCGGTTGAGTGCTGGGCTGCGAAGCTGCCTGCAGCCTCTCCAGCGCCGGTTCGATCCCCGGCCACCAGTGAGGGTTCCACATGGCACGCAGACCTCTCCTGCCGCCCACTGCTCCCCTCAGCAGTGTGTTTTGTAAGTCTGCCTGTTCTGTTCCCTGCTCTGGCTCTGGTGGATTCTCTCACCCTCCTGTGCTTCTGACTGTACCCAGTGCTTGTGTAAATAAATAAATAAATAAATAAATCTTAAAAAAAAAAAAGACATTAAAAAAAAAAGAACCAGTGTACAGGCCAGATGCGCGGGAGGGTGAGAGGATTCGCCAGAGACAGGGCGGGGAACAGAACAGGCAGACCAATGAAATACACTGTTGAGGGGAGCAGGGGAAGAGACAGGAGAGGTCTGCTTGCCATCTGGGTTGCTCCGCGGCCGGTGGGGATCGAACCGGCACTGCAGAGGCTGCGGACAACTTCACAGCACTGGGCTAAACCTCCTGCACCAGCAGGGAGGCCCTATCATATTTTTAAAGCATGGTCAAAGTACAGAAAACATCGATAAGCTGACTTAAGTAGTTAAAGGGAAAGAAAATGAGCAATGTTTGAAAAAATTATTTGGAATTTAACAGTTTGTTTTACAGCTGCAAAAAGTGCCTGCATGTAAAGGACAGTGAATGGAAACTAGCTCAGGGTGGAATGAGGACCCCAGCTTTACACACAATGTTGTAGAGTGACAACTATGGGGAGGGACCTTTAGTGGGAATGTCTTACTCTACCCTACTCCCCATCAAATCCATGAGGTGGTCAGGTGCTTTGTAAATATGCCATTGATATAATATGAAACTCAAGTTCATAAAAATTCTTAGATTACTTAGGGGAAATTGAAAAATGGGGACTTAAAAAGATTCTACAGGGAAATTTGCACAAGTCCTTGAATCCTGAAAAATATTGTTCTCTGACACCATTCTGAAAAGAAGATATCTTGTGGGGTGATGGGAGGGTTGGAGTGGGGAGGCTGATGGGCCTGGTTTAGATCCACTTTAAGACTGACTGAAAACTGGAATAAATTCACTCTGTTCAAAACACCCCTTACCTGCCTGAAGAGAGAGGCAGCGCTAAGGGTTGGTGAGGATGTGGAAAAACTGGAGCCCCTATACCCTGCTGGTGGGAATGTAAAATATTTCGGTGTAGCACAGCTCAAAATGTGAAAACTTTGAAAAGGAGTGGCAATTTTTATGAGAAGTTACCCACATGTTTTCCACACAATCCAACAATTCCATTCCTAGGTGTTTTTACTTCAGATAAATGAAAACATATTTTTTCACAAAGGCTTTCAATATGACTGTTTACGTCATGACTATTTGTAATACCCCAAATGTGGATGTGACCTAAATGTCTAACAAAAGGTGAGTAGGCAAAGGGTGAAGTAGCTGTCAGTGGGATTACTACATCACAATGACATGAACCCATGATGATACATACAAGAATATGGGTCAACTTCAAGAACATTATGAAGTGAAATTTACCAGACACAAAAGACTCCATATTATATCACTTATTCATATGACATTTCCAGAAAAGGTCAAACAATAAAAGCCGAAAAAAAATAGCTGCTGCCTGGGGCTGGGATGGCTTCTTATGGACTGAAAGAAACTTCCTGAAATAATGACAGTATTCTCAAGTTCCATTGTGGTCATGGTTGCATGGCTTTATAAGTTTATGTAAAATCATTAGGTGAATTTTGTGGCCTGCAAATTATAACTCAATAAGGTGGTTAAAAAGCAAAATAAACCCTCCTTCATTTCTTTTTCCCATCTCTCCAATGTCCATTTATAAGTAAATTTCTTATACTTTGATCTTATGCTGGCTATTAAATGTTGAGCCCATTGATTCCCATTTTCACCATTTAAAATGATTATGTGTACTTTACACTGCCTGTCAAATCTTTGCTCAATAAATTAACTCAAACTTCTCAGTTTGAGTGAGCACCTATTATTTGACTATGTTAGGATTATATTGATGAAAAGTCTGTGGAAATTGTAAATCAACCAGGGAGTTGAAAATCTTTCAGAATTAGACCTTGGGAGCATTGTTGGCATGCCCCAGGCAGTTTCACCTTCAGAGGATGTCACAGATGGATGTGGTCCAGTGGGGTTAGGCAGACCAGCATATCTGAGTCACAGCCAGACCACTGGGTCTGCCACAGAGTGGTTATCAGAGATAATCCTGCTTCTGGAAAAAAGTGTTGGCTTTTCATACAGATTCTGTGAAATGTTTCCCTGTTCATCTTTTGCCTACTAGAAAGTAATGAGTAAAATTTGTTTTTAATCCATAATTATAAAATCTCTTTGCATGCATTTGATTTATTAGCATTATTCCTGTCCTTTTTCTTTCTATTTTTTTTAAAGATTTATTTATGTATACAAGAACTAGGGTATAGGCCAGAGGTGTGGGGGCAGTGAGAGGATTCACCAGAGACAGAGTGGGGAGCAGAACAGGCAGAATGACTGAAATATACTGCTGAGGGGAGCAGCAGGCCAGACAGGAGAAGCCATGTGGGTAGCTCCCTGGCCGGGGATCGAACTCATGCTGCAGTGGCTGCGGATAGCTTCATAGGTTGCGTCTTAACCCCTGTGCCACCAGGGAGGCCCTCTTGTCCTTTTTCTTTCACACTGAGTGTATATGAGTTTATTTTATTTTATGCATCCCTATAAAGCAACTCTGCATTCTTTTAGGAATTATGAACTATATAGGAACGTATAACTAGGGAGAATGTTGATTAATGGTTGGATGAATAGAATATAGATAAATGCCATATGTGCAGTAGAAAGTCTGTTAAATAGTAAACTTTGTTGCAAAGATATGCAAGTATTATGAATAATTAAGTCACACTCTTTTAAAAGATTACTTCTTCTTCTTCCAGTAAGCCCACTTAGCATGGGAGAACTAAGATGTAGGTTTTGGCCACATCCTGTGTTGCTAGTATATGATCCTAATTAAGTCAGCTAAGCTTTCTGCATTTCATTTTCATTATCTACAAAATTGGAATTAAAAGGGTCTCATTTTACAGAGAAACAGCAAAAAACCCATTTCATGTTACACATCCATCAGGGAGATGCACCATAAGTGTAATGCATGGATCTAGTCCACTTCTTTCATGAAAGTTACAAATGCACTATTTAAACCTGTTTATTGAGAATCAAAAAGTAGTCTTTTTTTTTAAGAGAAAGTTGTGGAAAAGAGACGAGAGAAAGAGAGGTACATTTAAATATTCTCCAGTAAAATTGCATCATCTTTTGTTAACATTTTCTTTGTTGTTCTCTATCTTAGCAAAGGCAGCAGCAACAGTTCAGCCTGTGAATCAGTTAAAATGAGCATAATTAGAAATGGGCACTTGGATCCATGTTTCCTGTAAAGCAAAACTACCTGCAGGCTCACCTTGATTTGAACACAAAGCTGTTCAGTTCCCCCCCAGCACACCCTCGGTGTTGTCTCTTTCCTCCCCACTGATAAATCCCTAACAGTAAATAAGGCAGAGGCCATAGCAAGAGCAGAATGGCTAGATCCTTGCTATTCAAAGTGCAGTTCATGGATAAGTAGCAGCAACAGCAGCAATAGCAGCTTGGATCTTGCAAATTTGCAAATTCTTAGACCTCAGACCTATTGGATTTGCAGTCACATTTTTAGTAAAGTCCCCAGGAGAGTGGTGTGCACGATGACATTTGAAGCATTGAATAATAGTAGAATAGTGGTTCTCAGCTATCGATTATTAGGATAATTGGTCGACCCATGCTAGACTTTCTCTCCTCCCTGCAACACAAATTTCTTACTCTTTCAGGGGATTGGTCTCTGTTAGAACAGTGTTAGGAGGAAAAGCAATTTAATAAATTGATGTTAAGGTTATAGGGATATCCTGGAGATTGGCATTTTAAGAAGAAGGCATATATTAACCAACTGACTGCTCTTAACAGGTGCAATTTCAGACTCAGTATTCAGTAAAATCTAAGCCAGAGTAGGTAGGATGGTGGGTCTGGTTTTCTGCAAATAATGAATGAGCTGAACCAATACCTCCTGAACTTTCCCAGTATAATAAGTGTATGATTGTTTTCACTCAGACATCAGGACAGCTTTCCCTTATCCATCTACTCATTCATCTGTTCTTTCATTCATTTTTTTCTATAGTCACTAATCCAAATTCCATAATCAAACACTGAGCACCTTCTCAATGTTGAGTACTTTTCTAGGTATAGGGATATGAACTGAGATACCCTGTGCCCTCAGGAAAGTGATGGTCTGGTCAGCGTAATAGACCATTGAACAAATTACCAGATGGCTTGGATACATGCTATGACCCCAGTAAGCAGAGAGTGCTAAGGGCACTCTGAGAAAGGAATACTTAAACCACGTCAATCATGGGAATAGGCTCAGTGACCGTAACAGGACCAGGAAAGCATTCCCAACAGGAAATTTCACCCATTGAATCTGGAGGGATATCAGACTTGTGGAGCAGAAGACAGCGTGTACATAAGTGGATGAAAATGCAAATGAGGGGCCTCCCCTGGTGGCACAGGCAGTTGAGTGCCGCACTGTGAAGCTGTCCGCAGCCTCTGCAGCACCAGTTCGATCCCGGCTGGCCGGCAAGGGTCCCCATGGCACTGCAGACCTCTCCTGTCGTGCCTGCTGCTCCCCTCAGCAGTGTATTTCGTCAGTCTGCCTGTTCTGTCCCCCACTCTGTCTCTGGTGAATCCTCTCACTCTCCCATGCTCTGGCCTGTATCCCAGTTCTTGTATAAAATAAATAAATAAATCTTTTAAAAAAATGCAAGTGAGGACTTGATGACCTTAAAATCTGCAAGTGGTTGATAATGCTGGATGGTAACATGGGAAGCACCAGGACACAAAGCATGATGCTGGATAAGTAAACAGACTCAAGTTTGTATGCTATGTGGGTTGTCTATAGGAATGAATAGTATGTTACAGGAAGCCTCTAAAGGACTTTAAGCAAAGGTGTGTCATTCTCAACCTTGCCTGCTGTCTAGCCCAGACAGGAAAGTGAAGGCAAAGATTTATTCATCCAAGAGAATAATATCAGGTGGGACAGAGAGCTTGAAAGATTTGAGAATGGAAAGAATAGCTCTAGGGCTGAGTCATAGAGGGTATGTATGAGGAAGAGAAAGGGGAATTTTGAACAGTGGCACAGGAGATATCCAAGATTTGAATCTTGTAGTCCAAGTTAATGTGTTTGGACCTTCCATTAATCATATGTGGAAGTTACAGAAGAAAAGATTTTAAATGAAGCGTGACTTGATCATAATGTTGAGAAGGATCGTGACTATGACTAAAGCATAACTGTAGGCAGGAAATTGCGATATTGCCCACTTACCTGGATGAGAACTAGTGGTTGCTGTGTTTAAATGGTAATAGGATGGAGAAAATGGATGGATTTGAGAAATAATTAGGAGGTAGGGTTTTTAAGTTAATGTATTTATATACATATGTGAGGTAATGAAAGTAATGGTATAATTCAAATTTCTGGCTTGGGAAGCTGGGTAATAAGTCTTGGCATTCCTGAGCCAGGGAACACATAAGAAGAACTGGCTTCAATGCAGTTCTTCAATGAAGAACTGGGGACAATGCAGTGAAAAATATTTGTGATTCTGGTGAGTTTTCCATGTAGAGAGGCTCAGAGAAGTTAGGGTTAGAAATAAGGATTAAACTCATTAGCATATGATATGGAGCATGTGGTTTAAATTTCCAAAAGAGATTGAGAAGGAACAGTCGAGGAGTAAAAGAAAAATCAGTTAAGTGTGAAATCACCAAAGTGAAAGAAAGAAAATGTTCAAATGTTAGTAAAATGAGAGATTGATGTTGCACTTAGATGCAGCTGAGAGTTTGGGTAAAATAAGAAATGAAAGCAGAGGGGAAGAGGTTCAACATTCAGGTGGAAGGTGGGGAAATTGCTGGATCTTGCTCCTGGGGACATATGATTGGATATATTCAGAGAAGGGCATGCTCTTAACCAAGAAAAGTATGCTTCCTCTCTTATCAGGGGGGATAGGGACAGCGACAGTTTGGAAGCAATTATGTTTGGAGACTGGGAAGAATAGTAAGTAAGTCATTTAGTTGCTTCAACTTTCTTTGTGAAGCAAGAGACAAAATATGCCCCTGGAATTTTACTTGTAGAGAAAGTAAGTAAGGGAAATATTGAAGGCAGAGTGGGTGCGAAGCAAGGAGAAGGGAAGGTTAACCAGGCCATCTAGAAAGATCGTGCACAGAATTGATGACCCTATTGAAGTTGATGGCCATAATTTGAAATGGTATCAAATTAAGCAGTTGTAGGATTTTCCCCAGCCTCACTGATATTATCTTCAACAGATATTAATTGACTACTGCTCTAGGTGCTGCAGATGCAAACGTCAATAAAATGAACTCCCTGCTTTCAAGAAAATTACAATAAAATAGAGAGATAATAAACAAATTAATCCATAAACATATAAAACACATTATTAAATATATTAGCATAGACTAGGGAAGGAAAAGAAAGGCACATGGAGAGATTCAGGGTTGGTTCATTGCAGAATCATGGGAATGAAATACTTTGGTGAGATGATGGTTTAAATGAGATGATGGATAAAAGATAAAAGAAAGCAAAGGAAAAATAGTGTGGGCATGAATGAAATAAGAGTTCTCCATGAAATTGAAGAGCAGGAAATAAAGAAATCAAACAACCTCTGAGAATCAATGTTGTAGAGTACTTTATTCTAGTCAAAGAGTTTAGACGTAGAAGTGTGTTGAGTGATATCAACACCAGGAAGTTTCCATGAAAATGCAGGTACCCATGTGGAGTGGGGATGAAGTGACAGTCATAAGAGTTCAGGTTGAGAGATTCTTCCCTACAGAGTACCAGAGATGGTATATATAGACCCTGAATTTACCTGGCAAGATGGTAGAACTTTCATGGAAGGGAAAGCTGTGAGTGACTTGTCAGAGTTTTTAGTAAACAGAGATGAATGCCTAGGAAGTCAGTAGCTGACAGAGTGAAGGTGTGGAGGCTGGAGTGGTCAACTGGCAGAAGCCTGAACCAGCACAATGGAGAGGAATGGTTTGGATACTACCTGAGGTGATACTGGCCAGCTTTGACTTCAGTGTTGTGGAGTTATATATAGCAGGAGGGAAAGAGTTTGAAAAGGGGTTCCAGTTAGTTAAATCAGAGAGCTAAAGGATGACTTAGGGTTTCAGACAGTCATGCTTTCTTGTCTAAGATTATTCCAGAAAAGCTACTCTTTTTTTCCTGTCACAACCCAATCCCCTTACTTTCCCTCTCTCCAGAGATAGGTTTGCAGGAGTTACCCTTCTGAATGGAGGTAAATGTTTGCTGACAAGAGTAAGATTCTAGAATCACTGGATGTGCCATCTGATCTAGAAATTACTTTATTCAGGTTAGGATTAAGTAGCACCTTCACTGTGAAGCCAATAAAAAAAGATTCGGTCCACAGCACAGACTAGGTGATTGGAAGTCAAATTGAAGTCAATTAGCAGGTAACCACTAGCCAGTGTGGATCGCTTCTCTATGTTGATGCTTAAAGCACAAACAAGCAGGCAGACTATAAAATGACGGGGCATATCTCGTAAGTATTCTCTTTCGTTAACCGAGGCTTTCCTGAACGTCAAAGAAATTCCTATTTGAAAACCTCCCAAATCAGGAAAGACTTGTAATAAAATATGCTTAAGGATCCAACAGTTATTTAAAATACTTCCAAAAAAGAAATAAATAAGCATTTAAAATACTTTTGTTTAATCCATTTGGCTGAATTTTCTGGTATAAATTAGCTGAAGAAAATTAGGATGTTTTTGATGCATCTGCCAGTCTAAAATCAAAATGAACTTACTATCTCCAGTGCTTGTATATGGCACTTAATGATTTCACTAACTTACAAACAAAGGAGGAAAATATTAATAGCTGTATTTGTTTAGAGAAATAATTTCATTATATTTGAGTGAATCAAATAAAGTGACCGATATGTGGGAAGTCATTATCTGAAGAGTACATTTCTCAAAGTGCTGTTTATCAGCTTTGGTTGCAATGATATGACAGTATGTTAAGAAGGGCTCAAATGAAACCTTGTAAGTCCCCTTAAACTGATATCCAGGCAAACAAAAATCTTTTAAAAGAGAATGTGATAGCAGTAGATGCTGTGAAGTGTTCTTTGATGTATTTAAACTATGGGGTAATAAGATGAGGACAAGGAAAACAGTGAGAAGGTCAGGAAAGCTGACACGCTGCGGTTGAGTTCCTTGCAGGGTCCCCCAGCAGGGTCAGCCCCATCCAGGCTCAGGCACTCACTACAGTCACAGCCAGAAGTTCCGGAGCCTTCTCCAGTCAGCTCCTGGTGACTGCCTGTGACCCTTGTTCTAGTAAGAGGGTTCCTGCCTTGTCCCTTGTCACGCTCTGGCTCACTTCCCAGTTCTGGAAACTGAGTTTCTGATCTTCCTCCCCTGTCTTGTGGGACTGAAATCTAGCTTAGCTCTTGACCTCATCCCCTTTTGCCAGACCCCGGAGAAATTTCTTGGCTCACTACACGCTGTCTGCTGGTACAGCCCTTTGGGAACAGCACCTACTGGTCCTCATCCCTGTGTAGTTTTTTGCCCTGGCTCTTAGTTGAGAAATCCTTTTTTGCTGAGCCCTTGTAGGCTATCAGAAATAGGATTCAGTCTCACTGGACTTGGGCAGAACTGTTCTACCTGAGTGCAGTCTATGTAAATAACATACATTTTATATAGAAGAAAACTATTACTGAGACAGGAACAGCTCACTCATTTTGTATGCCAACACAAGTCAGGGATATTGCTTTTCCCTCAGTCATCAGCCACAACACCTGTTAATTTAAAAAATGTAGGAGGAAGGAATTGAATTGCTCTGTGTGTGTGTGTGTGTGTGTGTTTTGCCTTGCTTTATTTAACATAAGAAAATCTAATTATGTGTGAGAAATTCAACAATTTTCAGATATTGCCTATCTGTCTGACTCTGAGTAAAAAAGTCATTTTTAATATAAGTGTAGTAATAGGAAACAGAAACCAATATCAGAATATTTTAAGGTTCTGTTACAGTGCCTGTATGTCTTGAACATTTATAAATAACAAGAGGGTGATAATTTACTGTAAGAAAACTTTATTGTGCAAGGTGTCGGGAACAAAATCCTTGCTCGGGGCAGGGGTGGTGGAGCGGAGTGGGGGGGTACCTGCAGTTGTCATTGCTTTTCTAACATTGCTTCTCTGTGGGTTACCTGGAAATACACTTTCGAGTTAGTTTCAGAAGTTGAACAACTCATTGCACCGTTAATGGTCTAAGACTCCATCTTCCACCTAAACATATGACCATTAAATGGTGCCACGAGGCAGGAGCGGTCATCAGACAGCTTAACATCTGTGATCCACGGACTCTTGTCTGCATTTGTAGAAAGAACGTGTCTAAGCTACATTTGTGAAAGCATGTTGACTTGGAAGGGTGTGTGTTAAAGAGATGATTTCGTTCATTTTTTGTGGCCAGCTATAAAAAATTGGGAATAAAGGGAAAGCTGTTCCCCTGAGGTGCATGTGATAGGATTTCTAGGGCAAGGCAAACTGCAGTTTCACAAGAATATCCTTATACACCATTGGCAGGAATGTAAGTTAATGCAGCTATTATGGAAAGCAGCATGAAGATGCCTCAAAAAATTAAAAATTAAAATTCCTTATGATCCAGTTATCTAACTCCTGGCTATTTACTCAAAAAATACAAAAATGCTAAAATAAAAGAGATACATGTAACCCCCCCCCCATGTTTATTGCAACATTATTTACAAAAGCCAAGAACTGGAAACATGTGCCATCTACTGACAAATGAATAAAGAACAATAAAATACTACTCGACTATCAAAAAGGATGAAATCCTGCCATTTGCAACAGCATGGATGGACCTAGAGGGTATTATGCCTAGAGAAATAAGCCAGATGGACAAAGACAGACACCATATGATTTCACTCATAGTTGGTGTACAGAGAAAACAAACAGATGAACTAATAAATAAAACAAAAATAAACTTGGACTATAAGACCAGTTAGTGGTTACCAGAAGGGGTGGGGAGGGGAAACAGGTAAATTGGGACAAAGGAGACAATTACATGGTGAGGGATAAAATGGGATTTTTAGATTTTTATATACTTAATGTAGTATATAAACACTGATTTCAGTGATGCACACCAGAAACTTAGAGAACGTTTAATTTAAAAAAAAGGTAAATTCCTCTTTCTCATGATCAGATCCCCTTCATTGGACAGGTGATAAAGGTCAGACTCCTCTTATCAGGCTGTCACCAAACAGAGGCATGCAGGAATCCTTCCTGGGTGCTGAAGCTTTGGGAACTAAATTCTTCATCCTTTAGTCATCTTGTGCCCTTTCTTCAGGGCCAGGTTACCTCTCCACCCACTGAGAGCATCTCCATGCCTCAGTCCTCTTTCGATTGCCTCTGGCTAAAGCTATCACCCCGCTCCTCTGCCTGGAACATAGCTCAGTGTCTGACTCAAATATTTGTTTCCTTGCCAAATGAAGATGTGAATGAGTACATGAATAGCTCTCTTCTGTCTTTCCCCCAGCTGATTCCGCATTCAGCACACTCTACACACTGCATCCTAACTCACATCTCACTTGTAGTTAGTTGTCCAATGTCTAGGTTTGCCAACATAATGTTAAGTTTCGATCTCTTCCAGCATATTTATCTTTCTTTTTCCAGCAACTAGCAAGGTACATGGCCCCTAGTAAGTTGTCAGTAAATATTGGCTGACTAAATACTTCGTTGATTCATTTTGCAAACATTCTCAAGTTCCTTATTTCGAGGTCACAAAATCAATGTTGTCTCGGCGAGGCAATTCCCCAGTCCACCTGACATGCATATGGCAGTAAAGACGTGTTTCCATCAGACTTTGTCCCACTTATGTAGGTCAGATCTCTTGCTTCTCTGTTTCTCTGTCAGCTCTCCAAAGTTGAGCCCTTTTCTGTCTGATCCATCTCCTCTGCTAGCAGTAAAGTCAATTACTCTCTTCTGAGTTGTTTAATTTACCTTGCTAATTCTACCCTCCTAAACTAGAACTAGGTCAACAAGGAAACAGCTTCTTTACGCATTTCTCTTCCCCACTATTTTCCTGTCTTGGGGGAATTTCCAGCCATCTCCCCACTCTGGTAAGCACTGCCAGCTCTCTAGTACCAAAATCTCCACTGTCTGGCTTTCCTTTCCCAACCCCAGCTCTCTGCGAACAGCTCTTCTGAATAACTCGTATCTGATCTCTTTTAATGACGTCCCCCTCTGACTGGCCTTCCCTGGGAGGTCATTGTTCAGCCAAGTTGCTGGTTTTCCACTGTCACCTTCTAAGACTCCCCCTTCCTCATTGCTTCATTCTGTAGCATACTCGTTCAATTCCTGGTCAGCTCACATTCAAGCATACTCTCACAGACTCGTTGCAAGTGACTTCTTACCTCCACGTCATATAGACAGCTGGAGTTGTGTTTGTCAACTGAATACTGGGTAAATCTGGGGACTGAAAATGAGACTTTCATATTTAGATACAGTTATGTTGTAGGAGTTCATGTGCAATTTGGAAACAGTCCTGTTCCAGAGGAAAATTTTGAAAGCTCAGGGAAAGCAGGGATTATGTCTGTTTATTCATCATGCGCCATTCAGTTCAGAATAGTGTCTGATATAGAAGGGTATTCAAAAATATTGGTCGAGATGAAATGAAAAGTTTCAATTGTTTCATGCTGTACCATGAGAAAAATCTTTTGGGAGACGGCATATGATTTAACATAATCCCCAGTCTTTCAAAATAGAAAAGAGCTATTTATTTGTTTAAAAAAAATGTAGAAGCATGTGGGGCCAAACACAATCGAATGTTTAGTTTGTGAATAAGCACTAAATTTAATAGTGCTCACTAGAGAGTTACTTTGAGCATGTTGACTTCATTCTAAGCAGCTTTCTAAAAGCACCTTTGACCTGGCTTACCCTTCTGCTGTGACCTTTCCGTGCCACCCTCTAACCAAAATTGATGCAAAAGCAGAGTGTTTTGAGTTATGCTCACTAATTACATATTATGGAAGTCAGCCTAATCATTCCTGTTCAACAATATGATCCCAAATAACAAAATGTTAAAAAGGGAGAAACATAAGTATATTCTATTGCTTTCTCTGTAGAGACATCTGCTAGTGTCCAGGTTGCTGGGTGTACCTGATCAGAGTTATGAAGGGAACATGCAGCCTTTTCGTAACCTTCTTTATCTCTCCTTTAAAAAGGGATGTTATTATTCATTAACATTATAATTAAAATGCAGCCCAGATAAATTATCTTAAGTGATATGTATGTACTTAAATTGCAGTGTAATCTCTAATAGCTTTTTGCTAGCAAAGAATCTTTTAGGATTCAAAATGCAAATTGGACCTGAATGAAAAATTATTTTTAGACTCTTGGCACTTTAACTTAACTGTAACAAGTTTCAGGCCTTTCATTTATTAGCAGAATGTGCTTTGGGTTGTGAATTTGGAGGAATCCCTACTGGAAAATTATTGACTTCTCTCTTGACTCTGAGCCATTCATTTAAATGGGCTAGGAGATAGGGTTGAAGGATTTCACTAATTTGGGGAAAGCCAAGTAAGGATTATTACTGCGAGGCCATTAGAATTGAGATTTTTGTGGTTATCTCAACAAGTTCTAAAATCCAGAGCCAAATGAGGTGAAAAAATTCATGCAGTTATCCTCATGTTATCGAGCAATTAAAATCTTAATTTGGCATCAGAAAAAAAAAAAGCAGTGGTTGCTGTATAATTTAATTTGGATTCTCTCCCCCACTCTGTGGCACTTCCAAAATTTCTTTAATGTTATTTGAAGTTATGGCAAAATGATACTGTAGAAAAAATGTTTAATTTTAAAATTAGACTGGGTTCACTCTAAATTCATATTGGTGACCTTGGGCATCTAACTTCTCTGTGTCTATTTTTCCTTAAAGTAGAGGTAATATTCCCTACTTTATAAATCAGTTATAAGGTAGAGCAATAATTAAACTGAGAGAGGTGGTTTAATATCAAGTTAAGAGCTCAGACTGGCCACCAGGCTGCTTGAAGTCAATCCTCAGCTTTGCAGTTCACCGACTGTATGACCTGGAGTGCAAATTCCTCACCCTCAATTTCTGCATCTCCAGAATGGAAACAAAGGCACAGTTACAGTATAGAGTTAATTGAGAGCAAATGTTAAAGAATTTAGAAAAGTGCTTCATATGAATTAAGTGCTTTGTGCCTGGCAATTGATAATTGATTTCTATTGTTGTTGTTCTTGTTATTAATTGAGCATCTATGACTAAACCTAAATGAAAATCCTCTAGCTTGCATGCTATTCGCACGTCTGATAGTAAATAGATTCCAGGTTAAATGTTTTCAGGCGTGCACCTGTGTGTGTGTATATGTACATTTAAAGTAAATTGTTCACATATATGAAATATAATTAAAAAACTAGTCCTCTAGCTCAAGCACAAAAATTAGGTCTTTTTTTTTTTTTTAGATTTATCTATCTATCTATCTATCTATCTATCTATTTATTTATTTATTTATTTATGCAAGCACTGGGTACAGTCAGAAGCGCTGGAGGGTGAGAGAATTCACCAGAGCCAGAGCGGGGAGCAGAGCAGGCAGAAGGACCGAAGTACACTGCTGAGGGGAGCAGCGGGCGGCAGGAGAGGTCTGCGCGCCATGTGGGACCCTCCTCCGGTGACCGGGGAGCAGCCGGGGATCGAACCGGCGCTGGAGGCCGCGGGCAGCTTCACAACCCAGCGCTCAACCGCTGTGCCACCGGGGAGGCCCAAATTAGGTTTTTCTTGAGAGTGGCTGCTCCCTACAGTAAATTCAGTGTGCTTAGAAATCTCCCCCAAATCTACTTGTGTGAATCCACCGACAGTTTTCTGAACATTGGGTAGCAATGGCTGCTGGATAGTTGGATAGTTTCATGCTGTTGTTCAGTTAGACCAGGGTAAGACTTGACCTTGGCTTCACTGGAATTTAAGCATGATTGACAGAGAGTGTTTGAGTGAATGACAGTCTAGCGGTTCAGATTACATTCCTCATCCGTATCCACCCATTCCAAACCCAACCTTTCTTCAACAGACACACAGCAAAAGCAATTTGGGGGCAGGAATTTCATTTAAAAGTAAGGACTGGACTGTGGAAGAATACAGGAGAATACAGAATGTTTGTAACAAAGCCATTTGGTTTTTATTAGCATTACTCTGTGTGTCTGCTAGTTTTCAGTCATTTTCTCTTCAGGAATGGCCCCCCAGATTCGAGTTTCCACATTACTGCCTTTCAAATGGAGTCCTTTGTGACCCGTTCTGATTGTGTTGCATTTTCCTTGTGCTCTCTCAAAACTTTCTGACTCTGCCTTAATTTTGGTTGGGGGATGGTGGGCAGCAGCAGGGGAATGAGGTCAGTCATACTTACAGAACGCTGTCAGGGGAGATATCGAAATTGGTCAAAAATTGCCTCGTAAGTAATATCAGGTTCAGTGTCCATTAATATAGCGAACATTTAGGATGGAAGGTTGGGTCAGAAATGGGGTCCTTAGGTCTTCACAGGTACATTTGCTCCTGGATGCCCAAACATTTCTCTGACCCCTTTTGGACACTTTGAGAACAGGCATAAACCAGGATGATTATAGTGATTTTAAAATACTGGAATGAAAATGTTGTGTTGGAGGTCAAAAAGCCAAGGGCTTAGGATGATTCAGAGGAAACAACCTGAAATAGTTTTGTTCACTTACCATTTCCTAAGCCTTGCTATCATGTACATGCACAACCAGAACAGTGGAGAAATTTTGCCAGATATGAGGACCATATGCTGTAGAGAGAAGCTTACCTTATTTAAAATGTTTACATAGTGGTCAGACGTCTTTCAAATAGCGTAATAATTGAGAAAGAAATGCTTCAAGTCCCATTTCCATCTCATTTTGTTGCCTGCTTTGTTTATATTCCTGAATATTACAAAAGGTTTCAAAGAAAAATGGACAAAAGTATAATAGAGTCTAATTATTTGTAAATTCCCTATTTGCTAATTTGCCCACTGATGAACATTTATTTACAACACCAAAATTAACACTTCATGGTCATTTGCAGATGGGCCCAGATTAAAGAGTTGCCTTGCTCTGCCCTCTCGCACCCAGCTGAGGTCCAACAAAGAGATTGGAAACAAAGGTTCTTTTCTTGATCTATTTAGTGCCATGTTTCTACATTTTTAATGAGTTTTGTGGGTGATTTTGCTGTTAAAATCACACCGTGCATAGTACAGAGCTTCTGTTCTGGGTCCATAAGCACAAGAAAGCTGTGACTTCTATGACTTCTGAGAAAACATGTGTTAGATAAGCTGTGTTCAGTCATGAGTTATGGTGCTATTTTGTTAGTTCAGTGTTAATGAACCAGTGATATATATACATATATATGAAATACTATGCCCTTAAATGAAATGAAACCACATAAAACTAAGCTATGTATCATTGGTCAGTTAATGAAAATGCTGTGTGATCAAAATTTCATAGAAACCTAACCTTATATTTCCCCAACGGTCGATGTTTCACTATTTGGTAATTCAATATTAGTGATGCCTGTGAAACAAAACTCCATTTAATAAAGAGCATCAACCACATTTGTTTGCAATTCCTATGAATTTATTCTCACGGGAAAATACCAATGACTTACAAGTTAGGGTCAACATTGAATAAAATTGAACCCACAAAATAGTGCTAGAGTACAAGGCTTCATGCTATTTGTTCTATTCATTCATTCACTGCTTGTGACAATCATATTTCTTTCAGATTTCTCTTAGTTTACTTTCTCCCAGAGCACTTGATACATGCAGACATTTCTATAACGCGCACACACACACACACACACAGCTATTGTGTAGAGTGCCCAAAATCTCATTTTCTAAAGCAAACTTGATGTTGTTAGGAAGCTGAGGATATAGATAGAAAAGGAGAGAGCTTGTGGCATTGAGGTCATTGGTATACAAAGGAAGACCAAGGACTACGGACAGCTTCTTGATATAGACATGTGGCTGGTGTTTCACCAATTCCACCTTCTCCAATCAGAACTGGTAGGTGGGGGAATGGCTGGGCCACCTGTCTTTTGCCTGAGAAGTCCAGGAGCCTAGGAGATAGAGAAGTCATCTAGAGAAATAAAAAGTCAGGCTCAACAAAATGTACCTAGAACAAAACTTCAGATGTCAGAGAAGTGCTTCTGAACATAGTGCAGTTTTTGCCAGCTCTTTGGACGCAGGCAGGGAAGTAAACTTCCAGAAGATTCTTTACCAGGAGGTGCATAGAGTCCACCTTGGGATGCCTGTGAGATGATGACAAGTGGGGAAGTTTTTCCCCGGATCACAGGGCTCAGGCACTGGAGGGAACAGGATGTTGCTTGGGGCTTGGGGCAGGGTGTTGGAGGCCACAGATGGTGGAATCTAGGGGAGTAAGTAGGCTTGTACAGGAGACCCACACGTGGTTCCTCACAGTACTTTTTCAGAGGCTGATAGGAAACAGGTATACTTCATGGGTAATCGCGATCAGTCCATTTGCACTTGCTGATGGGAAAGGCAAGAAAAAATATGCCTGATTCATCGATGTATGGGAATATTTTGACTTTCTGGATGCTGAATTTTCCTGTCCTCATTTTCTGTGTTGTTCTGTTGTCCAGTCTGGTCGTTCTCCCTGGCTGTGCATTAGAATCACTCAGGAAGCCTTCGGAAAAAAAAAAGGCCTGGACCACCTCTAAGTATTTTGATTTAATTAATCAGAAAATGCATCTTGGGTATCTCTGTGTTTAAAGACTTCAAAATTGCTCACATGGTTAGCCAGGGTTGAAAGGGATTCTTTTAAAATGCTTCACTGAGATATTTTACTTTTCTATCCAAAGACAAGCTAGGCAGGAATCCTGTTACCGACCCACCTCCAGAAGGTGCATTGCTGGACCTGCCTTGGAGCAAGCCTGGCCTCCACAATACTTTCCCAGCTGCTTGCTCTGCTGGGAAGAATTCATGTGCTTTTCCTCTTTCCTTCTTCCTATCCATGCAGACTCCAAGTCCTGATGCTTTCTTCTGACTTTGACCCAGTGCAGCTTGCTGGTGATGGGTGACATTGGGGAAGGGGGAAAGAGTAGCAGGGAGGAAAGGAAATGAGAAGAGGCCAAGACCTGGGGGAAATTTAAAAGGGGAGCCTCAGAGACCCACACACCTAAGAGCAAATCCTGACGCTCCATCATTTACAAGCTGCATGATCTTGGGAAAATGGCTTAATCTTGTACACCAAAAAAGGAGTGAAGCTCAGGAATTCAAAACAGATCTGCCTTATTTAAGAACTCCAAACATTTTCCTGCTTATCAGCATCTCCTTATCCACATGCTAGATCCCTGGTAATGAATACAGTAATTAATAATTTCCCAAATGGTAGTTGAGTTTATTTTCAAATTCCTATAGTCAAATAAGTTGGGAGAATTTTATAAGATTAGCTAGGGAAAATATGGTATGACATTTATCAGCATAAAACATTCAGAATTGTCATTCATATGAAATAAGCTCATTATTAATAGAAAATTACTTTTCTTTGTCTTTATGTGACTTTCTTAAATTAAAAATAAAATTTCCCTCTCTTACTGCAAGAAAATGCATGCTCATCCAATACAAACTGGAAAATAAAGATAAGTAGATAATACAAAATTAAGCACTCATAATCCCTCTACCCAGATATAACTGTTATAAATGCCTTTTAGACTTTTCTGTGTTTCTGTACAGATTTTTTAAAATCATGGAATGCTTTTTCTTTCACTTTACAGCAACATTCCATGTTAACACATTTGCCTTTACTACATCATTTTTTATGTCTGCTTGTTAAGGTGAATAATTTTATTTGTTTTTAAACCACGTTTGTTTACTCAGAAGACAGAGACCCATAGATAAGGAAACATCTGAAGAGCCCAGGTGTGGCTATGTGGAGAGGTTGAGTAATTCAAAACAAAGTACAAAATATAAAAACAATTACAACCAGTTTGACAGTTGTACGTCTGTTTCCTACGGCCTTTCTACCCACAAGTCTACTGCTGACTTCAAAGAAAAAGTCAGCACAGAGGAGGTCCGGAGGATAAGGTACAAAACGAGAATCAAACCCATGATAAGAGATTAAAGGAAGGTTGATCAAAGACCCAGCATAAAAGTGCTAGCCCATGACTTGCCTTGGCCCATGGCCCCAAAATATTCATCAGTACAGAGAGCTCTCTTTGAAGTGATTGGAAGCACCCATGGTCAGATGCCCTCTCAGGTCAAAGGGAGATTTAAAGAGTGGCATGGGAAGGGCTTTGCAGAGTTCCCTCTTCCAATGTCTTGCCTCTGTAACCCTTGCTAACAGTTTAAATGCCTCCTCTTTGATTTGTTGTCCAAATTTAATTAGTTTCACTGCATTGGGTAGCAGATGAGGGATCCAGCTCGAGAGGGGAAGGACCATATTTTTTCCTTATGAGAGATGTAGAAGTCCAAAAGCATTCACTGGTCTGGGGATTTGCACTCACGAGCATCGATCTGCAGTCCACTCAGGGTGTTTAAGAGAGAGTGTGGCATTTCCAAATAGGTAGTAAGTCTTCGTCATTATTCCTGTTCATCTACTTGTTCGTTACTGCTCTCTGCTCTTGCAAGTTGGGGTTGATTGTTCTTTGAGGTGTTAGGACATAAACCATTCATTGCCCCAGAAACGGGAAAGAAGGAGAAGATGCCCCAAATGATAGCTGCCTTTCCACAGTTTAAATTCTTCAAAGTCTTTTGAAAGACAAGAGTTATACAAAATCGCTGAAGATGTCTGCTTAAAATGTCTTCAGTAAGCATTCTTTCAGTCACCAATTTTCTGTTTTTTTCACCAAACATGGTAAAGTTTTTACAGTCTTTATTTATCCTGTCATCATAGCTTTATTTCCTTCAGAGTTCCAGGGAATCACCCTTTCTTTCTATATTTTTTAGATCACTTTCCTAATCTTTATCTGAGATTTGAAATTAGAGTTTTTACTTGTTAGTCTGGGTTGAGCACAGTCTTTGACTCTGGAAGAAACTGGAAAATACATTTCCTCCTTGGCCTGGGCACAGTCCAGCTGAGGAGATAATAGGCTTTCATACAAAAAGTGAATAAGATGTCAGCCAATATGAGCATTGTAATGACAGCCCTTGATGAAGAAAGAGATTTTGAATTAGATCTTGAAAACACCTGAAATTCAAAATATAAAAAAATAGGCAAAGATATATGAACAGAAGTTGAGACAACATGGTTGAAGTTGCAGGAGCAGAAAGCATAGGTGTTTCACAGTAGAGACTGAATATTTATATTTATTTAATTGGGACAGTTGGCGCATGTGAGAAAGGTATAAAAGAGAAGCTTCATTATATGTAATAGGATTAAAATATGCTGTGAAATCTGGATTTTATTATGAATGCAAAAGATTCTATTGACAGCTTGGAGTGGAAAATGGCAGCTGCAATGTTATAACAACATTAATCTGACTGTGGCACACAGATGAACTGGGGTGGAGAAGGCTGGGGCTGTAGCTTCAGCTAAAGGGCAGAAATAGAGGCTAGGGGGTGGGGGTCTGAGGGAAAATGGGCCTGGGGGTGATTGGGCATGGGGCATGGGGCAGACTCTGGAAGCTGTGAAATGAGAACTGGTCAGACCTGCAAGAAAGGTATGTGTAGGAGGGGAGAGAAGAAGATTCATAAATGATTCAGTAATGCTGTCACATGTAGACATAATTGCTCATTTTTAATGAGGTGCTTGGTGATGGTCAGGTTCATTAGCAGTTCAAAGTTTGAAAGTTCAGAGGTCATGTTCATCAATAGAATGTTTAGGGAGACAGAGAAGGTGACCACAATAAGAAGCCCTGTAAGTAGCCTCATCTATGTATTAAAGACCAAGAGAGGTAATGAGTTCTCAGCAGTTCAGAGAACAAAATATTCCTGAAGTTTGGAGTCATAGAAACTTTGAGATGGGACATCAGCTGAACCTTCAATAATGGGTAGAATGTGGAAAGAATTGAAAGGAGTTAAAAGTTTGGAAGGAGGAGGAGATAGGCAAAGACATAAAATAGGAAAACACAAGAGTATTTGTAGTAGTACATGGAGGGAGACCGTCTGGTTGGAACAGAGTTTGTGCCAAAACACAAAGAAGGGAGAAAAGCAACGGTAAGGACTTCTGGCTCACTGGTAAAAGTTCAGAGGGCAAGTTAAAGAGTTTGTATTTTAACCTGGGCAATGTCAAGTCACTAATATTTTTAAAGAAGGGAGTGGCCAGGAAAATGGGTATTTGAGAAAAGTTTAATCAGAGTCTTACCCACTGTTTCAAACCTGGGAGACTGTGTTGTATAGCAATTGTGCTGAGTGCCAAAGTATGAAAGTGTAAACCCGGAGAGCCGAGAGGTGATGTGTGAATTGGCAACCAAACAGATGCGTCTAATTGATAGCTAGCAGCAGGGATGAAGCTCAACTGGAAAACAGATACACCATTCCAAGCTGAAAAAATCCACACAGCCCAGCAATTGTCTGAGGTTTTTAATTAATTAATTAATTCACAAAGTGAAGTGTTTTCAAAAGCTCGTTTGAGAACTTATACTCTCTTCATACAGATGAATTCTCAATCGCTCTTTTGTTTTCTTTGCAAAACAGTTCAACTTGTATGAGAAAGAAAATGGGGAGGGCAGTGAGAGGGTTTCCTCACACTTCCAGGTGTAGAAGTTGTGGGTGTTGGGCCTCCTGTACTTACTAAATATTCTCTGCAGCGCTAATAATTCATATTTTTACATCTATCAATTGCAGCACACATTTGTAAATACTCAGTCTTGGTGGATTTGCATTTTCATCTGGTCCAAAGTAAAAAAGTAGATATCAAAAAAGCTAACAAACTTACAACCAATTTTATAATGACAGACTTTATAAACACACAGAGATCAGACATCTAATTTGAATTGCAAATATTTTGCAAAGTCCAAGAAGTAATCACTGTAGCTATAGATCTTTATTGAAATGATAAAATCCATTAACAGTCAATCCCACATTCTTTGGGTTCTAGAGACAAGGCATCCACCTCTAAGGATAGAGAACATTTGGAATTACCAGAGTTCAGAATGAAGTTGTATGAACTTCTGGTCAAGACAGACTTGTGTTCTCTTTACATTGAAACAGGGATTAGAGAGAACCTCAGTTTTCTGGAGGAGATGTAGAATTGGAGGACTCTACTATCCCAAGAATAAAACCAACCAAGTATAGTTAAGGGAAGGAACACTAGTTGGTGAGCATAGTCATCAATCCACCAGCATTGAATTGACAGTTATCTAAGTGAGAAAAAGACCAACCAGTTGACTTGCTAATGAAGCAAAAGCAACATGTCTCCTTTTACCCTTTCCAAAGTACTTTAGAAATGTATCCTTCATTTCATCTCATCTTTCTCATGATCTTTCAGCTGCCCGACTGATCCAGAACATGGATACCACTGTTGAGCCTTGCACAGACTTTTTCAAATACGCCTGTGGGGGTTGGTTGAAACGCAATGTCATTCCTGAGACCAGCTCCCGTTACAGTAACTTTGACATTTTAAGAGATGAACTAGAAGTTGTTTTGAAAGGTTAGTGGTGTTTCTGTCTATGCATCAATGATTTCTCTCTGAATATATCTGTCTTTTAAGATATGACTCTTAGTTGTTATAGGGAAAATCACAGAAGATTAATATTAATAATCCCTCCATGTTTTATGGACCACCAGAGTCATGCAGAGGGTGGTAGGCACTGAAATGAATGTTGGCATCTCTTAGCATCCCTGCTTTCAATCATATGTATACAAGTAGTAAAGCTCTATCATCTGTAGAAATGGTGTCTTTGTACCATTTTACCAAAGAAGAAATTAAATGATTGCCACTAAATGCCACCTCTGTGGTCTTCTTACCCTGATCCTGTTTTGAAGTAACTATTGCCTTCCCAGAATAGGTATATTTATTCTGACCAGACTCAGACACTCCCCCTGAGAAGATGAGAAAATCATGTCTAGTCTTCTATGCTGTGTTCTCCTCTTCTAGAAGTTACTTTGTGGAAAACCAATTTTTGATACTTTCTATCATCCAAACAATTAGAAAAACTCATACAATTCATTTGGAGTGTGAACAGTACAGTCACACAAAAGTAGTATTTTTCCAGCCATCAAGAAGATATCATAAATTCCAGATTCCTCTGCTTTATTATTTCTTTTTAATCTCAATTTTTTAAAGAAGTGAGCAGTACACATCACTATTTACACAAAAAAGGTAACTAGTCAAAAGGACTTTCATCTAACTTGGCTAATGAAACTAATGCATAGTTCTGCATTAGGAGTGATGATATGGTAATGGGGTTTTCCTATAGGATTTTTAAATGGGGAGGCAGTGAGCATACATTCAAAAACCAAGTTCTTTACTGAACCCCTGCTGAAAATGTTAATTATAGATGCAAATGAGCAATTATATTGATGTATTTTCTGAAATACCCTATTCAGATGTCCTTCAGGAACCCAGGACTGAAGATATAGAAGCAGTACAGAAAGCAAAAACACTGTACAGATCTTGTATAAATGAATGTAAGTGCTTTTTTATTTCATTAAAGGTATGCCTCACCTAAAACATTCCAGTGTCACCATGCCATGTTACATTAATAAAAAAATCTTTTTAAAAATTGTGCCAGAAAATGCAGACTTCATAATGAATTTGTATCTGTTGTTTTCAAAAGCTGCCATTGATAATAGAAATGGGGTACCTCTGCTTGACCTGTTACCAGACATGTATGATTGGCCAGTAGCAGCAGATAACTGGGAGCAAAATTATGGTAAGGCCATTTTTCTTCTTTGGAAAAAAAAGTAATTTCTGTATAAAATCCAAGCTACTATTATATCATACTATCATATTAATGTACTAAAACCTCTAAAGGTACACTTCTCCTTTTATTATTTTAGGTAACTGGACAGCTGAGAAATCTATGGCACAACAGAATTCTAAATTTGGGAAAAAAGTCCTTATTAACTTTTTTGTTGGCACTGATGACAAGAACTCCATGAGCCATATAATTCATGTAAGTTGGTGTGGCCAAAAGCCAAATGATCTTTAAATTGTAGAAAGCTTTCACACATCTATTACTGATGTTTAGACAGGATGACTCTTTTCATTTGAGTCAGGTGAGCAACACAGTGATAAATTTTGCTCTGTTCCTGATACCTGGATCCACAAGTCTAAATGTATTTTCCTAAGGCTGTGTTTTAGGAATTCATCTACCTTGATTTTAGGTACTTCTCCCTTCATAAAATAAATAAGAAATGAAAGACTTCCCTTTCCTATTTAGAAAAAGCATATAATTTCTATGTGTGGTCTGTTTTACATAAGTAAGACAGGTCTAGAAACAAGAAATTCCTAATTGCTCCAAAAAGAGCATAGAAAATGAATTTTCAACTCAATTTTGTTTCTAGCTAAAGAATATCTTCACTTTTATCTCAATGAAGGCAAATGAAAAACCATCCTTTAAGTGGTTTTATTAGATTTTTTAAAAAATATAAATTATTCATTTAGGCTTACCTAAGGTGTCCCTAAAATGAGACTATTTTTTTTAAAGATTTTATTTACTTATTTTTGCATGAAAGAACTGGGGTGTAGCCCAGAGGTGCCAAGGGGTGGGGGTGAGAAGATTCACCAGAGACAGAGTAGGGAGCAGAACAGGCAGATCTACTGAAATACACTACTGAGGGCAGCAGTGGGCGAGACAGGAGAGGTCTGCTGGGCCATGTGGGTCACTTCCCTGGCCAGGGATTGAACTTAGGCTGCAGGATGGCTGTGCTAAGACTTAACCACTAGGCCACCAGGGAAGCCCCGAAACTAATTCTTAAAGAGTGTACTTGGAAAGGACTTTATATAAAATATATAAAATAAAATTACGTACTTTATTTGATCTTCTGTAAAAGAAAATACCCCAAAAGTTGCAAGTCATAGAATCATAGCACTATTGCCTAAATCTTTTTGGTCATTTTTATTAAAATCATGAAAGGTATTGAACCCAACTCTTTTCTACAGTGGACCCCTTTTCTGCCTTTTTTTAAAGCAGACATGACTGTCCTTGATTGTTTACTAAATAAGAATTTTACAAACATCCTTACTAGTTAGCGGGGGAGCTGCAGAGTCTATGCCTTCTCCAAGCTGCAGGGTGAGAATCATCATGTATGTGGTGGAACTTGGGGCCCTTCCTGAGGCCTTTCTTGCCAACTACAATGTCAGCACTAAACACCCCTGTGTTTGTGGACTAGTGTAATAATCCCCTGGGTGTCAGGATTTCATCTGAAAGCTTTATGGAATGGAGCTAGGAGGATAGCCTCAGAGAATCTGTATGTGGAATCTTCACCAACCCAATAAGAATTCAGGACTCAGAGCTCCACAGTTGTGTCCAGCTGTGTTCTCAGGCTTCCAGCAAACTTTATTTGGTTCACACCATGATGTCTAAGCTTGCCATAGGTTGCTCCCTTGGGAACTGGACTTTTGCAACCACCATGACACATGAGAACCCCATATATGACATAAACTAATTTGGCCTTATATCCCAGTCAGCTGCTTTGTCAGACTGGATGGGGGCAGGGAAGGGTAGTCCCTGTGGAGCTTTGACAACTGGCGTGATTGCCAGCAGTACACATCTCATCCACCTGCTTCTTCCTGCATAGCTCCTGGATGTATTTGTAAGCGCCCATCTTGACTTACCTGATGGCTATCGCCAGATAGACAGGAAAGGGCTGCTTTTTTCCCTTTTGAAGTTTTCTCCTTTGGCTCTCAAATGTCAGCATCCTGCATGATGACCATGTGATTTCCTAAGAAGGGTTTGGAAGTTGGAGAAGGCCCTGGATGTGGAGTTGCCTTCTGGCTCTTTCTACACCAATCCTCTGGTGATGTTTCTTTTACCTTGGCATTGCCACTGCACAGCTGTTTGGAGTCTCACTTGAACACATAAATGCCCTTGTTTGCCTCCATTCCCATCTTCCCATGCAGTGCACCAGAGGCAAGTTAACAAGGATGCAAGTGTGTGCAAGCGGTTCTCCCTGGGTATGGACGGTGGGCCAGACAAAGGCGAGCAGAGCTGAGTTACCTCTTTTAACACTTAACTACTAAATTCCTGAGTGGAGCAGCTCCAGAGAGGCCCAGGAAGATTCTCTTCCATTTCCCTAGGGTAAAGGGTCTCAAAAAAATTCTTTGGCAAGCTCCACTAATTAGAAAGTTCTAGAGACACTACTTGAAGCCTTCCACCTTTTAATTTTTCTCCATCCCAACTAGGGTGGGGATAGAAAAGACTGTCCCCCCATGGGAGCATATTAGAATCTCAGGAAGTGGAATGTTCCATAAATGTGTCATTTAGATATGACCAAGTCCTAGACTCATCATTTTTTGTTCACCTGAATCTCTGTTCTGCATTAAATATTCTTTTCAGTATATATCTCGTTAAGGTTTTCTTTTTTCCCCTCAAATATCGGCAGCATAGTCCTCCAGATTATCTAACTACTCATCAGTTTAACACTTATAAGAAATGTGGAAAACACTCCCTAATTATGTATTCATTCATAATAACAGCCTGGCTGTTACCCTGACAAACAGAAAAATCCCAGGACTTGCTGACACATGGAAGGGCATGCTTGTATTGTACTGCTTTCCTATATCATCTCAATGGTTTATTTTCTTTTCTGTATTTTTTTTTATAGATTGACCAACCTCGACTTGGCCTCCCTTCCAGAGACTACTATAATTGCACTGGAATATATAAAGAGGTAAAAAAAAAAAATTGTAAAAAGAAAAGCAATAAAATAAAACTAAATAATCATTTGTGTAAACTTATAAACAGTGGAAAAAAAAGCTAAGACCAGATGTCAACTTAACCCTCTGTGTCCTTCAGTAAGGGCAGGCATTTAAAATCATACAGTAATAGTGAGTTACCTTTGATAGAATGAACATTCTCAATGAAAGGAATGAAGGTATCATAAGAAATTCTTATTGTGTCTTGATTCTTGGTATTTAATTCATAATGATTCATTTTAGAAGTCAATTTTAAGTTTTTCGATTCCCTTGCACATTACATTATTCAAAAAATGAACTGATTAATTATAGTTTATGGGTGGTGTCTTGAGGACCAGGAATGGTCCAGTACTGTTAAGCTCTATAGGATCTTCCAAAGCCTTTTGATTGGCCTTTCAGAGGACTACCTGGGTAGAGGCAGGTTTCAGACAAAACTTTGCAGCAGCTTCTGATTAGAACATCAGTCAGTTAGCCAATTGTACCTCACAGAGCCATTAGACAATCAAGAGTGCTTCTTACTGTCTCCAAGCCTGAAGTCCCTCTGCCGATGGGTGTGTGCTCTTGTTTATCTAGGTAAGGAACAACCAAAGACAATCAATACTGTGATATATCATGAGATATTTGGTGAAGGTATAGGTATAAGTTCCTAATAATTATTTTGTAGCTCCTAAGTAAGTCAAGTTTACTTTTTTTTTTTTTTTTGGTGTGGAAGAATGGGGGTATAGGCTAGAGGTACAGGGGTGAGAAGATTCACAAGAGACAGAGTGGAGAGTAGAACAGGTGGATTGACTGAAATACACTGCCAAGGGGAGCAGCCGGTGAGACAGGAGAGGTCTGCTGCACCATAAATGGGTTAGCTCCCTGGCCGGGGATCGAACTCAGGCACTAGAGGTGATAATGAGGAGACTTAACCCATAGGCCACCAGAGATGCCCCTCAAGTTTACTTTCGATGATCCTAATAGGTCACTGTATGATGGTGTGGCTATAATTTCTTCTTGTTAAAATTATTAGCTAAGTATATTTATGCCAAGCATGTATTTTGTCTAAATATTAAGTTTAAATAACATGAAATTCCATGTTGTTTTTTGAGTGACTGTATAACCTTGAAACAAAAAGAAAGATTTATTATAAATGCCACAACTAATGGCTCAGATAGTCAAATGAATAGAGGATATTTGAGTTCATGACCGTCTCGTTACTGAGTAGGTGCAGCTATTACTTCACGAGCTGTCCAGCTGCTTCCTTTTGCAGAGGTGAGGATGATTGAGGAATGTTGGCTCATTATATGATATTTTTATCATCAACAACTGGGATGTTTTTCACATTCAGGATGAAGTTCTAAAAACATATCAAATTTTCCAATCTTAAAATATACATTTTTTTTTCATATTTAACATTTCCAATATCAAGATATACCTGGTATTTAGTATATATTTTCATATGGTGAAGTTTCTTTTTCTGTTTTTTTTTTTTTCCAAAAAAGCTGCTGTAGATAAGGTGGTTTGTACATTTTATATTCGATGCCATCTTATAATCTGGAATAGTTCACAAACTAGTTGCCACAGGACTGAGTCTGAGAATGAGGGACTTTTGTTTAAACTGAAGAGTTTTGTGGGTTTTATTTTATTTTGGATTAATTACCAGTATTTTTTTCACAGAAGATTACACTTTTGAGTCTAGATTTATTGGTAGAGCAATAGAATTGGAAACACTGGACTGTATCCCCATGAGGTTGCATCATGGTCGCCCCCACCCCTACCTACATGGGGCTTTTTTTCTCATCTTTTGTTCATGTCTAGATAATTCAGTGATTTGTATTGACTCCCTGGGCCCTCTAGACACTTGATTTTGTAAATCAATTATATCCTGGCTTATCCTTGGTAACAGAGACCCAAAAATAGTGTAGCTCAAACAAAGAGAAGTTTACTTCCACCTCCTGTTATACTTCAGAAGGAGGCAGGCAGGGAGAGGCTCTGCTCCATGGAAATGAGCGAGACTTCAGTTGGAGTTCACCTTGATGATCTACATTAGCCTCTTCTACCATTGAATATGAGTCTAAGTTGGTCAAAATTGGTTCACCAGTTCCTGCTCATATTTCAGGCCATAGGAAAAAGAAAAGAGGGCAATTGATAGACAATTTCTTTTCCTGTATTTCAGAGTTGTTTTATATCCTCTTGGTTAGAACATTGTCATGTGGTCATAAGTCAATATTAAGGAGGCAGGTAAATGTAGTCTTAACACATGTGGCCATGACTGTGCCTTATTAAATTCAGTTATGGAAAGAAAGGTTCTAAAAGAAGGGGATCTTGGATACCAAAGATGTTCAGCAGTCTCTACCAGTTTGCACCCAATGATCTGGTGAATGCTAAGTTTCTTGTCAAATAACACAGTCGTGTTCAACCTAGAATCAGTCATATGTTTATCGAGTTTCTGGGTGAGAAATCTGAGGTTTGTCCTCAAACACTCAACATGGGTAATAGAACCAGAGAAAGAACTTTTGTTTTTGTCTACTGCTTCTTCCATGACATCATTTCAACTTCATAAAAGATGTGCTGTATACTCATAGAGCTCTTTAAATGAACAAATGATAGAGAAAACTCAGCCGACTGACATTTACAACCTGGAAGTCATTATCAACTAAATTGGGTGCCCTCCAGTGATCTGGATTAAATTATCAAACTCACAGCATGCTTGCTGCCTGGCTTCCTCTCTACTAGCACTGTTTGGTCACTGAATTCCTTCCTGCCAACCTCATACCTTAGATACTTCTCAATTCATTGCTCTAAGCTCCAAGCAACCTCCCCCTGGTGATGGGAGTATGCATATGAAATAAAATACACCTGTCATCCTGGAAGGAGGTAATTACTAGAACATTTCTGTACCCTCTCCCTCTTTTAAAATCCACTCTTTGGAGAGGAGGGATTTGGGAGGGGAGGGCAGCATGAGTAGTCATGGAAAAAAAATTCAATTTCTTCCTTATTTCCCCCATGATATTTGCTCCTCTCTCCCAATCACTGCCACCTGCAATCCCTTACCTAGTTCCCTCTGTGTCCCCTGCCAGCTATCAAATTAAAGTTATTCTAGTTTTTCTACTGCCTTGTTATCTCAGAAGGAAGTTAACCCTATTAAGCATTTTTTCACCATTATTGTATTGCTTCATGAAAAAAAAATGGTGCAAAGGATAGGATACCAAAATAACACATAGTGAAGAAGTTATAAAACTGCAAGAAATGTTAATCTCATTGTATCAGTGTTATCACTGGTCTTCAGTGATTTTCTCACTGGCTATGTACTACATAGGCCATTCCTTTTGCCTGGAACATTCCACATATTGTAACCTGTCCAGGCCTCTTCTTTTTCTGCTCATCCTTAATTTTTTTTTAAGATTGATTTATTTATACAAGAACTGGGGTACAGGCCAGAGGCGCGGGAGGGTGAGGATTCATCAGAGACAGAGCAGGGAGCAGAACAGGCAGATGGACCAAAAGCACTGCTGAGGGGAGCAGTGGGCGACACAGGAGAGGTCTGCTATGCCATGTGGGATTCTCCCTGGCTGGCCGGGAATTGAACCCGTGCTTCAGAGGCCGGGGACAGCTTCACAGCACTGCGCACAACCCGCTGCAACGCCGGGGAGGTCCTTCATCCTTTAAGTTTAAATATCACTTCCTCATGAGGACTTTTTTGACTATTTTCCCATAATACACGAGTTCCTGTATATATTTTTTTAATTAATGTCATTTTTTCCTAAAAACTGTAAACTTTGTGAGAGCATGTACCATGTCTCACTCATTCTTTGCTTTATTCCCAATACCCAGCTCAATTTCTGGCCCTTAAAAATTATCAAATAAATATTGCTGAATCGGTGGATGCATGGATGAAGGGGAAGAAGGCAGGGAAGAGAGAAAAGGAAAGGAACACAGAAGCTCCCATTTTTTTGAGACACCTTCTAGGGCATCACCAGGATTCTCGGGGTAGTGTGGACTCTACACCATGAATAGCTCATGGAATGTATTTCCAGAGCCTCTTACAAACCATGTATCCTGTTCCTTCTTTTCAATCTCCAATAATTTCTCTGCTGTACTCAGATTGTCTAAGTATAGTCACACAGATACTTTTATATTCCACATTTTTTTATTTTATATAATTCTTACATCATTTTTCATATTTCTGCATTATTTTATTGAAAATAACCAAGAGAAGTTTTGAGGATTGACATGTGTCCACCACCTTTTAAAATTTTTAGCCAAGAAACATGCTCTCTCTGACTAGGGAAGGCTTGGCTTACTTTTCCTGTAACCTTAGCCCATGATTTTCAAGCTGTACTCTCGAGTCTGGCTCTGCAGTTAAGCCTCGGGCTGGGATGAGGAAAGGTAGCACCCGCTCCATCAAAAGGACTAATTATAAATCTCCTTGATCAAATTATTATCTTGGCCCATTTTCCCAGGCCTTTTTAATCCTTTCTTTTGGAACATCCAGAGCATCCACGGAATCATCTTCCATAATCTCAAAAACCAAACTCCTCAGGAACAATGAAAATGATACCTGTAATTACTGAGAAAGGCCATTTCACTTCACAGAATTTTTTTTTTCTTTTGTTACCCTAGGGATGGAAATTTTATGTTGTGATATGTGTACAGTATTCCAAACAGTAAAATGCTTGTGTCATCACACCAAGTAATGAAAATAAATAACCTGGTTTTTTTCCCAAGAACTCACTTCTTTCCTTAAAGACAAAACCTATTTTTTTCTTTTGTTAAAATAATAAGGCTATCTTTCAAACTTATTATATAAATTCTTTTATTCTGGCATTTTTATTTACATTTATATTTTTATTTATACATATGCCTCTGGTTATTGTTCAAAACTTAAATACCTCAGTTCCTTTTCGAGTTCTGTACTTTACCTTAATTAAAAATGGAACATTCCTGGGGACCTCCCCGGTGGCGCAGCGGTTGAGCGCTGGGTTGCGAAGCTGCCCACGGCCTCTGCGGCGCCGGTTCGATCCCCGGCTGCTCCCCGGCCACCGGAGGAGGGTCCCACATGGCGCGCAGACCTCTCCTGCCGCCCGCTGCTCCCCTCAGCAGTGTACTTCGGTCCTTCTGCCTGCTCTGCTCCCCGCTCTGGCTCTGGTGAATTCTCTCACCCTCCCGCGCTTCTGACTGTACCCAGTGCATGTATAAACAACAAAAAAAAAACAAACAAATAAATAAATAAATAAAACATGCCTCTAAAAAAAAAAAAAAAAGGAACATTCCCTAAGACAATAGCAACCCAAAGATATGTATATGCTTATGTTTTTCATATGACAGAATTGTGTGTTTTCTTAACAATTGTTTTCTCATGCACAGACTGAGAGCTAAAATGGAACATTAGAGAATTCAGTCCAACTCCTCATTTTACAAAATAGGAAACAGACACAAAGAAGTAAAATGACTTGCTTAAGGTCATAGAATAGCAGATCCATGCATCCAAAACATTAATTGTTAGCGATAAAAACCTACTCTGATGTAGGTTTTGTAGAAAAAAAAATTTTTTGTCTCGCCTAATTGTAAAGATCTAGGGATGAATCAAGAAATGTTGAACCCAGGGGTTCAAATGAATCATTGTAACTCTTATTTTTCCATTCACAAGGTTCTACTTTCTTCTCTGTTAGCTTTTCTTTTTAGCAGGCTATGTCCTGTCCATCGTGGCATCAAAGATGATCATTGGCAGTTTCACAATTCAGAAAAAAAAATCCCATCTCTTCCAATGTCTATCAATGTCTGAAGAAGGTTCTGATATTCCCTACTTCAGCCACCTGCTTTCCTCTCAACCAACAATTTTCTCCATGGAATCAGGATCTCTGAATAGCTAGATGGCAGAGCCATCCATGCCCATGGCTCAGGAAGGGGGACTACTTGATTGACGATTCCACCAAAAGAAAATAGAGAGAGGGCTCTATTAAGAGAAGAAGGTGAGAAATAACTATAGTCCACCTCATTATAAACCTATCTCTTGTCTCCCTATTTAGCTTTCCTTCTATATGGTACTATTTCTACATTAAAAAAAAAAAACACAAAAACTGGATAACAAATATCACTCAAAACTGTTAATTTAGGAAGTGCACTGCAGACACGAAGTAACAAACAAAACTAGATAAACACTGTCTTTTTCCAAAAATGCTGACTCAGTGTTGCACAGGTTAACTATTAGGTAATGCCACTGAGACATCCAAATGATTATCAAGTACAGACATTAAAAATTTGAAAAATGTCTCACCAGTTTGGATTTATCTATGCTGCATCTTGTGTAAAACTTCCTTTCCCAGGAAATAAAAAGAACTTCCTGAATGCTGTAGCAGAAGGGACTGTTCTCAAAATAGTCTCACCAAGTATCCTCTCATCCTGATTTGTTGAAGAAGGAGAACCTGGGATCTGGGCATTCTGATTATCCAACAGCATCACATAATAACATAGTACAACCACAAAAGTCAGAAGTTGCGAGATTCAGTCCTGTTCTAGCTATTACCAGGCTATCCATTTCTAGGAAAAACATTATGAATGATACACAATGGCCATAAAAAATAATGATCTCATTCACAACATTTTTAAATGAAACCAGCCAACCACCTCCTATTAGAAAGTTCTTGATTCACTGAAAGGAATAAGGAGTTTAATTTTCTTGAGAAATCATCCACCTTGGGCCTCCCTGGTGGTGCAAGGGGTTAAGCACTGCACTATGAAGCTATTCACAGCCTCTGCAGCACGAGTTTGATCCCCGGCCAGCCAGGGAGCTACCTACATGGTGCAGCAGACCTCTCCTGACTTGCCTGCTGCTCCCCTGAGCAGTGTATTTCAGTCAGTCTGCCTGTTCTATTGCCCACTCTGTCTCTGGTGAATCCTCTCACCCCCCACATCTCTGGCCTGTACCCTAGTTCTTATATGCATGAATAAATAAATCTTAAAAGAAAGAAATCATCCACCTTCAGAAAAGGCTCTGAACTCTTTAATGGAGATGAATTGAAACGGGTCTCAAAGCTTCCCTTCCCTACTTCATTAGCTTATCAAGACTAATTGTCACTTTGTCTTCTTTTTATAAGGAAATCTGTAGGTTAAGAATTCAAAATTCTTTGAGCACATGTGAATAATTGGGGTGTTTTTTTAAATTGTGTTAATGTTGGTTAACATCATTTTTATATTTTGGAAGTATAGCTTCCCCTCCTTCTGGTGATGTTACCATGAAGTTCCCATCACCAAGGCACCCCTAGTCCCCCATCATAATCCATTGTCTCCCCACTTTGCACTCTCCCCCGCTTTCCCTTCCCTCTCTGAAAGTCTCAGTTCTATAGTCAACTTTCAGGGCTAGTGCTTGAGTTTGGCTTTGTCTGACCCTTTGTCTGGTTTCTCTATATTCCACATTTAAGTGACACCAATCAAAGTTAGTTATTTTTATGGTTTGTGTCTAAAAAGGTAGAGAAGGCCAAGTAGTGGGTTCCGAACCTAAGGACATTGCGTGTACCAATGAGAGGGCTCTGTATTATCAGGCCTTCACATACACACAAACCAAGAAAGTCATAATGAGATACTTTACTTCTTGATATAGCAACAAAATACTAATTTAAACAGAATTTCAGGGCTAAAAGAAAAGTGAGGAATCTGCTGTGTAGCAGATAAGAGCCTGTGGAAGTGAAGCAGGAGTTGGAGATGAAAACCGATAGGATGCAATGCTGTGGGACGTGGCAGGAGAGGCCAGAGTTAAGAAGAAATGTAGACGAACAGGGAGCTCATAAAAAATGGAGAGCTTACATAACACAACACAACAAAACAAAAAGAAACAGACAATTACAAACCAGAGACATCCTGCAGGAGAGGAGAAGGGAGAGGGATCAGAGGGAAGGAGGGAGGAGCACAGGGGACTGAGGGCTGAGGGGAAACAAACAAACATTGTTTAAAAATGAACAGTGATGTAAAAAATATATTTTAAAAAAAGAAATTCAAGGGGGAAAAAATGGAGACCTTTTAGGGATGAGGATAGTGGATTTGGAAGATGGTTAAGATGGCCAGGAACCAGAGACAACTGGGACCTGTGGCTCTGAATAAGAGAAGATACTGACCACAAAAATTCTCTAAGCTATACATACCTAGAAAGACCACACTCTTCAGATTTACAGTCATTTCAGATGAGCAGTGCAAGACAGAGCTGAGTTAAACCTAGAGAAGATTTGATTTGTCCACTTACCCAAAATAGAAGCTAAGAGAAACTTCTCCAAACTCAGGCTGAGAATAGAAGTCTGATGACATAGAAAGTGAGTGAAATTTATTTACTATACTTAAAATTGAGCTTCACTATTTTCACTCAACACATATTCTCTGAGCTTTTACTGTGTGACAGGAACTTTTGCAGGCAGTAGGGGTAATGAGAAAACAAGACAGAATTTGTGCGGAATTCTTGGTCTTATGGGAGGAGACAAGCAAAAAAGAAACAAATTAATAATTTAAGGAAATGAGATAAATGGAAATTATAGTGTTATAAAGGAACTAAAACAAAGTGACTTGATACGAGGTCAATGTCTAGGGAAAGGGGAAGGTGGATCATTTAAATGCAATTTTATATGTCTTTGTAAAAGATTGCTCTGGCTACTGCTTGGTGGACTGAAAAAGCAGATTCTGCAAGGGAGACCACTAACCTCATTTTATCCTTGGTGACAAGGGTAGGTTTCCTGCAGTAAAATGACTTGGTGAATTTGACAAGAGAATTTTGAGATTCACTGAATTAGTTTGTAAAAAAAACTATAGGCACACACCTTTACTGAGATATTGGGGGGTGGGTTCCAGATAGCCCAATAAAGTGAGTCACGTGAATTTTTTGATTTCCCAGTGCATACAAAAGTTAGGTTTACACTGTAATGTAATGTATTCGGTGTATAAGTGCATTAAGTCTTAAAAAGCAATGAACATACCTTTCTTTGAAAAACATTTTGTTGCTAAAAAATGCTAAAGATCATCTGAGTCTTTAGTGAATTATAATCTTTTTGCTAGTGAAAAAAAATACAATAAAAAAAGAACATTGCCTGTACATACAGCTTCCTAAACTTGTGCAACAAAACTTTGGAAGCTATACGATCAGGGCTCATATGAAGCTCCAGGTTCTCCTCATTAACAGCCTGATGAGCCCCCATGCTGTTGATCTGCTTCTGTCTGTCCTCCTGCTCCAGAATCCTGCTAGTATTGTGGGCTGTTTCCTGTTTCTGTTCCCCAGGATAGTTACGAGATTCTGTATGTCTGCAGCGAGTTTCTCCAGTCTCACAGCTGCATCTCCCTGACATGCTCCTTAAACTGGGGAAAATTTCCAAGCCATTTTGATAGGAAACATCTATTCTCCTTGGTGTCCCCTTGTAGATTCCCCTAGGAAACATTCTGTGTAACACTTTTATATATCCCCCAGCATCAGGGGCTAGGAATATCACAGTTCTGTGACTTCTCAGTCACCTCATGCCCACATTATGTCTTTTCTTTCTAGAGACAAATTGTAAAAGCTGGGTGTCTTGGAACAGAATCTTTAGTAGTGGAACCCCCTAATTCATAGTTTGCTGGTGCTCTTAGGTACTCCAGTGCCAGCCAGTCTAACCAGAGAACTCACTCTCTGATCCTCTTTGGGTCTTGCTGTTACTCATTAACAAAGACACTCAGGTGTGAAGATGGTAACCAAATGGCATTGCTCTGGCATTGCTCTCTTCCTCTTTGGAGGCTCCAACAAATCTCAGCTTTTTTCCCAAGATTCTTTTTAAGAATCCTAATTTCTTTTTTTTAATAATGATTTTTTTTTAATTTATTTATTTATACAAGCACTGGGTACAGTCAGAAGCGCGGGAGGGTGTGAGAATTCACCAGAGCCAGAGCGGGGAACAGAACAGGCAGACTAACGAAATACACTGCTGAGGGGAGCAGCAGGCGGCAGGAGAGGTCTGCGTGCCATGTGGGACCCTCGCCTGGTGGCCGGGGATCGAACCGGCGCTGCTAGGCTGTGGGCAGCTTCGCAACCCAGCGCTCAACCGTTGCACCACTGGGGAGGTCCAAGAATCCCAATTTCTGAACAGTCAGTTTGTGAATACCATTGTTTGGTTCGGTAAAATGAACCAAACAAATGGAGTAGACATTTGTGTTGCTGGTTATTGGTCAATAACTTATTAATAGTATGTCATTTAAAAACTGAGTATGTGGATTTTACCCAACTGTTTATATCTATCATTTTTGAACTATTATGACAAGTGTCAGGATTTAACATGTTTTATTTTTATTTTTTTTAAGATTTATTTATTTATGATTACAAGAACTGGGGTACAGGTCAGAGGTGTGGGAGGTGAGAGGATTCACCAGAGACAGAGCAGGGAACAGAACAGGCAGATAGACCAAAGTACATGCTGAGGGAAGAAGTGGGCGAGTAAGGAGAGATCTGCTGCTCCATGTGGGTAGCTCCCTGGGCTGGCCAGGGATCGAACTCATGCTGCAGAGGCTGCAGACAGCTTCACAGCACTGCACTCAACCCCTTGCATCAGCGGGGCCCAACATATTTTATTTTTAAAGGAAGGATATGTAAATGTTTAGGTGGTTTCTTGTTCGTCTTCATTATATCAAGACTTCAACTAAGCTACCTTATGATTGTGATTGTCAAAAAAATGTAACTAATTGCTTTCTTAGTAACCAAAAAGAAAAAAATGAATTCCAATTTTCAAACTATCCTTACCAATGTACTGTTCAGATATTAAAATATGTGTTGATTACTTTCTCCCCAAAGCAGAATAAGTAATATCATTTGGCATTTTATATATCTAGAAGTATCTCAAGGAAGAAAATTAAAGCCTTATGGTAGAAACATATCTTGTAAATAGGTTTCAAGAGCAGCAGTAAGCTAGGATTAAGATAGCAACTAGATAAATTTGGAAGCCAGGAAAGATAATGAAGATAGTAAGACACATGTTTTAATCAGTCACATTGGAATAGTTACCAGGTAATGGGGCTCATTAAAGGAAGTTGTATATTCCATATAGCTGTATTAAGTATTTATGCATCTCAGAAGCTGGTGATGTCACATGCTTTTAGTTTTCTGGAAAACTTTACCAGCTCAGCAGACCAGAAGCATCAGCCAAAGGTCTGGTGCTTGCTTTATGCAAACTTTTATGGTCTGAAGGATAAAGATACTGGCATAGGACTAGTTTGCACAATCAAAAAAATGCAATAAGAGCCTTCTTGTTATTGTTATTACTTTTTCACCTCATTAACTAAAAAAGCATCCCACAGAGTAAAAAAGAAGAAAAAAGTCTCAGTAGGTTGATATTACAAAATTTAAATTACCATTTCTTTCAAAGCCAGTAGCAATTCTCTGCTAAATAAGATGAATTTATATACTTTGAAATACAGTTAATTCTAAACACTGCATGCTTGTACTTTATAAAAGTTGGTCCCATGAGATATGAATTCAGACATACTTGTTAATTCCAAAGTGAAACAAGAGTTCTAATTACCATTTAATAGGAAAAGAATGGAATGGCAAAAATATATATAAAAACATCCTTTCATTTCTGGTCTCTTAGTGATTAAGTTTTTAACACAAACTCACAGCTGAAAAATAGTTTGTTCTATTAAGTGACAGATCCATGGATAGCGATGCTAGCTAGACAGTTCCAGCATCACAGGGTGTCCTTGAGAAGAGAGAGACTTCTCCCTAGGGAACTGTTTACTTAGCATTTAATAAAGGTCACAAAATGCTAGCATCTAAATCTTACTTAAAACTTGTCCTCTTGACTTTCAAATTGATAATAACTTTGCACATTTTGCTTACATTCTTATTTGATAGAATATTTTCTTCTACTTCTTAGTTTTACATTTGATCCTTTTAGAGAGTCTATGCAAACTAGATGTGCCTTTGTGTTCATATTAAATGTAAGTGTGCATCTTTCACTTACAATCATTTAGTAGGGCTATAACTTGTGAAGCTGAAAGTGTTAAGTTAGCACTATATTGCTTTCCTTTGTATTTACCCTGTGAACAAGTCTTAGCAGCAGAGAAACATGACCATTGGCACCAAACTTATATGGTGTGGCTCCCCTAATCTTGTTAATCTGTTCATAATAAATCTGGTTTTAGGAAATTGAATTTTGAAGAAATTTTACTGAATTGAGGTCATTTAATTAGTAATAATGGTTAAATAGCCATGGGTTGAAGTTCATGAATATGTACTCAATTTCCTGGTGTTGATGCCACTCTGAACTTGAAAAAGACATTTATAAATTCTGCAAAAGGATGGATGGAATTGGAGGATGTAATAAGGAGAAAGGTAAATACTAGGTGCTTTCTCTTATATGTAGAATATAGAGGGGGAAAAAGGAACTGACAAAATTAAACCAAAACAAACCCTAAGAATATGACTGCAGAATTTAGGCTATGGGGAGCACAGGCTATGGGGAGGGAAGGTTTTACAGAGGGGAGATTATGGGGAAACAAAGGGGCAGGGAGCCCAGTAGTCTATGGTAAAAGACTATGGGTACTTCGATGGTGGGATGGGGTGGTGACATATATCTGAGGAGGTGGGAAACGATTTCCCAAAATCATACACAATATTATAGACCAATATTATCGAAAGAGAAAAAATAAATCTAATATATATTTAGATTATATATTAAATATATAATATATATTTAGATAAAACCAAAAACATGGTATACTTTGCTTTCATCTACATTATGTGGTAAATCTCTCTGCCCATGATGTAACATATTAAGATATTTACTCATAGTTCATTTTTCTCACTGAATTTCTTATAAACAAATGTTATGCTTTTTAACTATGAAACAGTTATATAGAAATTTATTTTTTTCTATTGAAATTATAGAAAATAATAAACATTCTTGAATATTTAAATAAATTCTGTTTAAGATTGCCGGAGGCCAGCTCCAGCAAAATGTCGAGTTAGGATCCCCGCAAGGATGAGACGGCGTCAGCGAAGTGGAGGGATGAGGCGAGGGAGGAAATGATGTAGATGAGGTAGTGAGGAGACACTGACACTTGATCAGGGTGCAGACATCTGCTGATAGCCTCAGCGGGGCTTTATTTATACATCAGAAATTTTTCATTTGATCATTACATCATGCAATCATGATTGATTTTATTTTTACATTGTTTCAGAAATTATTAATGATCATTAACAGTGCACAGTCCTTTTTTTAATTTTCCAGTCTATGATTAACTTGGTCACTTGATTACATTAACTTGGTTACATTATTTCCCTAGGTGATATATGTTATTCAGAAAATAGAAACAGGTGCTACACACAATGTGATTTATGCAGTCAAGCTAGGTAACTAAACCAAAGCTAAGCAGGCATTGTAAGGTCCAGGGCGGCTTCCTATTTTCCATATAGAACCAAGGGGTCCCGGTGCCATGGGGACAGTATGTGGTATGTTTTTCTCCAACCATTTCGCCTCCTGGGGCACCTCAGGGCCTTCTTTAGTGGGGACTTCTACTGGGCTCAGTTCCATCAGTTCTATCAAGCGTGGTTTGTTAGAGAACTCAGTGTTACTCATGGTAACTGCATTACAAATTGGAGGACGTGGAGAAATATTGGAAACCATTTCATTATCAATCATGTTAGAAAGTACTTCTCTCAAACTACTGAAGTGTGCATTGCCGAAACTGGCATTGATGCCAACACTCATTGTGTTATTTTGAAGCTTATAGAAAATTTCCATGGTTTCAATAACTGCCACAAGCAGATGAAAGGAAGTAGCAGGAGCCAGCTCTGGAGTTCTCTGACTTCAGAAATTTCCCCCAGGCCCAGACCTTGTCAGACAGCATGAGTAGCATGGCCAGTGCCATAAGATCCATTGTATAACTAGTTTATAGCTTATCCAAATCTATAGTATCTTGGAGTGAAATTTCACAGCAGTGGTAACCAGCTACGGAATTAATGAAAATCCACAGGTTTATGGTGGAGAAACTTATAAAAACACATTTTAAAAATACTGCTTGGACAGTGCACATAGATATAAAGATGTCTCAGTAATATTATATGAGTCATGGTTATTTCTTCACGAAGAATATATATATATATATATACACATATATATGCACACACATATATGTGTACACACTCATAAATCTGAGAAAGAGAAATTAGGTAAAGGAATTTATTTTTATTTAAGAAAAAAATACTAGGTTCTTGCTTTCCAAGTGTTGTGACTGCATACTTATAAAAGCAATATAAAATAACTTGATTAAAAATTGAAAATTATAACACCTCCATAACTAAATGCTTATGAATTACTTTGTACCTTCCAAGTGATACATTACTCTTCTGCTCTAATTCAAAGACACATTGACTTTCTAAGAATCTATGCAGGTAATTTCTTCCAGGATTTAGGAAAGGATTAGGGTTTCTGTTGTATTTTATCTTTTAGCACAAATTGATAGTGAATTGAAAATTAATTTTAAATTAATGCTCTGTGATGAATATTTAGGAGGCTTGCCAGTAACTTACTGTTCCTTATTTCTTGCAGGCTTGCACAGCCTATGTGGATTTTATGATTTCTGTGGCCAAATTGATTCGTCAGGAAAGAGGACTGACCATCAATGAAAACCAGATTTCTCAGGAAATGAATAAAATTATGGAGCTGGAAAAAGAAATTGCCATTGTAAAAGGCATTTTTTTCTGATACATTGAATAATGTTAACCACTTTTTCCCCCTTTATTTTCTCTATCATATTTTAACAGTAAAATAGCTCCTTAACCAAGTGATAAAATTGTACAGCTCTGCAGTGGATCATTGACCTCAAGAGGACCTTTGAAACTGCAAAATTTTATAGTAAACCGATATTCAGGAGACATACCAAGTTTGACAAATATTAAACTACATACACTTATTAATTACTCATTATTAGTGTACTACATCAAAAATCTAACTACACTTCGTGAGGCTCAGGACAAATTTGATTGCTAATTATTCAGCAAAACTGTGTTGGTTTTGATATGTACAATTTTACCTTATTTTATTTCAAGGTTTAAAGTAATCATAGATTGTCTCTATCCCTTTGCTAAAAGTACTAGCCCATTAACATGGTCGCAGTGTGCTATCACCGAGTTCAGATGGCAGCCTGCTGAGCATAGGGGAAATGTGACTGCAGTTGTTTAGTAGCAAAGCCCAAGGGTATTTCCTGAATTTCCTCTAATTCCAGATAAGCCCCAGGAGTCTGAGTTGGCACTTTCTTCAGTATTGTCCCCATGACCAGGTCTGTGGACTGAAGCAAGTGAACTCTGTGTCCAAGCAGCACCCAGGTTATCAACCGAACCCAGGGTCAGACTAAGATCCACAGAACTCTCTGTGACTTGGCAAAGAGCCACCTGCATTCCTAAATCCCTACCTGCATGCCATTAACATCAGAGTCTTGGAGACTGAAGACCCTTAAGGGCATTTTTAGCTGTCCTGGGGCTGCATGAAATCAAAAATGTCCAATCTTAGTTGGAGTTGTAACTGGATGAATGGTGACTTGATGGCTTTACATGTGGTTCTGTTTGGGAAGCAGAATTACTAGAAAAGAACAGTTTATTGCCCTGGGTTTTTACCACTTGCACTGTTCCAGATTATGCTATTTTTAATAAGCCTCTTACCACATTTTACTAGTATTTTCTTCCTGAATTAATCTTCAAGATTGGGGTAGGGTCTTAGTCATCTTTGACTCACCTGTGTATCTCTAACAGTGTTTAGATGCATGGTGTTGCATGCAAGAGATATTCAGCACATGATTTTCTAAATAAATGAATAAATAAGTGACATAAGGAGATGCTAGAGCCATAGTCACTGAGAAATAATTCCCTTTTTTAAACTTTCACCTTTGCCTTTTCTCACTTATGGTTCCTTATGCTCATTTCAGTCACTAGTTGGGGAATTGTTACTGCAACTTCTTGTTTAATTCAGTGGAAACAAAATACAACTGGATAATGTTGAGTGTTGAGCATCAACCTGATTAAGCAGGATGGGAGGCCAGTAGCAGAAGTAGAGGTGCTACCATTCTTAAATAACTTGCAAACTAACTGTGCTTTGTGCTAGGAACTTTTTATGTGTTATTGCTTTAATTTCCTGCAGAAAATATTACAGGGAAGGGAGGACTTCCCAGTTGAATTTTATTTTTTTATTTTTTTTTTCTTTTATAGAGGCATGTTTTTTTTTTATTTATTTATTTGTTTGTTCGTTTGTTTCGTTTATACATGCACTGGGTATAGTCAGAATCGCGGGAGGGTGAGAGAATTCACCAGAGCCAGAGCGGGGAGCAGAGCAGGCAGAAGGACCAAAGTACACTGCTGAGGGGAGCAGCGGGCGGCAGGAGAGGTCTGCGCATCATGTGGGACCCTCCTCTGGTGGCCGGGGAGCAGCCGGGGATCGAACCGGAACCGGCGCTGCAGAGGCTGCGGGCAGCTTCGCAACCCAGCGCTCAACCGCTGCGCCACCGGGGAGGCCCCCAGTTGAATTTTAACTGGGACCCTAAGTGGTGGTGGTTGAGGAGGTGAAGTATTTGAGAGATAAATTGGATATGGCTATATTCAAGAACGTTGTAATAATATGAAACAGCTACAGTCAAAAGTCAACCAGACATTCGTCATAAAAGGAAGGAATTTTCAAAGTATAAAAAGATTTTTGAAAAGAATTATACTTGAAATGGCAGCCAAATCTTGAAATTGTTACTGAATACACTTAAAATCTCTTTAACTTTGCTGTTTGACATGACAAGATAAATTATAAGTACAGAATATAGCTTAAATTATTTTGCACTTATCCCATGTTTTCCCTCATATAGAGTTATATTTTTTAAAAGAATTCTTAGTTCTAAAATAATGATTAAAAAAATTTAAATCCATAGGCTACAACTAAACCTGAAGATCGAAATGATCCAATGCTTCTTTATAACAAAATGACATTAGCCCAGATCAAAGGTAGCTTTACACTAGTGATTGATGGAAAGGTAAGTAGCAAGTTCTATGTACTCTCTTATTATTTCATTTCTAAAGTTAAAACATTGAATTATGGTTGTTTAAAATTCAATGATTTCTTATTTACTGCAATAAATTGACCTTCAAAATGAATTTAAATGGCACCGACCATTTGATTTCCTTGCCAGACCTGAAAAAAAATTATTTGAAATCATTATATTTAGAATCAATTTCAAATATAAAATTTCCTTCAAGGCAGCTGCGCAATACTATTAGAAACTATTCTAGGAAAGGGTTTGGAAAACTTAAAAACTGAAAATTCTCTTGAGAGACTATTATATATAACTTTTGGGGTCAGTCAAATAATAAAAACTAGATTTCTAATTTTTTTTTAATACTAACAAAGATAATTTATTCATAGAATTTGCCATGTTCTTATCAACATCATCCATGGAAGTGTTCAGAGCCATAATAGAGAAATAGAACACCAAAAACCAGAAGAAACTCTGTCTCATGGATTCTATTTATAAACAGCATTTGACATCTTTTTGCTTCATTGTAATTCATTAGATGGTATCTAATAATCTGTTCTGGGGACTAGCAATTTATTCTTGTGAGTTGGTTGATGCAAACATCAGGAAATGAATTAAAATCCATGAGAAAATCTACAAACTACCACATTCAAAAATGGAATTCTCTTTGACACTAATTACAAGTAAACAAGGAGTTTTTGAAGGTCTAAACTGTTGAGCTAGGAATTTCTCATTTAAAATTGTTATTATAGTAAGTGTTTAATAAATATGTTTTGAAAAAATAGTTCGGCCCATTAAAGGAAATTAACATATTTAACACTTTGTACATAGTGAGAGACAGACAGACAGACAGATACCAAGTTACTTAGACACATAGAAAAAATACATATATTTATATAGAACCATAAAGAATTTGGCAATCCTGAATATCTACACTGAAGTGTAGCATTTCAGCAAAATTTGCATACTCATTGCTTTCTCTATTTTTGCCTATGTTCAGTGGTGATTAAGTAACCACATTTTTCATTTAAAGAATAATAGAAAGCAAGATTCCATCTTTTGGCAACTCCAAATCTAGCTTCTGATGTATAAAAACTGTATAGCTATCGACCCAATATTGAGTTTTGAAATGTATTTTAATGTCATTGGATATGTACCTTTGTTATGACAATGGCATGCCTTTGTTCTGCACTGAGAGGCACTTCAATGGACTGGTAGCATTCCACTTTTAAAAGATAAACACTATACTCATTTAAATAATTGTATACACGAAGGAAACATTTTTAAAGCTATTTTTTCTTTTTTTTCCTTATATAGATTAAAAAAGATGACATGAACCTTACTTGTAGCTGTATTTCCTCTAGGCTTAAAGGCTTTGCTGTTGCTCTTAAATAGCTGGATTGATGTTGCTAACTGAATAATCATGTTGCAAAATTAATTTTTATTCAAAAGTAGATGGAAATCATGGAGAAAATATCCCAAATAAATATGAGGCTGACCATTGTGATAATTATATAGTGATGCAACTGACACCTAACTGACTAGTAATCATAATTGAATATGGGAATCAAGAAGCAAAAACCACAATTACTGAGTGTTTTGTGCCTGCTTTTTTCCAGACATTCAACTGGTTAACTTTCATAAATGAAATCATGTCAACTGTGAATATTAGTATTACAGATGAAGAAGATGTGATTGTTTATGCTCCTGAATATTTAACCAAACTTAAGGGCATTCTTACCAGATATAGTACCAGGTATGTATGTCAGAGTGCCCATGTCCTCAAAGTTTACATTTAATATCACTCTTTAGAAGCTTTGCAGCCTCATCTTTTCTGTTGCTGGGTGGTGGGTTTTTTTATACAGAGATCTTCAAAATTTAATGTCCTGGCGGTTCATAATGGATCTTGTAAGCAGCCTCAGCCGAAACTACAAGGAGTCCAGAAATGCTTTCCGCAAGGTGAAAAAAAATCTCTTTTCTTAAGACTTAAAATCATAAAGAGATACATGGTTATGAAGTCTTGCCATGTACACTGCTAGAATGTGGTGAACTTTGCCAAGAGATAAAATGTCAAATGTTGGTTATTTTTCCTGTGTTGAGACTATGTTGCCTAGGAAAGCCGATTTTCATGGGCTTTGCTGTCCTATGATTGTTTACTGTGGCACCGTGATTGTATTGCCCTGGAAGAAGAGATGTTTCATTATTTAAGCAGTTCATGAAAGAATGCTGGCTTGCTTTTTTATTGTGCTGCAAGTAATTACAGGGCTATCTATCTCAAGTGACTTGATTTTCAGGTAATCATAGCACACTAGTCAGACACACAGTTGGACTACATTGATATGGACAATCCATTGAGAATGCACTTACCTGAAGACAACCTTAAGACCTTTTATTACATGTATATATATGATTTATTTTTATTTTTTTTTTATTTTTTTTTTATTTTTTTTTTATAAATTTTATTGTTATATTCCCCATACAATTGCAGCCCCCCATTCTGACCCCAATCCCTCCCCTCCCGTCCCCGCCCCCCTAAAAGTGTCTCTGGTTCATAGTTTTTTGTTGATTTTGATTTTCACTTTCTTATAGTTATTCATTTTCCTGGTCCCTTATTTAAGTTTTCTAGATTCCTGCTATGAGTGAGACCATCCGGTATTTTTCTTTTTCTTTTTGGCTTATTTCGCTGAGCATGATCCCTTCCAGCGCCATCCATGTTGCAGCAAATTGCATGTGTTTATCTTTTTTGAATGCTGAGTAATATTCCATGGTATATATGTACCACATCTTCTTGATCCAGTCATCTATTTTTGGGCATTTGGGTTGTTTCCAAAGCTTAGCTATTGTAAACAGTGCTGCTATAAACATAGGGGTGCAGGTGTTCTTTGGAATTGATGTTTCTGTGTCCTTTGGGTAAATACCTAGGAGTGGAATTGCTGGGTCATATGGAAGCTCTATGTTTAGTAGGTCCAGAAATCTCCACACAGCTTTCCACAGTGGTTGGACCAGTTTGCACTCCCACCAACAGTGCAGAAGAGTTCCTTTTTCTCCACACCCTCGCCAACATTTGTTGTTGCTAGTTTTTTTAATATGTGCCATTCTCACTGGTGTAAGATGGTATCTCATGGTAGTTTTGATTTGCATTTCCCTGATGACAAGTGATGTTGAACATTTTTTCATATGCCTGTTGGCCATTTGCATTTCCTCTTCAGAGAAGTTTCTTTTAAGCTCTTCTGCCCATTTTTTGACTGGATTATTTTCTTTGTTGTTGTTGAGTCTCATCAGCTCTTTGCAGATTTTTGTGATCAGTCCTTTATCATTAGTGTTGGGTGCAAAAATGTTCTCCCAGTTGGTGGGGTTTCTCTTTGTTTTTGTTATTGTCTCTTTTGCTGTGCAAAAGCTCTTTAATTTGATATAGTCCCAGCTGTTTATCTTTGCCTTCACTATCACTGCTTTGGGTGATGTGTCTGCAAAGATGTCTTTGATGTGCAAATCACGTAGTGTTTCGCCTATATTTCCTTCTATATATTTTATGGTTTCAGGTCTTATGTCTAGTTCTTTAATCCATTTTGAGTTGATTTTTGTGTATGGTGTGAGGTGGTGGTCAAGCTTCATTCTTTTGCATGTAGCGACCCAGTTTTCCCAGCACCATTTATTGAACAAACTTTCTTTGCTCCAATGCATATTCTTTGCTCCTTTGTCAAAGATTAGTTGACCATAAATCTGTGGGTTTATTTCTGGATTTTCTATTCAATTCCATTGGTCTGTATGTCTGTTCTTGTTCCAATACCATGCAGTTTTGATGATTATGGCTTTGTAGTATAGTTTGAAGTCTGGGAGTCTGATGCCTCCATTCCCTTCTTTTTTTTTCAGGAGAGCTTTGGCTATTCGGGGTTTTTTGTGATTCCATATGAATTTCATCAATAATTGTTCTATTTCTTTGAAGAATGACATTGAAATTTTGATTGGAATAGCATTGAATCTGTATATTGCTTTTGGAAGGATGGCCATTTTAATAATGTTTATTCTTCCAATCCATGAGCAGGGGATGTCTCTCCATTTCTTTGTATCTTCTTCTATTTCTTTTAACAGTGTTTTATAGTTTTCTTTGTATAGGTCCTTTACCTCTTTTGTTAGATTTATTCCCAAATATTTGATTTTTTTTGTTTCAATAACAAAAGGGATGGTCTTTTTGATTTCTTCTTCTTCAGATTTATTGTTTGTGTATAGGAAGGCTACTGACTTTTGCGTGTTGATTTTGTATCCTGCCACTTTACTGAACTGATTGATGAGTTGAATTAGCTTTTCTGTGGAGTTTTTGGGGTTCTCTATGTATAATATCATATCGTCTGCAAATAGTGATAGTTTGACTTCTTCTTTTCCTATTTGGATTCCTTGGATGTCTTTCTCTTGTCTTATTGCCCTGGCTAGGACTTCCAGTATTATATTGAAAAGCAATGGTGAGAGTGGACATCCTTGTCTTGTTCCAGATCTTAATGGAATTGCTTTCAGCTTTTCACCATTGAGAATGATACTGGCTGTTGGCTTGTCATAGATGGCCTTTATGATGTTGAGGTATGTTCCTTGTATCCCAAGAATTTCAAGGGCTTTTATCATGAATGGGTGTTGCACTTTGTCGAAAGCTTTCTCAGCATCTATTGATATTATCATATGGTTTTTATATTTCTTTTTGTTGATGTGTTGGATAACGTTGATTGATTTTCGGATGTTAAACCATCCTTGTGCCCCTGGAATGAATCCAACTTGGTCGTGGTGAATTATCTTATGGATACATTGTTGGATTCTGATAGCTAAAATTTTATTGAGGATTTTTGCATCAGTGTTCATTAGGGAGATTGGCCTGTAGTTTTCCTTTTTTGTGTTGTCCTTGTTCGGTTTTGGTATTAGTGTAATGTTGGCTTCATAGAACGTGTTTGGTATTGTCCCTTCCTTCTCAATTTTTTGGAAGAGTTTGTGAAGGATAGGCACTAATTCGTCTCTGAATGTTTGGTAGAATTCATTTGTAAATCCATCAGGTCCTGGGCTTTTGTTTTTGGGGAGGTTTTTGATTACCATTTCAATTTCGCTAATTGTAATTGGTCTGTTTAGGTGTTCTATTTCTTCTTTATCTAGCTTTGGGTGATTGTAGAGTTGTAGGAATTTGTCCATCTCCTCTAGATTGTTAAACTTGTTTCCATATAACTGTTCATAGTAGTTACTGATTATTCTTTTGATTTCTGCTGTGTCCGTTGTGATTTCTCCTCTTTCATTGATGATCCTGTTTATTTGTGCTTTCTCCCTTTTTTCCTTTGTGAGCCTGGCTAGGGGTTTGTCTATTTTATTGATTTTTTCAAAGAACCAGCTCTTGGTTTCATTGATCTTTTGGATTGTTTTTTTAGTTTCAATTTCATTTATTTCTGCTTTGGTTTTTATTATTTCTTTTCTTCTACTGGTTTTGGGGTTTTTTTGTTGTTCTTTTTCTAGATCTTTGAGCTTCGAGATTAGGTTGTTTCTTTGCGTTCTTTCTTGTTTCTTGATGTGAGCTTCTATTGCTATATATTTTCCTCTTATTACTGCTTTTGCTGCATCCCATACATTTAGGATATTGATGTCCTCCTTGTCGTTCAATTCAAAAAATTTTTTAATTTCTTCTTTGATCTCCTCATTAGTCCAATGGTCTTCCAGTAGTGTGGTTTTTAATCTCCATGAGGTAGGAAAGTTCCTTGCCTTCTTTTTATGGTTTATTTCTAGTTTGATGCCTTCATGGTCAGAAAAGATGGTTGATATGATTTCAATCTTGGTGTATCTGTTGATGTTTGTCTTGTGCCCCAGTATGTGATCGATCCTGGAGAAAGATCCGTGTGCGCTTGAGAAAAATGTGTACTCCGTTTTTTTGGGGTTTAGTGTTCTATAGATGTCTGTTAAGCCCATATGATTTAAACAATCATCATTTTAGTTCTGTTGTGAGGGGAGAGAGCATGGGGTTTCAGGAAGAAATTCTAGCAAAAGTGTTGGTTGGCATCATGGAAAGGAAATAACTCTCTGAATGACTGAAATATTTTTAACCCTTCGGAGAAAATGCAGACACATTTTTTAAAGTAAATAATGTAAAAATGGTGCTTTGCTATATATCGCTTACCTAAGTTAGTCCCCTTATTGGTACTTAAATTAATACACATGAAGTTCTTCTTTATATGGAAATTTGAGCTAAAACAGTAAAAAAGGATTGTGTTTTCTTGTATACCAGATTCCTTCCTTGTTACATTTATTGAGCATTACTTCACCTGTATGTTTATGCAGTGGGTAACTGTCTTTTGTGTGTGTGTGTTTGATTTTGGGGACATTTTTCCAAAATTGTCCAGAAGAATATTCATTTGTACAAAAGTTCTACTGGTACATGCTACTGAAAATATACCTTATTTTCTAATTATATATAAGTAAATAGTACAATTGGACAACATTTTGTCATAGGCAAGTACAATATACCTTGTGAGGAGAAGCAATAAATATTGTAAGAACTTAGGAGACCTAAAGAATAGCATCCTGTGAGATTTGTGCTGTCAGCACATTCCCGCCATCTACTCCTCCTCAAACATCATTTCCTGTTTCTCTCCCATAGGCCATTTATGGCACAACATCTGAAACAGCAACTTGGAGACGTTGTGCTAACTACGTCAATGGGAATATGGAAAATGCAGCGGGAAGGCTTTATGTAGAAGCAGCGTTTGCTGGACAGAGCAAACATGTGGTAATGTTTTCAGCACAATGATGTTTGATACTACCAGCTATCTGTTTGCATCAGGGGGCAATTACAATAGTCCAAAAGTTGGCTGAAATTTTATTAATTAGCAAGGAAATGCTGAATCACATTTTGATCTTCTGTCTGATAAATCTGTCTCCTTCACCCTAGAGTTGCGTTGTGTTTCTGAGGCTGGTATGATTTAGCTTAAGACCAAATGTCCATTTTCCAGAAACAGTATATTCAGAGCACCCAGGCACATGTTCTATTGATGTTGTCACTTATAAACTCTGTTATTGCCAAAGTTGGCCAAGAATTAGTGTTTTCTTAAAAACCTCAAAAGTAAACCAGGGCTTAATCGCAGTGTAATAAATGTACTCCATTATTCATTGGTACTGAAATGAAAACAACAGAACTTAAAAATATGGTGAGAGAATCAATTAAAATACTACTTCATACATAATTCAATTACTCATGGTAATGATAGCTTATATTTTATGTTCTTTTACGGTAATGGAAACCATTTTATCCCAAAGATGATTTTTTACTAATGTGTATATTAAGATGTATTTAGTCATTCATGTTTATAGTAGCAGTGTTGCTTAAAAATATAATTATCCAAGTATATCCATTTGCTTAGAAAAGTTTGTCTATAATTTATATGCATGAGCATATTATTGACTTTGATAAAGACAGTTCATCATTCTATTTTTTTAAATTTGTGTTATAAAAAATTAATTACTGACCTAAATTTGTCTTCTGTTCTTTTGGTTTGAGGTTGAGGATTTGATTGCACAGATCCGGGAAGTTTTCATTCAGACTTTAGATGACCTCACTTGGATGGATGCAGAAACCAAAAAGAAAGCTGAAGAAAAGGTAAAATTCAAGGCCAGGCTAACTGTCAAAGAAAAATTTTTTATAAGAAAAGATTAACTTTTAAGGAAGTTTAGAAAAAATATAATCACAAGGATTTCATAAAATAAAAATAAGCTCCTTCAAGGCATAGTATTTCCAGGAATGGTTTTTGAATAAAGATTTTTTTCCTATGAGTTTTATCTTTTATTATATCTTTCCATCCAGCTCTTACTTGCTGTGTTCAGTTTAAACTTTGAAAGATTTACAATTTTCCCTTTTTTAAAGTCTTTTAAGGAAAAGACTTCAGAATATGAAAAGAAACTCTAATATGAACAATAATTAAATGATAATATCAGTGGTTAATATTTTTCCTCCTTTTATGAACCATATCTATAAGTCTTCTACCAATGGCTAAAAATAGCCCTTCAATTTTTTATGCAAATTTCCAGTTAAATTTTTTAAAACATGCCCTATTAGTTTTTAGATGAACTAGGAAGAAAAAAGTACTAAATTTTTGCTGAAGCATATGCAAAGTGGTATATTATTAGAATATTACAAGTATAGTTTAATGTATAGTTAAGATGATGTTGAAGGAGATTTTCCTATACCTATTCCTGTCCTCATTGTGTACCTTTTATTGAAACTTTTAATATCTTACATAAGATAAAGGTGAGAGTACTAAGGAAATCTTAGGTTTAACTTTACTATGATCATTTATCCTGATAATTATGTACAAACTCAAAAGAATATGTAGTGAAAACTGTATATGCTCTATGAGCAATATTCACATGCTAGCTGATTGTTCTATAGTTAGGGCTGCAAGTACAAAGATCTTTTCTTTGAACTGACACAGGAGGAGTCCATAAACCTTTTTATAGTAAGAGAATCATCTGAAGTCAAGTTTTGTTTCAGGGTTAAATGACATGGAAGGACTATGTCAGCTTTCACAGAGCCCTGGGTAGGTTACATCTAGAATTGAAGACCCCCCACCCCCACCCCTTGGAACAACTGTTTTTTTCATCACTCTAACTAGGTCCTGAGAAGTCCAGACTGGCTTTGTCCTTTCATGTTGTAGCTCTCTGTGACTGATTCTATTTGATGTAGTCAGTGGATTGTTCTAAAAGATCATTTTCCAAAGTGGTGTCACAAAACGCTTTCAAGTTGTTCCATAAAAAGAGAATTAAAGCATGTAACAGACACTTTCTGCAGGAAGGCAGACTTCCCTGATCCCCCTTAGACTGGGTTGCCTGCTCTTGGGTAAGGTTCTACGGTATCCTACATCATCCCATTAGATAGTTGATATTCCTATCACTGCCTAGACATGAGCTCTCTCTGGGCTGAAGTAATTGCCTAGCATTGAATCCTCAGCCCCTTACAAAGTACCTAACTGGTGGTGGATCCTTGAACATGGATTGAATAAACAAATTTTTTTTTTCTTGGAACTTACAGTTACCTAATTTTAAACTCTATGACAACAATAAAATAGCTTGCTTAATGTTTTTGTCATAGAATTTACCCCCAAAGAATTGACAATAAATCCTTTCTATGTGGTACCTTTCATTTCTCGAGACTTTGTGTCCCTCAGAACACTTGGGGAAATGTCTTTTTTAAAATATAGTGCCATTGAGAGGGAGCTAATTTGCAATGAGCTGATGGTGTGGAAATCTACTAGGAAACTTAGTGATACATGTCCTGTCTAATCCATCAGGGAAGCCCTGGATTTATGAAACTGATTTGTAACAAATCCACATGCATTTGAAGGCAAACCAAATAACTCAGAGATATAGACTCAATTCCCCATGAAAAAAAAAATTTAATTAAATTACTTAAGAGCAATGTGATGTGATAGTAACAAGTCAAATATCTTTGAGGAAAAATAGAAGGAGCAAGTAGTAAACAAGTAATGAAATCATAAAAATTGGTAAAATAAACCTTTTTAAAATAATAGAAATTAGAAATGGTAGTGAGCTAATGGTTACTATGAGCTGGTATTACTAGGAAAAGCCTGTTTTCCACTGTTTTAGTTAATATCATTCATTTAATTTGGGGAAAATTGGTACATTGGCCTTGGAGACTCAAGGAGAATGTAAAAACTCCAGTAACAATATTCAGGAGAAATTTGAACATTAAATCTATAAGCCTGTATCTATTTCTTCAGCCAAATCAGTAAGATAATTACCAGCTGCTATAGTAGAAGCTCTAAATATTACTCCTCTTGTAAAACTGAAGAGAAAAGCCTTTCAGAGAAAAGTATAATACATGTGGAACAATGACCTGTCAGTTTTCATTTTGGTTTTCTTGGGAAAACTGCAGCTTATGAAAATAGAGTGCTAGAAGCTAAATTTTAGCTCTATTTTTTATTTATTTTGAACCTCAGAAAGAAGCCATGGCAAAGATCTCTGTTTACGAGTCGTTAGATACTCTTTTTGTCAACTATATAGATCAAATTATTCAAGTGCTAGTCATGGGCAAATTAGAATGTTTGCATGTGAAAATTATGTAATTATCCTCACTTTCAATATTATAATTTTCATAGGCCTTAGCAATTAAAGAAAGAATCGGCTATCCTGATAACATTATTTCAGATGATAAAAAACTGAATGATGAATACCTCGCGGTAAGTCCCTACAAGGACTTTGATGCCTGGGGGTGGTGGTGGTGACATTTCTGTCATGGGGTGCCAGCCATTACATGAAGGGCTCTAAAGCCGTGGGTCTTATTTTGTAAAGTCTTTCAACACTGAAGCCAAAAGTGTGTTTGTTTTAGTCCTTGAGCTTTTGTTTTATTGGCTTGGTTTGTATTTGGTTGTTATTATTTTGGTTTCCATATATCCCATTTTAAGAGTAGTGAGTAAACTCGTGTCGTTTTAAGAGCGTCCAAGGTAGACACCCACGTGTGCTCAGCAGGCAGCCCGCAGGCTCCTTTTCCCATTTTTCACAGACCTGAAAAGTCAGCTCTTCGGGTTTCTCTACTTTCTAATTATTCATCCTCTGGCTAAGTCAGGTTATGCTGTCTCTATTTAAAAAAAAAAATCTAATATTTGAGATTGGGAAACTTACTCTTTTTTGGAAATGTAGTAATGAAAAGAGAAGAAAGTTGGTTAAAGTCACCATATAGTATCGATTTCAGACTCAGCTGGGTCTCCTCTTGCTAACCTTGGGGTCATCACACCTGAAACTCTTATGACAATAAGGTGATCCCTGCCCAGACCAGTGATGACAGTGATTTCTACTCTGCTGATTGCTAGCCTAACATTAAGGGTTGGTAAACAACCTCCTCGCCTCCCTTTGCATTTGCAGAAAAGCTTGACTATTTCTTCTAAAGGAACTGATTGCAGCATGGCAGTGTCTAGTAGCTAAGAGCATAGCCTCAGAGCCAAGTTGCTTGGGTTCAAATTTCACTCCACTACTCACTAACTTGGTCAGAGCATAGACTCCAAGGTAAAAAGGCCTCGAATCTCAGCTCCATAGACAATCACTTTATTGTGTATGCCTGTTTCCTCAACTTTAAAGTGGTGATAACAGACCATGTTTATAAGACTGGTATAAGATTAAATAGTGTTTTGTGTGTGTGTGTGTGTGTGTGTGTGTTTGTATATATACAATATACACTATATATATATATTATGGAAGATGAATACTTTGAAAACACAATATACACAATATATACACTATATATATACACACACACAAGCAAAACTCTGTTTATATATATAAATATAATATATAAGTATATATTTATACATATAACATTACACGGTTATATATAAAACATATAAAGTGCCTAGAACAGTGCCTGAATTGTCTAATACTTGATTTCATTTGCTTAATTACGGTGATGATACAGCTAGAGCAGCAGTGACCTGTAATACAGACCTAGGCTAACCATGGAAGATTGCTTCCAGGACATCCTGACCCCCAACACACACACACACGCACACACACACACACATTCAAGTCCCTTATATAAAATTGTGTAGTATTTGAATATGCTCCCATATACTTCAGATCATCTCTCAAGTACCTGTAATAACTAATGCAATGTAAATTCTGTGTACATAGTTGTTATACTATATTGTCTGGGGAATAATGACAGACAAAAAAATGACAGATGCAACCATTATGCACTCAACTATAATGCTGTATTTTCCATCCATGGCTGGTTAAATTCATAGCTGTGGAATCTATGTATATGGAGGGCTAACTGCAAATCCTTCCTTGTAAGTTTAAATGTTCTCTGTTAGCTTTATTAACTGATAAAATATATGGAAAAACTCTATGCTTTTTAGCAAAAATTTTGAAGATACTGGTTTTATTGTTTTTTTCCTAAAATCTTTTATATAATATAGTTGAACTACAAGGAAGATGAATACTTTGAAAACATAATTCAAAATTTGAAGTTCGGCCAAAATAAACAACTAAAGAAGCTTCGAGAAAAAGTGGACAAGGATGAGTATGTATATTTCAATTTCTAATATGTTTGTTCAGAACTGGGCCTTTTCCCTCCCCTTTATTGACTTAAGAGAAAGACTCTGATCTAGAATATGGTAAAAATGCAATGTCTACCTTCAATTGAGAATCAACAATTATTATATAACAATGGGTCAGAAATTTAACCAAATTCAATGTTTTTTTTTCATTAGGGTTCCCTCAAACTATCTCATTTCTTTAATTTCTTCTTATATTATTGCCTGTCCTCTCCATTTTGTTTGTGATCAAGGTTTTCAGGAACACCTTAGCCTAGATGACCCAGAGGTCTTCAATCCTTCTCTGAGGCTTTCCTCATTGTTCTCAGAACTTTGGGCTACACACAGACACACCTGTTTTCTATCAGTCATCCTACAATACCATCTCCTACCTAGAAGACTCCAGATAACACTTCCCTCAGCCTGTGATAGCAAATCTGAGTAACCAGAATCGCTCTCATCACAGCCTTCAAGCTTTCTTACTCTCTGTATTTATTAGTGGCATTAGTACTTAATGCTATTAGTTTAGTGTTTATTTTTTTAATTAAATGGCTGTGTCTAACATATTTATCAGCATATGTGCTTGTGCACTTGTTTGTACACATCAAACATCTATTGCTGTTTTCTTACTAAGTTTTTAGCTCCTAGACAGCAGGAACTGCTCCTTCTGACTCTAAACCATGGAGTGCTTTCAGTTAAAACAATTAATGAATAGTGAGCAAGTGAAAAATAATTATACTAACTGAATTTGGGTGGTATATGACACAAAATACCAATGAGTGAGTGAGTGCTTGCTTCATTTTGCCTGCATTTATTCTTCTTTCCATTTGTCTGTTTATAAATTAACCTAATATTTTGGAGTAAGTCCCGGTGTTGTTGGATATAATTGGTATATTTGGTTATAATTATATTATATTGCATGACATTGAAACAATGGAAGATAGACAAGACATGATATAACAACTGTGCCTCCAGGAGGGAAATGTGCTAAGAAGGTACAAAGTACAGTGGGGCTTTGTGAAGAAAGGGTTGTTCTATTCTCAGTAAAATAAGAATGAGTTGGACACAACTCTTTAGTGGAAATATTAACACATTTCAATCCTACAAAGTATTTTGAAATCTTAAACTACCTTTAACTTTCTTTTGCTGATCTCTGGGTTATACTGGAGCGAAAGGACAATAGGTACTCATGGGTGGTGCTGTGATCAGTTATCAAATGATGTCTTTAGAAATCTACAAAAGGCTATCAAAAAGAATACTCTGTGGGTAAAGTTGTAATATCAGAAGTTTCATAAGTTGGAATATTTTCCTTATAACTTTGAATGTACATGTACTTATATTTAATAATTACTAACACTGTGTAAAATATCTACAGACAAACATTGTCAAAGATTCTTTCTAAAATGGCTCTAATTACCTGGAACCATATGATACCAGAAGATTTCTTCATAATTTTAAAAATGATGAATTATTGCTTGTTATTTTCTTTTGAAGCTGATATGATCTGAGTTCCACAATCATTTCGATATGTAGTTTTCACTTTTTATTCCTTTTCATCATGTGTGCTGATTTTTAGTCCTTTTCTCTTTGTGGTAGGTAACCCAAAGCCCAAGTTATATACAATATATATATTTTTTAAAGATCCACCTATTTATGCATATAAGAATTAGGGTACAGGCCAGAGGTATGGGGGGTGAGAGGATTCACCAGAGATAGAGTAGGGAACAGAACAGACAGATTGACTGAAATACACTGCTGAGGGGAGCAGCAGGCGAGTCAGGAGAGGTCTGATCCGCCATGTGGGTTGCTCCCTGGCTGGGGATCAAACTTGTGCTGCAGAGGCTGCGGATAGCTTCATAGGTTGCATCTTAACCCCTTGCGCCACCAGGGAGGCCCTATATACAATATTTTAATGAATGCCTGCTCACTAGAATGTATAACTCAGTAAACTCTTTTGGATCCTTTCCATGAGCTGCTGGTATTCAGGAGGGCAGTATGACGTAGAAGGTCTTCTCTGCCATATGAGGCTGGATTTTCTGTCTTCCCTCTATTTACCTATATACGAGTACAAGGGTTCAAAACTCTTACATTAAAATCACCTGGGGAGATTAGCACTAGTATTAGAACTCCCCAGAGCCACCATCCAGATTCTGGTGTAGCTGCCGAGAGAGGGTTGGGGAGAGAACCAGGGTACCCCACCCCTTTCAAATGAGACACCCTGAGTTTAGTCATTTCTTTTTATATTGAATCATACTTCATATTTAATTTTGTGGATTTTTTTTAACAAGGTGATATCTTTAATTTGGCACTTTAGATTTTAAATATGTTTTATTTTCTGAAATATTAGAAGCACTTTTGACAGTAATTGTGTCTGTTCATTAGTAAGTACTATATGGGATACAGCACAATAAAAGTTCCTCATATTTTATTGAGGAGTCTTGTAGTGAATATTCCTGACTTATTTTCCACCTGCTTAATAGTAATAAAGTCACTGTTATGATTTCTTTTACTTTTTTATATAGCATTAAGTCCCTCACTGTGTATGCTCAGGCAGATAACAGCTATTGCTTCTACTTTGGCTTCATAGTCTTTAGTTGCCTCTCACAGAATTATATTTTCAATTGGTCAGGATCCTCACTCCTAAGGTTTTACAGAGAAATAAGTATTCATACACCAAATATATGTAAGGAGAAAAACCATTGCTTATAGTAGGGTTCTATTGTAGGGTATTATAGAGAAATGACTACATATGCAATCTTCAAGGTAGGAATTAATTTAAATAAATTTAGTAAATTAAATAGTAAACTTCTGGACTTTTTCTTAGTCCACATGTTCTCACTTGGATATTTCTTGGTTTCTTCTACTGTCCTCATGACCACTGAAAATTTGTATTTTACCTAGTTCTGTTAGCTGAGCTCCAGACGCAAACATCTAGCTACCTATGAAATATTTCATAGGAAAATATTTGTAGATATTTGATGCTCTAAGCATAATTACCATTTTCACCAAAAGTTAATCATTTTTTTCTTCCATATTCTCACATTTTCCACAACTTTTACCTTATTGCTATAAAAATAGAAATCAGGGACTCATCCTAGACTGGTCTATTTCTGTAATAAGTGATATTAACTTCAAATCTCCATCTAAAAGTTAGTGTTTCCATGTACAAGTTGCTAGATAAGTATTATATAGGCATGGAGCAGGTATTGGGGCGGGGGGGTGGTCTCCATTTTCACTGTCTATAATCCATACATTTGTCATTGTTCACTAGAGTTATTACAGGACTTTTTCTAATTTTACTACCAATCATCTCACATTTCTTCAGTTTATTCTCCATACTACTGCCCAGGGAGCTTTTATTGACACACATTGAATTATGTTATTTGCTGATGAAAACCTTTCAATGTGTTCCTGCTACCTGTCTCATGAAGCCTATAAAACACTTCCCATGCCTCCACCAGCTCTCCAGATTTCCCTTCACAAAGCTCAAGCCTTAGCAATCACTTCCAAGCCATTGAATCATCTCTCCCTCCTCCTTGTCTCTTACCTTGAACCACCCTTTCTGCTTTCATTCATCTAACAGAAATCTACACCTGGTTTGGCTCAGATTGAGATTACCAGTAGGACCTTTTTCCTCACAGCACCCCATAACGTTTCTCTCTGCCTGTGCCTATGATGTACCATTCATACATTTCAGTCCATAGCACCTGTACATTTTGTCACATTTAGCTAGACTAGCCCTTTTCTGAAATGAAAGCCATGTATTTGTGTTACCAGAAGCTGGCCATCTTCCAAAATATTTAGGAAGTGAACAGATGATAAAATAACCAATTTGTATAATGCCGATAAGGTTAACTCAGCAGATCAATAAAAATGGTCACATTTAAGCATTTCATCAACATGGATGATGATGGTACAACATCATTACTGCTGCTCTCCCGGCTTCACAAATTCAAAAACTGAAAAGGTCAGGGAGTCTGCAAGGACACACCAGCACTTAAATCATTTGGCTAAAAGGTCCTGTTTCTGCCCATTTGAGCAGTCAGCATCTGCAGAGGACAGGGACTTGAATCTGAAAAGTCTTGGTCTCTGCAGTCTGAGTGCCTAGCATGTGTTTTCAAAATCATCTCAAACATTATTTCTTCTGTGGATTTGTGAAGAATTTCAAACATGTCAGAGTATCAGATGGTAATGGTGCTGAACTGAGAATGTAATATCCCTTGGCATAATTATTTAGAAATATGTCAAAAATGATTTACTTCTAGAGCATGATTATTTACTTAGAGTCTATAAAATAAACAGAAGCCTCTAAAGAGAAAAATTGTATAGGAACAAAATTAAATGAATTCTTTTCCTTGTTTTTAGACATATTATTTTGTGAGCTTCTCAGGACAGAACTTTCTGTGAGATAGTTTTGACAGGAAGGCTCAGTGTCTGTAAATCATGACTGTTGAGCCATGGAGCTACTTTTCATAAACTACAAAGACTTATTTCATTGCTGCATCAAAATTAAGCTTATGTGTCAAAATTAAAACACTGCCATTGACAGTGGCCAATTTAATAAAGATCTCATCAAGCAACTCAATGTGTAAAGCATCGTGCTAGACACGGTGGAGGATAAAGACATGAAGAAGACGCAGCCCTGGGCCTGAGCACTCACGGTCTAGGGAAAGAGGCTGGTGATCAACAAATTGGCAAAAGGAAGTTTGATTTGTGCTATTATAACTAAGCAAAGTGCGAGGACAGTATTTTGTTAAAAAAGCAATTAGGCCTTATTAGTAAAATACTCCCTTGAAGTAACATGTCAGCACTAGAAGCAAAACAAAATGGGTGGCTCATGTCTGCCTCTGCTTCATGGCTTCAGGCTTGCTATTGTTTTGATCAACCCCAACCGGATGGTGGTTAGCCCCTGAAATAAGGGATGTTTCTGCAGCGGGCAACCCCACAGCAGTGGCTCTATGTGATTTTTCCTGAAAGGCCAACACTACTAAAAATGGCATAAGGTTGAGACCCTGTGAAGTGACACAATTTTGACACCAAAGTGAGTCACTGACACTCTTTTGTGTCCCAGTTCTGCCACTGTGGCCTTTTAAAAGTCATACCGTTTCCCTTTTTATAAAATGATCGAAACTGTATAACATCTCTAGGTTCCTTGCAGCATTAATATTCTGTGGCCTTGAATGTGAGACAGGACATATTTCCTTGGTGCTCTATATCAAGTGACTCAAGAGAAGAATCTATCTATGCTTGAGAGGTAGGGAAGTTTCTCTCTTCTTCCCCAAATATCCCATTTGATTTTCCCCTTCAGTGATATCTCTAGAACCAGTCTTTTTTCAAATTAAGCCTTTTATCAATGAACTTAGTTATCAAAAAGGAAAATTGTTATACAGGACTTACATGGTAAATGTAATGGCCCACAGGTAGATTGGATAAGACCCATATAAGGTGAGTGTGCAGAGTGCTGAAGGCCTGCAGCTCAAATGAATCTCCATGATTGTATCAAAATTTGGGGAAGATCTGTAAAAAAAAAAGATAATTTGGTTCAAATACCATCAGGCAAAAAGAATGAATAACAAATAGACTAAATTTGACAAATCACTTTAATTCCCTATGGTAGTATATCATGTTCTGCACAGGTTGTAATAGATGAAAATTTTAGATTTCTCTAGATTTCCATCTTTTACATCAGTGGTCATTGCAGTTTTGCAGTGTGTTTGTTAGAAACAAAACATATCTTAGCAATTAAAACATTTTTGCCTTTCAATTAGCACCCAAGAAGGGTTTGCTTTGTTTCACTTTGCCGTCAGAGAAGGAAGGAGAGGTAGTGTGGGGTGCTAAATAATTTTAATGTTGAAGTTTTAAACTGGGATAACTTTGCAAAAGAAATCCAGATCTTAATACCAATGCACTCTCTTGGGAGGATAAAATCCGTGTGGTACACAGCTTCCTGTTGCCACACCTTCTGGAAGCCATGCCTTCCCTCTCCCAGAGCCCAGGATGAGCTGGCTCAGCACTCATGGGGCTCAGTAGACCCATCAGTACACCAAATCCTAACTATATATTGTCTATCCTGTCCCCAACACTGTTATTAGCCCAAGAGATACAGTGAAGAACAAAACGAGGAATAAGCAAATGGGATTACATTATACTAAAAACATTCAACAACCCACTTCTGGGTATATATCTAAAAGATTTGAAATCAGAATGTTAAAGAGCTACTAGCTCTTCCATTCACAATTGCTAAAATGTGGAAATAACTGCCTATCGAAAGATAAGTGGGTAAAGAAAATATGGTGTATGATACAGTGGAATACTCTTAAGTCTTTAAAAGGAAAGAAATTTTGCAAAATCTTACAACATAGATGGACCTCGAGGACATCATGCTTAAATAAAATTAACCAGGTACAGAAAGACAAATACTGCGTGATTCCACTTATATAAAGTATCTAAGATAGTCACATTCATAAAATCAAAGAATAGAATCATGATCAGGAACTAGGGGAGTGCAAAATCAGAAGTCATTAATCAACAGGCATACATTTTCACATAATCAAGATAATAAACTAGAGACCCACCATATTGTACAGTACCTATAGTCTGCATAACAAATTGTACATTTAACATATGTAAGAGGATAGATCTCATGGTGAGTGTTCTTATCACAATTTATAAAAGAGAGCAAAGCATGAAACATCCCTGCCTTTATAGAGTTGCCATATAAAGCATGCCAAAGACTTGTCATGTCAAGATGGATCACATGGGATGGAAGAGCTTTCAGTTGTCTCCTGAAAAATCCCAAGATCCCAAGAACTTGGGAAAACAAATCCATCCATAGGTCTCCCAAAGTGGGAATAACTACACTTGTCACATCACACACATGAACCAGACACACCAAACAGACTAATGACTTCCAAGGAGAAAACAAGAGCAGCTCTTTCCATTGTCTTATGTTGAAGGAAGTAGATTCTCTCATTTTAATGCCTGGCTTGGACTCCTGTCTCTCCCCTCTCAGATTTAGTGAGCCGCTTAGAGCACTTAAGCTAGGTTACCAGCTCTTAAATGTAACAATTATGAGCAATGCAATGAGATTCTTTGGGCCTACTGTGATTTTTGCATTTGGGTAAAGAAATCACATGCTTTGAACAGTGGAAAATGCTTAGCTGTGGACTCAGTGAGAGGTGGTGAGGCTGGTAGGAGGTAGAGGGTGGAGGGAGTGAGCAGACTTGATGTAAGATTTCTGCTCTGCCTCTTATTAGCTGTGTGAACTTAGAAAACCTACATGGCACCTCTGAGCCTCAATGATTCCTTTATAAACGGAGGATAACAACATTTACTTTTGCCTTATGGGGTTGTATATTGTGTAATGTGCCTGGCACATAACTTGGTGCTCATTAAATAGCAGCTGTTGTTATTATAGTTCAGTAATGAAAGATCTTCTAAAATGACTTCAGGGTGGTGTGGAGGCCAGCCTCCTGAAGCTTGCCAGATTAAGGGGAAATCCTAAAGTGTGAAGCAATTTAACTCCAAACACTTTCATTTTTAAAGGGGTTGGCAAGGCAATGGCATTCATTGTTGTAATGAACTTTTCTGTATCCTGCAGATCAACAGCTTAGAAGTAGGGCATTTAATTGGAAGATATTTGGGTTCTCTTTCTCCTAGTGTACATATTCTTTTCCCAGGTGTTTCTCATAGTTCATAAATGTATTAGGAAATAGTTGGATAGTCATGTTGTAACTCAGTTTCTGCACCTAAAAATTGGAGGTGCCATCTATCTGTCTCACATGGATACTTTGAAAGATGAATGACGTAAATAAAAAACTTTGAAACTTTGATATAAGGATATTAATTAATGTCAAGAATAAAGTGATTATTGCAATTAGAAAAATGAGAATTCTCCTTTCCAGGAGTACTTGAGAATAACAGAGAAAATCATATTTAAGGAATTCCTTTGAAGCCAAACCACTAGATGCTGAGAAGTTGAACATTTTCAGGGAAAGAGGCAGTAAACATTTTGTTGTTTTAAGTTTTAAAGTCACACATGAGTGGGTAAAAGAGTTTTTTATTCTAGGTACTTTTGCAATAGTGTGGGTTTATTTTATCCAAAAGGCTATAGAATCAGGCTGTCAACTTCTGCTTTTCTTCCCTGCTATAAAAATGATACCCATGCACTTTTATTTCATCATCATTAGGTTCTTCAGGGTAATAAGAGACAGAAGAGAAACACCTGGTCCCCCTCCCAAGGGTGTGTCGGGTGATTTCCCATCCACATCTTGTTTCAGCTTTGAGGGCCCTGCTGCCTGTAAGCCGGTCTTTGTTCTACTCATGAATGCTTCCAAACAAGAATATATCTACCTATGAATTTATGTCTCCAAGATTAAAAGTAAAGTTTTGTTACCTCTTGTTTTTCCACTCTTTGGATAACATAGCCCCACCACCACCACCCCCAACTCCTACAGGCACAGATCATTGGAGGCAGGAAGAGAAATCAGTCAGTGGGATCTGCTTCACTCTCAGGCAGACACTTGCCCCAGAAGGTTGCTTGTGTCTGAATTTCCAGTGGTCTTTTCAGATCATCAGGCCTCTCCACTATTTTAGGGCAAGAATTGTCTCCAATTGGGTTTTGCTTCTGTTGTGCATTTTCTTCTTTTTGTGCTGATATTCAGGGTCAAATTTGTATTTGTTCCTTAAATGGAAACTCTCCCTCAAACTTTGAAGCTGCATCCAAATCGAGAAATTTAGAGCTTTTGTTATTTAGCTTTTTAAAAAAAAAAAAAAAAGATTTATCCATTTATCTATACAAGCACTGGGCACAGTCAGAAGTGCGGGAGGGTGAGAGAATTCACCAGAGCCAGAGCGGGGAACAGAACAGGCAGACTGATGAAATACACTGCTGAGAGGAGCAGCGGGCGAGGCAGGAGATGTCTGTCTCACCACGCAGGACCCTTGCTGGCAGCCGGGGATCGAAGAACCGGTGCTGCAGAGGGTGCAGGCAGCCCCACAGCCCAGCGCTTAACTGCTGCATCACCGGGGGAGGCCCTTAATTTAGCTTTTGCAACAATATGGTGAGCTATTTCATGCTTGATCGTAAATATTAGACATTGAACTTACAACTATTATCCTCACTTTACTGAAGATGTAATTATCTGATCACACAGCACTTCAAGTTCTGATCATTCCTAGGGGCAGAATGCCCTGTGCTTTTGAAACAGGAAAATCACTCATGGGTGGTCTGAGGATAAACCAGAAAGAATTCCAGGAAGTAACAGCACACTCTACACACTAGAGCTCTGTGCACCAAAACACCATCATTCTAATTTTATTTGTGTGTTCTGTGGTTATAATTAGCTACTTATTTTCTTGAAGATATCATTCACAGTGGACATTTTAACATGCAAAACCCTCCCTGCTGGAAAGTTATAAATAGTAATCAAAATGTGGTCTTAAACCCTTCTAACTTAATGTAACAGAAGAACAGGACAGCATGAAAACAGAAGGTATGGCATTTCCTTTTACAAAAGCAGTAAACATGAGATGGGTAATATATACTTCATTCATGCCCTACTTCTGACATCTGTTGCTGACTGAAACATTATTTCACAGACCTAATTCCTCTCTCTGATACATTTATTTTTTAAAAAAGATACATGCACCAAGTGCTGTCACTAAATACAAAGTTCATCATCAAGAAACTGAAATTTAAAGTAACTGACACCTGGGAATGTGTTAAATTAACTTTCATAGCAATTAAAAATTTAATAATTATATGCTATTTGTATATAAAATATGCTACTGTGTTTCCTACCAAAATGTTGAGGATGCACCAGAAATACCTTCCTAAAGTCACTGGCAATGGCAGTGTTTCTGGAACAGTATGAACATATTTCCTATTGCCCCTCCTACAAGGCAACTTGGAATCAACTTGACTCCTGTTCCTATATTCTCATAATATGAGAATATATCTACTTGACTTGGAATCAGCTTGACTCCTAATTAGAGAATATAGCAACATCATCCTATTAAATTATTTTTCCTGATCATTGATTTTTATTTATATAATTGTATATATTGGACACATACAAAATCTCCTTATACTATATAGTTTCTGCTCTCTTGATTTGGTCTCACAACCCTGGGTTTACAAATACTTGTTTTTGTTGTGGGTCACCTCAACTCATGTGGGAAGCAAGTGGAGTTTAATTAAAATAAATAAAATTATAAGCTGGTAGTCAGCAGCCTGCAAGAAATATTAAAATATTGGTGACTCAGCTGTGATGAAATTAGGGAGGATTGATATATCAGCCACACAGTGCTGTTTGAAAATGTTTTTGTCTATTGAAAACAACATCAAACTAGAGAAAAAACAAACTGATGAGACATTCCCCACACACATACCCACACACAACCTCCAGCTTCAGATTTCCTTCCTAAAGAAAAATCACAGAAATGCTACCTGAATTTGAAAAAGTCAAATCTTTTTTGTGGATGTCTTAGTCATGTTATTGGAGGTAAAACCCACACTTCATTAGGAATTAGCAGACAGTTGTCATAGGTGGTGCCCCCTCAGATTTTTTTTTTATTTATTCACCCCAGCAAGAGCTGGGGTGCAGGCCAGAGGTGTGGGGGGCGGTAAAAGGATTTACCAGACAGAGTGGGGAGGAAAACAGGCAGATCTACTGAAATACACTGCTGAGGAGAGCAGTGAACAAGTCAAGAGAGGTCTGCTGCACCATGTGGGTTAGCTCCCTGGCCAGGGGTCAGTCTCATGCTGCAGTGGCCTGCGAAAGATTCATAGTGCTGAGACTTAACCTCTTGCGCTACCAGGGAGGCCCACTTCTGTTATTTTTAGAGATCAACATGGGACTCACCTCTGACATCCCACAATAGCTATTGAAAATGTAGCTGAAATGCTGATTTGGGCAGCTGACTTTGTATTGCTTACCCTGCAAAGAAAGGTCTGGGAACAGTTCTGATTTAACTTCATTGCACTAATTACTGTAAACTCTTTCTATGAGTAGGATAATGATTGCCACACTAATTGTTGCCTTGAAAGTGGAATAACTACAATGAAGCCATTAGATGATAATAAATGATTGCCTTAAGTGAATGCATATGTGCTGATATTTAAGAGGCTTTATGAAGTCAGTGTTGATTTTTCACAGAGTATAAGGAGATATGTAATCATCTATTAAGTTGTGAATATTACTCCTATTGTTCAAAAGTGCTTAACAATGATTATTGGCATGAGTCTTTATAACATCTGAGCAGAATGACATTGCCCTAGAATTATTGTCGTTATTGTTGGGGGGCTCTTTCTTTCCATTTTCTTATTCAGACTTTTGCCAGCGTTTTTATGCAACTTTCTCATCTTTTCAACTGCACTAGAGTCTTCTGCATCCAGAAATTGTATGTTATAAAATCCTATACTGTGTCTAGATCATGGTATACACGAGCAGACCACTCTTCTTTCTTAAGAACCACATGGAATTCATTTTATAGTTGTGCAAAATTCTACCTTTGCTCAATTAGCTGGAATGTTGCATTTTAAAAAATTATTTTAAATGGCAATAATCAGAGGCACATTATTCAAACTAACAAACTTCCAAGGGGTATCTTAGTTCCAAAAGACTGTGCACAATGGAGGATTGTGGGTGCTTTGTGCTGGGATAGCCACAGTGACCACACCTGTGTACAGTTAAAATAATAACAAGGATGGAGAGCGCTCTCTTGCCTGCCTATGTCTATGTAGGCACTTCTTTTATTCTTTTTCCTTTTCTAATAAATCTGTCCTTTAAAATGTAAATAATAACAAGGATGTAAAACAATGGCATTTCATAAATAAATACCAAAAAAGCTCTCTGTAGAATTTTTAAAAATTTAAATGTAATTAAATCTGAAATCCTTCAATAGTCTTTCAACTACTCCAGAATTGTCAGCATAGTTACCAAGTATCAGGAACATAAAGCTAAATGCATTGCAGCATTTCCATTATGATTTTCAAAGAGATATTTGAATGTGATTTGTGCTGTCAGATACCTCCTAGCAAAAATTAATGCTAATAAAAGAGGGCAGACCTGGATATATTCTGATTTTTCAAGAAGTAGACATACTTGGGCCTCCCCTGGTGGTGCAGACAGTTGAGCACCATGCTGTGAAGCTGTCTGCAGCCTCTTCAGTGCAGGCTCGATCCCGTCCGCCAGGCGAGGGTCCCACATGGCACGTAGACCTCTCCTGTTGCGCCCACTGCTCCCCTCAGCAGTGTATTTCATCAGTCTGCCTGTTCTGTTCCCCACTCTGTCTCTGGTGAATCCTCTTACCCTCCCGCGCATCTGGCCTGTACCCTGGTTCTTGTATAAATAAATAAATAAATCTTAAAAAAAAAAAAGTAGACATACTTTCAAATGAGCTCTCTTGCCTAGTGAGTTAATTTTAATTTGTTGATCCAATTTCAAGAGAATGTTAAGATTCATCTAGATATGGTAATAATGCTTTTATTATGGTGATCAGATTGAATCAGATAATGCAGCATCATGTGTAACAAGTTCTTATGTTTTCTCTAGGTGGATAAGCGGAGCTGCTGTAGTTAATGCATTTTATTCTTCAGGCAGAAATCAGATAGGTAAGGTCTATTTCTACATAATTTTCTATTAGTCCATATCTGTAGTGATTGCATGACCAATTTATAATACCACTCACAGCTGAGACTGAATTATTGATTAATATACTTCTTTGAAGTAAATCTGTCAAGGACCCCTTTTTCCCTAAAATAGCAAAATTTCTAATTAGTACAAATCACACTAAGTCATTTTATTTTTTATAATATTCTCATTTGTAGCTGAATGAGTTATCTTATCTCTAAGTATTTTTATTTTATTTCTAAATACTTTTTAAGAGTCCCTTTTGTCTCCGTAAAGTTTATGGACCTTAAGACTTTATAGGCATCAGCATCTTAAAGTGGTTTAAGTTTCCAATATCCAGATTTTCAGAGATCCGGTATTCCTGGGAATTCATAGAAGCCTTCATGGGACTCAGAAAGTTAAAAATTATGTTAGGCCAAGCCGTACGAAGTTGTGTTTACTGAACATTTTTTGATCAAAAGAGAAAAAATCATGTGTTAATTAAAAGTAATATCACAAGGGCCTCCCCCGGTGGTGCAGCGGTTGAGCGCTGGGCTGCGAGGCTACCCTCAGCCTCTGCAGCGCTGGTTCATTCCCCGGCCGCCGGCGAGGGTCCCACAAAAAAAAAAAAAAAATTTTAAAAAAATAATATCACAAAAATATGCATTAGAAGTAATAACGTGAGTGAATGACGTAATGAAAAACCAAGAAATAATGTAAGATGTATTTTTTTCTCTTCCTGGGATTAAACTGACATCTTTAAATTCTCTTAAACTATCATATTTTTCCCCAAAGATTTATAGTATGTAGAAAGAGACCCAACTAATTCAGTAATGTCAAAGATATTCTAAATAAACCATTCACCGAGTTTCTAAAGGTACACTCAACACAGTTCTTAATTTGTAAGTGTGGTTAAGAAACAAGAAAGAAGATTGTTCTTAACCACTCTCTTAACATCTCAGAATCTTCCCAGAATCTCTTTTTTCTTGAATTCTGTTACTAATTAATTTAAAAATAATGAAAAAATCCTGTAAGATTTTTACCATTGGTTAAAAAAATAAAATATAAGAGAAATTATAACTTTTATTTTTACATTTGATTATGCCTTTTCCCATTGCTTTTCAGTTCAAGGAAGAGTTAAATTTAAAAGTTATCTACATTTCCCTCTAGTCTTTTGTTTTGGAGTAAATCATTAATACATTTGCATGACATGACAATGAATAATATAAACAAAACGGTTGTCTTTATATAACTTACAGATAATAATTAAGGAATATGCACCCAGGTTAAAATCAGTTTGCTCAAAGTTTAGACTACTGTTTTCCAGCTGGTAAAATGATTACCTAAACCTAGACTAGAGCCTGCTTCAAGATCATCTCAGAACCCAGGCAGGGCCTCCTCTGAATGTATTCCTAGAAACCAATCAGATCTTTTCTTAAACTACCTTTACCTCTGGAGGGGCTCTGCTTTGAAGACCTCTTTGATATGCAGTAGTTCTGTCAGTGCAAGATCTAGGTCATTCCAGACTTGAACTAGAGTATTTACATTTAACAGACTCCCAAGACTAAGTGAAGCAACCTTAGGACTATAGTTCTGCTTTAAGAACAGTCTTAGGGATAGAGCTTCATTTTAATCCATCTCAAGGAAGACAGAGTGTCCTATCAGACTGGGTGCTTATCATCCCAACATGAAGAGCTACACAGACCCTCTGGAGGACTACTATGACATTCTATCCTTCAACCATTGTCTAGGGCAGGTCTTCAGAATTTAGTCAACACAGGACCTTGTTTGATTCTGAATTAACCCCAATTACCAGTAGCTGGCTCATAATTGACCCAACTCAGAGATTCCCTGATCAGAGAAGCCCTGGGAATGTTTTCATTTTGAATACCCTCATACCAAATAACCAAACAGAAAGAGGAGAAAAAAGATACAAGTGGCTTAGCATTTCACAAAGTAGACAATTATTCTTTACATAATTAGGAATTGGTTGCAATACACATTCTTAACATGTAAGACCTTAAAGATTCTTCAGATAAATTCATTGGATGAAAATATGAAATCTGAAATATTGTTCACCTCTTTTCACACGGTTGTCTGCTAATAACAGCAGTTCAGAAAAAAAGGAAAGTGTCACGCCGGAGGAGAAATCTTTGACGTGTGTATTTTCTCTTTGACAATTCATTTAAATCATCAAAAATGAGGATTGTCTTAACTAAAAATAATTGAAGACCCCCAATATTCATCTTCTTGATAGAAATGCATGGTGTGTGTGTTTGTATATATGTAGAGATATAACTTTTGCCATACTTTCTAATGGATTTGTGTGCATTACAGAACTAGAATAGCATATGTCTCAGAAAGGATCCACTCATCCTCATGCCAAGTTCCTTAGATCATGTACAATTTCCCATGAGTCTGGTCTTCTTACATTATAGTAAAAAAGAACTTGTTTTATTATCACATTTGGAGTTATTCATGTTAACAGTTTCTACTTTTAATTTAGTTCCCACCATTTTTGTTCATAATTCATACATGTGGACTAGTTTCAATTTTTAATTTATCTGCATCATTTGACATAAATAAAAAAAGTCAACTTCTAAGACAAGACAACAAGGTACTGAAAGTGTTCAAACTCACTGCTTCCTACTCCTTGCACATTTGCTCCATGAAGTTTTAGACACCTGTTAGAAGGTTGTATGTGAATATTTTGGTAAATGTTTCTCTGTAAATTCCAGGCATTGTTCAATCATCTTAAACCTTAAAGTCTTGTCCAAGGAAATGATCAAGTCAGATGGAAAGTCTTACTACTATAGCATTCTTCTTTTCCAATTTTAGGAAATTGATGGATTATTTTGTTTATTCAGTCTAAGTTGTCTGTGAATAGCTTGAGATAGTTACATTTTCTAAAATTGTCTTACTCTTAGGAGTCCTACTTTCAGTCTTAAAAGTTAAGAGTCAGTGTTTCCCAACATGTTGTTACTCCATTTAATATAAAAAAAAATACATTTTGCTTTTTCCATCAAAAAAATTTTTTTTTACCTGGTTGGAAGCTTGAACTTTATTTTAAAGATTCTAAAATTGATTTCCTTGTAGTCTTAAAAAAAAAAAAAAGAGTAAGACAAGGAAGTGAGCAGTGGGGGGAGGAGAAACAGTATTTTCGTTTAGTAGACTAATGACTTATTCAGTTAACTAGTAAATTTAGTCAGAACACAGTTCTTTGTTGACAATTTGAACATAAAAAAAATGTACAAATAAACAGTGGTTTATTAGCCACAGTAGTGAGGTCTACTAGTAACAGCAGTAAGACTAATGGGGAAAATCCTCACTGCAGAGTAGAAGGAGAAGTCATTTTTTACAAAAGCTGAACTTGAAGACTAATATTTAATATAACCATAAAATCTTATCACTTGCCAGAAGAATGGCATCTCTCAGGGTATAATTAGAGCAGCAGGATCTTTACAGTTAATGTTTAGTCTTGATAGCACGTTTCATAAGAGCATTTTATATAATGGGTGGATTTTAATCAAAGTACATAGTGTGGGAGATAGTGTTCACTTTAAGTTAATAAAGTACTGCACATAATTTTTATCCTCTAAGCTAAAAATAATTTCTTGGCACTGTTGATAGCTCAGACAGCTACATGTGAGGTAAAACTTTCATCAAAATGCTCCAAGGACAAAGTACCTATTTTTTTTTAATTATTTTGTTATTTTGAATGTTACAGCCTCTTTTCAGATATTTTTAAGGGTCTGGAGGGCTCTTAAATCGTCCAGTGTAACATCTAATATTTATCCCTGAAACTCATGCAAGATTAGATGGCATAATAAGCCCACCTGAAAAACAAAGAAACAACATATGCTACTCGGTGCTAACCAGATCTTAAATTTCCTAAGGTCAGGGCCCTTCTATTATAATCTTGGTTTCTCACATAGCAATGGCCTAGGATTTTGCATGTGATAGGTGTTGATACTGAAGATTTTATTTCAATCAGAGAATATTATGTTGCAGTCACTCAGTGGATACAAGACTTTTAAAACATGAAAGGTAAAATTACTGTGAAGAAAGAGGAGGGGAAAATGAGGTGAAGAAGCAGAGGGCTATGGAGACAAATGTCAGGAAGAAGGTGGTCACTGTGTTTAGCTAAGGAGCACTGATAAGCCATCTAAGGTTTTATAGCAGGTAGTGATAACAACCAGAGTTAAACTTCAATCTTACTGCAGGATGGATTCGATTAGAATAGATTATAATCGTGTGAGACAGAAAGCGGGGAGACCATTTAGGAAGTTAAGAAATTCTTGAGGTAAGGAATGAGAATGTGCAGTAGGATGGTGGCAGTAAGACTGGTGGGGGATTGTACACATACTTTGTATATTTTAGAATTAGTCTCTGGTCAGATGTATGGTGTGTAAATATCTTATCTCATTCTATAGACTGCTTTTTTATTTTTGTGATGGTTTCTTTTGATGTACAAACACTTTTCAGTTTGATGTAGTGCCACTTGTTTATTTTTGCTTCTGTTTCCTTTGCCATTGAAATTGTGTCAACAAATACATCTTTGCAAATTACAGCAAAACAAATCTTAGGCTTAGTGAAAAATGTACTGGTTACTAGGGGAAAAGAGGGACTAGGGGAAGGAAGGGAAGATTTGGTCATGGGTAAGTGAAGCATGTGCACATATGGAAGAGTAAAAATGTAACCCCAAAATTATAATTAAAAAAAAAAATTTAAAGACAGACCTGTAGGAGGAGATACAGAAGGGATGCTACGAGAAGGATGGCATATGGCCTGACTTTCTAATTAAACTGGAACACGTGAAATTGAAAGAGGTTGCAAGACATCCAAGTGAGAAAGTTAGCAAGTTAATACAGCTGTCAGGGAGACATAAAAATCACAAGTGTTGGGCCTCCCTGGTGGCGCAAGGGGTTAAGACGCCACCTATGAAGCTGTCCACAGCCTCTGCAGCACAAGTTCAATCCCTGGCTGGCCAGGGAGCTACCCACATGGGGCAGCAGACCTCTCCTGTCTTGCCTGCTGCTCCCCTCAGCAGTGTATTTGAGTCAGTCTGCCTGTTCTATTGCCACTCTGTCTCTGGTGAATCCGCTCACCCCCCCCCCCCGCACTCTTGTATGCATAAATACATATATCTTTAAAAAAATCACAAGTCTTTAGGACAGCATAGTTAGAAATTCATTCATTTCCCATTGGTTATTCCTTTATTCAACACAGTTCCTGAATACCTAAAATATTCCAGGCACTGTTGTAGTTTTACATGCTGAAGATGATGAACTAAAAACAAACAACAACAACAACAACAACAAAACAAGTGGGCTCAAAATCAAGCAAACAAATAAACAAATATATGCCCACACAAAAAACTTTTCTCTCAAAGTGTTAATATTTGAGGTGTAGGGGGTGAAAAAAAACATGAAAATAATAGGGAACAACCATAAATAAATAATTACAGCCATTTGCAGCAATGTGGATAGAGCTAGAAGGAATTATGTTCAGTGAAATAAGCCAGAGGAAGAAGAAAAATATAGGATGGTTTCACTTATAGCAGGAATGGGGAACAAGATAAGACATCAGTGTAAAAAAATAATAACAGTACAAAACACAACAAAGCAAAAACAGACAATTATAAATCAGAGACATCCTGCAGGGGAGGAGGAGGGAGAGGGATCAGAGGGAGGGAGGGAGGAGCACAGGGGACTGAGGTGATGGTGCCCGGGTGCATTGGTGAAGGAAATTCCATGGGGACTACACCTGAGGAGGTGGGGGAAAGCAAAACTTGTTTAAAAATGAACCACGATGTAAAAAATTTTTAAAAAGAAAAATAAATAAAGTAGGGTTGTGTGATTGGGCATACCTTTGAGTTCAGTTGCAGTTTAGTAAGCTAATGAACTGGGCAAAATGTTAAAAAAAAAAAAAACTTCAAAAAGTAATACTTGTTTTATTAAGCAACTATTTTTTCTCAAATATTGACAAGAGCAGAAAAGACACTCTGAAAGAAGATAATTATCCTTTATTTTAAACTCCTTATAGTAGAAAAAACAATAGATTGTAAAGTGAGTTGTTACTATAAATCATCCCCACTTAGGGATGAACTCTTTGTCACCATCAATAATAAAAGGACTAAATTCCTTTCTATCACAGAACATTTTTGTATATAATTAAGTGAAACTGACATATTGGAAAACAGCTTAGAAGGCAAGAAGCCAACCCCAGGCTTGCTGTCACAAAATAATGCCACAATTCATCTTTAACCATCTTCTTCCCTTGCAGTTTTCCCAGCTGGCATTCTGCAGCCCCCCTTCTTCAGTGCCCAGCAGTCTAATTCATTGAACTACGGTGGCATCGGCATGGTCATTGGTCATGAAATCACCCATGGCTTTGATGACAATGGTAAAGTCTAGTGACACTTTCCTTGACTGAGATATATCCAAATAAAGTTGATTGAGTTATAATTTAACAGTACAAAAACTCACTCATCAGTGTATCATAGGCCTAACAATCACCATACATTTAATATTCTTTTTAAATCAGAAATTTCTAATAGTGAATTAAACAAATATTCACATTGAGGAAAAATTGTAGTATTTGTTACACCAATGATAACACTTGTTCTTATTTCATAATTGTTCATGTCTTATCTCCTTAGACTTTTAAAGAGCAGGTCCATGTCTTAAAAGCAGGTGTGAAATCAAAAAGCAAGGTGCCCAGAGGGCACTTTAAGTGTTTGTACCAGGACTTCTGCCTGCTTTTGGCTTTCTTATACCTATTATTGTATAAGAGGTTATAAAAACAGTTAGACATTTAAATGTTTATATGGTAACTGAAATAACAAATAAATTTAGAGTCTCAGTGAAATATAAGACTAGAAGTAAACATATGAGGAGGTAAAGAAGTAAAGATATGACAAAGATTAGCTTGCAAGTGGAAAGAAAATAAGAAGAGAATCAGAGAGAAAATGATTAAGTCTACACCCAACTTTCTAGAGACAGAGAAAGAAAGGGAGACAGGAAAGCTACAGTTTAAAAAAGAGCTTACTATGTGTCAGTTGACCCAATTAAGCAACACAATAATCTCCACAAGTAGGTCCTAACACTATTTCCATTCTCAAAAGAGGAAAAATGGAGGCACATACTTTTATGTTTGCTCAAAGTGCCAGAGCTAGGAACTGGTGGAACCAGGAGGTGAGTTCAGGTAGTTTGTTTTCTTACATTTACTTAGCATTTTCTTACATCACAGATAACTATTTAAAAGATGATACAATTTAGTGTCAAAACATTTGACTTACATAATTCCTGCTGCAGCTCAAAAAGGGATCAGTATAATTTCAGGTTAGCAGAAATGCTCCAGGAAGAAAGGCAACTTTTCTTTACTTTTGAAATAAAGGGAAACAGCTCAACTATCTCATGAGTGATAGAGATATGAATAAATACCAGAATAAAAATATTAATGTTCCTATAGTCTCAAAACATCAAACTAAACAGACTTGGTTCTTGTGAAAACCATCCATCAGAAACAAGGCATGAGGCTAATCCTGATTTCTTTGGTAGCCTTAACTGAGAAGTCAGGAGCTTAGTGGGTAGAATATCTGAATTAATACTAGTGCATATCAGCAAAGAAGGCCTGGCAGTCAACTATGGATGGGAACAGGTAGCAGTTTCCTTATCACCTGTCCAAAGTTCTCTCACTGTGGTATTTCAGTCCTTGCCCTTGAATTACAGATAGTTTATTGTAATACTTCATGTAACGAGCTCCCATTTTACATATATATATATGTTATATAGTATGTATATATTATATAATATATATATTTTACAGGCAGAAATTTTAACAAGGATGGAGATCTCGTTGACTGGTGGACTCAACAGTCTGCAAATAACTTTAAAGACCAATCCCAATGCATGGTGTACCAGTATGGAAACTTCTCCTGGGACCTAGCAGGAGGACAGCACGTATGTCATTTGTATTCTCTTGACAAGTTTTGAATATGTTCAATACTGAGGTAATTACTGATGTTTTCTTAACAATCCAAATACAGTTAAGGATCTTTAAGCATCTTTTTTTTAATAGCTCAATGGAATTAATACCCTGGGAGAAAATATTGCTGATAATGGAGGTATTGGTCAAGCATACAGAGTGAGTAATACTATTTTCTTCCTACCTCATTGATTGTAATATATATTTGTCATATTCAAGTATTCGTTTAAAGCCTTTTGCCAAAGAAGCATATATGTAAATGATAAATGATAAATGGAAAATATACAAGTTGATGGGGGTTGTAAATATGCTAACTGAAAGAGGCAATACAGATTGAGCTGAATGCCAGTCTATTATAAGCTTCTAAGAATCTTGGAAGGAGAATATAAAACATAGATTGTTATAGCAACAGGAATGAGGAGATATGCAGGTTCCACACAGGGTACAACATTTTTCAAGAAATGATCACTGAAATAATTTTTTAAGAAAAAATATCCCATAAAAAGAATTGTTGCAGTCATTGATCAGTGTACTCAACAAGACCTATAGTTTCACATCAGGTGAACCATATTAACATAAACAACAGGCATGATATTAACTAAAGTTCCAGTTACAATGACAGAGTGAGGGACTGAGTGATTTAATTCCAGCATGTAGCTTTGTAGTATTCCAAACTCTTATGCCCAGAAGAGTATATCAAAAATAAGCTGGAGCTTTCTTTGGGGTCATCTTACTTGATACTCATCTCACAGAGATCTCTTGCCTTTTTGCCAGATTTCTGTTATTATACAAACCACTGTTTCAGATATTTTGCCCATTGCTTGGTTGTTTCAGTGGGCAGGATAAATCCAGTTCTTTTAACTCCATTTTACCTGGAAGTTGAAGGCACTGGCACTCTAAATAATCTCAAGGTAGTTCTAATATACAGTCAGATGGAGAATCGCTGCTGTAACAATCCAGCCAAAATTTGGGTTGATGGTACTTCCAATGAGAGCCTCACCTTGAACAAGTACACAATTTTAATAATGGATCAAACTATAATTGTGCAAATATTTTATTGTATTTTCTACAAATGCATGAAATATTGGGCAGTGCCTTATCCCCTGCTAGATTATGAGCTTCCTAAGAAGGAGCAGGCTCAAGTCTTCTCCACATCACCACTAGAAGAAACATCAATATCTTTGTATAGTAGAGATTTAATATATCTATGTCAGTGGCAAGCAGGAAGAAATGAAATATGCTTTCTGCTAATTTATCATCTTCTTTTCTATTAAATTGGAAGTAACACAGCTCAAAAGGTTTGTTATCAATTCCTTTCTTATATACATTTAATAAAGGAAAACTACATTTTTGGTAGTCTCCATAAATCCTTAAAAATCAAGAACTTCAGACATTCAAATAACCTAAATTCCTCTTCCTAATGTAACTGGGATTCAGGCTATTTTCCCTATCTTCATGGGGCTGAAATAATTGCTCATCCTTATTAAAATCGTAAGATACTAAGTCTCAGAGATCTTAAGAGATTTCCTTGACTTTTGGCAAGAATTAAACAGTCTAACTTGAATCTATTTTACTAAGAGTAAGTAACTAAGAGTTACAATCAGTAGTAACTAAGCTAAATATAGCAACGACATACTCCCTTAGCATCCTTTCCACTAACTAACTGGACTCACTTACCCATAGAACAACACTTAGATAAGTTTTTCATCACTTATTTAAGTCATTCATTCATTCACCTGTCATTTACTGAACATCTGACTTGTGTGAAGCTCTTATTATCTGGTAATCAGTATCCTGTTCTTTTCAGAGCATTTGTAAGTAAATTCTAGTTTGCTTTCTAATCTATGAAATAGTTGTATGTTGCAATGCCTAAATATATTACTATGATTCTGATATAAAGGTTAATTACTTGGTTACTTGATATTTTGCATAGATTTATATGTAAACTTGGAAATTATAAACCTCACATTTCCATTTCATTAACTTTTCTAGGCCTATCAAAATTATGTCAAAAAAAATGGTGAAGAAAAATTACTTCCTGGACTTAACCTAAATCACAAACAACTGTTCTTCTTGAACTTCGCCCAGGTATTGTATCTTTCTTGACTGATAGGTACGAAAATTGTTTTGAGTTGTAATTTCATAGTCAGTTAGATATTGCATGCTGAGTTTTCTTGTTTTAATCAATTGTGGCAGAGCCTTTGACTTCCATTTCTGTGTAACAGATTGTCATATCACATTAATTATAATTATGTTCCTGGTTGCCTGTCATTGAACATTATTTAAAGAGCAAATGGTTGAGGAAGGCAGAGTTCCAATTTTGTTTTTGCAATAGGAAGCCTGCTTTTCCCTTATCCTACCCCAACAAATAATCCTAAATTGAACACTGCTTTCCTTTTTCTATTCTAATCCCTAGGTGTGGTGTGGGACCTACAGGCCAGAGTATGCTGTCAACTCCATTAAGACAGATGTGCACAGTCCAGGCAATTTCAGGTGCGTGAGTGTGAGCAGCAGTCAGGGTGCTCCAGTATTGGCTCCATCACTTTCTTACTTGGAATTTGGCCTTTTCCAACTCTGATTCTATAAAATTTGCATTTTTTGTTTTTGTTTCTGAAGCTCACAGATAGGATCAATAGAACATATCAAGGTGAATATCATGTTTACACAAGCAGAGCTCTTGGCTGCTATTATCTTCAGGATATACATGACAGGCTAAATACTTGATGGAGCCCAACAAAGATGTTGCCTCAAAATGGCAGCTCTATTTAAAGTTGGCACAAACTAGAGGTTGTCCAACATGGTATAATATTATCCCCAAAACTCCAGGAGAGAGTAGCTTGAAGCATAGGTCATAGAAGAGCCCAACAAGAATGCTAGAGAAAGGTCAGATAAAACCAAACTTTAAAATCTAACCCTTGAAAGTTGATTATAGAACTCATGAATCCAGAAGGGGGTAGGGGCAAAAACAAAACGGGGAGGGAGTACAGTGGACTGTGGCAGTGGACTTCGGATGCTTTGGTGGAGAGTAACTACGGTAATAACACATGAAGGAGGGATCCTCTATTCCCAAAATATAAACAATGATGTAAACCAACAACCTTTAATAAGTTAAATAAATTAATAAGTAAGTAGAATGCTGGAGACAGATATTCTACAAAGTAGAAAAGTGAGCTAGAAGATATCTAAAGCCCTTCCTAAATCATAAAATCTCAGAGAACACTGGCTTGAGAGTCACTCTGACCTAAGTTTGAATGAGAGATCCTAGCTCCTGGTGCACCCTTTTTAGGACTGAGCTTTTAATTCCTAGCGCTTCCCCGGCTACAAAACTTTTAATTACTGATTTGCTGATCAACAATACCTCACAGGCAAAATAGTCTGAAAAACAAATTATACATTTTGTTGACTGGTAGGAAAACATAATTTGAGAACAAAAGAGAACTAATGGGCTGAATTTTAAAAGGCCTGCCCAGATCATTGACTCGTGGAGAAAAACCACACTCCGTTATGAAATAATAAAATAGTGCCTTTAAAAATGAAAGATTTTATTCAGTTTTTTTCCACAATCATTATGGTCATCTTTATCATTTAGTAGTTGCCTTAACCATTCTTTCAAAATTCATTCTCTTAACAACTGTTTACTATATGTCTCTAAGGTGTATAATTCAAGCTAAATTTAGTCTTGTTAGATATCCAAATTAGCTACATTTGGGGTAAGGAGCAACAAAAGTCACTGGGTCAGTTCTCATTATGGTTTATCTAAGTACATTTTAGTTTTAATGTTTAAAAGTTGTCTTTTTCCGTACTGAAGACTTCAGAAGTTAAGACATGAAAACATAAATCTGAGGGTAACAGACACGCTAACACAAATCACCATAACAATCTATTTTGTCAAAGCTTCACCCTGCACATCTTCCTGAACAAAAGCATGTCTCCATTGAAAACTAGGTGAATTTCAGTATAATTTTAATACCTGGCACATATGATGTCTTTGAAGAATGAAAGGTTGCGAAGTAATTAATTTTTTGATAGCTAAAATTTGTCTCTTGTGTATTAATATTTTTATCTTAACCACTGCATTAAAATTTCTCTGTTTAAAATACATTTCCTACCTTCCTGCCTTAATAGCACAGTATCCTGAACAAAATCTACACTAGGTTTTTTTATGACAAACTATTGTTGTGACAATTAGATACGCTGTTTATTAGTTTAGTGAAAATCGTCAAAGTTATAGTGTGTGAGGCTATTTATTTCTGCACTACAGAACCACCAGTGATGATGCTTCTTGACTTTTCATTTTGTTTAATATTAGGCATTTTCTCTCTTTCTTTACTTTTCTTTCCTGGTACTTCATTACCTGCCTGTAACTGTCCCATTCCTGCATTCATATTAGCTCATAAAATATATCCTTACACTTATATGGTACAAAAGTAAACAAGCTTTAAGTAAAAAAACCCTGGTGTTCCACACATGTCTCTGTACTCTGTAGTAGACAAACTGTTACTTAACCTCTGTGTCTCAATTTCTTGATCTATAAAATGAGGATTAAATTATCATCAAAGTTGCTAAAAGGATTAATGTTAAGTATATGAAACCCCTATTCCATATATGTTTGAAAATTAGTACTAGGATTATCTTTAGGTTAGAGAGATGAACAGAACATGAATTCGAGCGAACAGAGTGTATGGATCTTGCAATATTCCATATTAGTAGACAGTGTAGGGCTTATTTTTGCTCCTTTGTTATGTCAGCATAGTTCAGAATACCAGTAACTCTTCCCTGGTAAAGTGATATTAGGTACGTAGGTAACTTTTTCCTTTCTCTAATTTTAAACTGCACTTAATATTTTGTTAATACATAAAATTATAACTTTCATTTTCTTTGTTCTGACCCAAAAAGATGCCTCTGTTTTTCATTCATAATAAGAGAAGTATGTGTTATTGTTGTTGTTTTAAAAGGGTAAATGGAATGCCAACCTTTTGTCAAGGAAATTATTATTTTCTCTGGAGGTAAAGGGATTTCCTTGGCAAAAGGTTGAGGTTACATTTAGTTTTGGAAACAGACTGCTTCCTGTCTGTACAAAGTAAAACATTTTTTCAAAGAAACTTAAAAACGAATAGACAGTGAGTTGCTATTACAAATTTGCATAATGGTTTATGTAGAAACATTTGTATAAATTTATGTTTAAAAAACTACAGCATAAAAATAAGTGGCAAATGTTATGTGATATTAAGCTGAATTTAGAAAAGCATTGTTAGGTTTAAGCTTTTTCTTCTTTCTAACTTATGTACATAAAGTCTCATGTACTTTAAAGTAAAACTTTGAAAATTTGAGTATCAAAATTAAGAACATTTCCTCTTGGTATTCTAGAATTTGAAACTACAATTTGAATGACTTCTTTTGAAATCTAATTAGCCATATACAGTGTCTTTATGGAATGGTTGTTATAATATTTTCTATATAATCTATATAGGTGCTTCTAAAGTTATTCAGATGTAATATTTCTATATAATATATAAGAATTTGATAATATTTTAAAGCAAGCTCCCAATAGATAAAATGATACCAGTGTGCATGCATAGTTACTGTGATAATTTAATGCTTAGTTTACTTGATATAATCTTCCATTCAGATTATAATTATAATCTTCCAGTCTGAATAAAAGGGCACTTTACAAAACTAATACCAATAATAATGCAAGAAATATTTTCCACACTTAACTTCAATTACTTTTGGATGAATATTCTTTCTGTGTTTTGGGTAGGCATTTTCAAATAATTTGGTTATTTTGTCCCTTATTACTCCATGATCTAGTGTGTATAGGCTAAGCACTCTTTGAAATACTGATGTTACCTCCATTTACCTTAAATATTAGCATTGGTTTCTTATATTCTGTAAATGTCAGTGTGGATTTGTGTGAGCCTGGTAGAATTCCTGTTGGCAGTTGTTAATCTTTAGCCCATACCTACAAATCTATTCAGGCTTTTATTTCTTTGTGACTGTATAGTGAAACTTAGGCTGATCAGCATAACTTTAAAAGAGTCATGAGCATTAGTTAATGATAAAAATTGATTCATTTATTCAAAAATGAAACTAGTTAACCTTACTAGATTAGTGATTCATTTATAAGAGATAACAAAAATTTATCAGGAGACCAATAATTGCAAAAGGCTCATTCAGTTATTCAAACATCCAATAAATTGCATGCAGCAGCAGGCAGATATGTTACAGCATATAAAGGCTATTCTTGGCCACATGGTGTTCAACACCTTCTCTTTGGCATTTTTTTTTATTTTTTTTATTAGATAATAAATTTTATTGTTATATTCCCCATACAATTGCAGCCCCCCCATTCTGACCCCAATCCCTCCCCTCCCACCCCCGCCCCCCCTAAAAGTGTCTTTGGCATTTTTTAATACACATGATTGTTTGTCAAGGGAATAAATAGTGGTAATACAATAAACTTTCATATAATGAGATAAAAATTTCAAGTAAGTCACTTTTAGAAGTAATAAAAGTCTCGTTATTCTCTTGTTATTGTGAACACAAACTACCTAGTTTTCATATAACATGAAGTTTGTGTAAGTATTCTATGTGATATTAATGAACTATGATCCTGCTCTTAGAGAAGATTCATTTTTATTAATAATATATCCACTTTTTGAAATAGATTATTTCTATCATCTATTCAAAGATTTGACATGATAAGCCACCAAACACTAATTAGAGACCTAGGAAAATAAGTGAAGCCCTATTAAGTTGTTGACCTAATTATCCAGAATCAAATTATCTAAGTGCAGGCTTTGGGTGGAAGAGATGGGTGAGATGAGGAGCTAAGTGCATCTTAGGTTGGATGTTGCTCTGCTGCTGACTCTCGGTGTGGTGTTTGTGAAGACTTTTTTGTACTGAGTTTTTTTTTAACTTCTTTAATGTTTTTATAACAAATGTAGAATTAAGTCATGGGTTTGAACATTTATATTGAAGCACTTTTCCCATATGATTATATCTGTTCACAAATCTTTGAACAAATGTTAATAAAACAAAAACAAAAAGAGCAACTCTTCCGTTCAAAGATTCAAATGCTCTCCCTGCCCATCCAGGAGCTCAGGCCTCAGTTTGAGGATCAGCCAGGCTGCTTTGATGACTGTGTCAACCAGTGTAGAAAATATTCTGAATAGGGGAGGTTTTTGGATTAGATGAATCATAGCTCCTCCCTGGCTCAGTGTCAGAGCCTTCAATCTAAAAGACTAAAGACCAATATCAATCCCTGATGAGTAAATGTTTTTATTCGTTTGTGTGTGTGTGTGTGTGTGTGTGTGTGTGTGTGTGGTCACCTTGACCATGTATCAAGTGAATGTGTTCTTACACTTTCAGATATAAGTAATGACACATTATTATTATTATTATTATAGCAAAATTAATTCAAGCTCTAAATGCCTACCTTAAGCCAGAAGATGAGAAATTTAATTCAGTACTTTTCAGTGTGTCTCTTTTAAAAGTTATATGAGAACACAGAGGCATTACACGGGCCCAGAAATTAGGAACTTGCATCCATCTGCAGCCTGCATGGTCAGCTGACATCCTTACAGTGGCAAGTGCTCCAGCTGAAGTCAAGGGACTCCATTTCCTCCCAGTGGACTTTGTCAAAGGGCTCAGGAATGACTCTTCTTAATGTTTAGGCTCCTGATAGCTGCCTGACATCCTATCAGAGGCACAGAGGCCTTGCTCAGAGTAAACACCTGTCCCTGTCATTCACACAACCTGCCATTACTGGGCCCTTCTTAACTCGGGCAGTCCAGTCTTCTCAAGTGAACTAACATGCAAATTCCCAAGCTTTAGCCCCCACCTCACCTCCACACCCCATTCCCAGACTGGGAAGATTCCTTTAATCTTTAAGACTTCTCTACATATCCGAAAAACATACTGCAAAAAACTGCAGCCTCATTGAAGGACAGGGCAGTTGTGGTGGAGAGGAGTGAGAGATGTCACTGGTGACACATTAGGAAATCAGACTTTAAGAAATTCGATAAGGATCTTTCTTTCCCAGAATGTGGGGCTAGAGAAAGGAAATTTCTTTCTCTACTAGTTGTTCCATGGTAGCAAGTAAACAGTAAAAACATGAGAAAGCTTTTTCTTGCACTATTACTCCCATATATGTCAGTACTGTGGCAGGCAACAGGCACATTCATCCCATTTGCAAGGTGTCCTGCAGTATGCAAAGCACGGTGCTGGGCTCTGGGGTGCAGCCAGGAGCAGTGTATACAGAGCAATTACAATGTAGGGAGAATGATAGGAAGTAAAAGAGAACAAATCATTGCACATTGTAATAAGTGCTGGGATAGGGCCAGACAAACCGGGAGAAACTAATCTGGTCATTATTTTGAGAATACCTAGAAGGAGGTATGTTGAAGCAGAGGTGTGAAGGCAGAGAAGGAATTGGCCATTTAGAAACTGGGAAGTTACTTTCCAGACAGTAGGATCGGTAGGAGCAGCAAGCCCTGAAGACGAAAGGGCTTGCGCGGTCTGAAGTATGGCAAGTAGATCAGTGCAGTTTGGCGCTCATGAGAAACAGGAAGAGGCTCAAACCATGAGGCGTCGGGGAGCTAGTGTGGAGCCACCAGGATTTCAGAGATCATGGAGTCAAGTCTGAGTTTCCTTCAACCCCCTGAGAGGTTATAAGTAAGAGGATTATGGGATTTGATTTAAGTTTAAAAGCTCACACTGACTACTGAGTGGCAAGAGGTTTGGAAGGTAGAGAGGGTGTCATGTCCGGAGAGCTCCTGGGCCTCCTCCACTGCAGTCAGCTTGTCTCTCAGCCCCTCCCTCCCATCCAAGGTGGGTGGGTGGGTGGGGTGGCCCCAGGGGGCAAAGAAGGGAAGGCACTGTTTCGGGATTGACGGGAAAAACCTCTGCATCGCTGACCTGACCTGTCTCTCCCCTCAGATGCTGCTTGGTGCCGATAGTGGGTGGACAGTGTTGTTTTTGCCCATTGGGGTCAGAGATAAGAAGAAATTGGCATTTTGCCCTGAATAACTGCCCTTTCCAGTTATTCAGACTGAGTCTAATAGCTGATATCTATGGAGTTCTTTTGGGAAAAAAATAATTTGTTATCTTCCCTATTAAGTCAAATCAACAAATATCTATTTAAAGTCTATTTTTTAAGTTATCGTGTGAGCCCTTCCAAGACAGAGTGAAAAATCAGGATTTTATTCTTTGACCAAACTCTTCCTATAATAACTGCAGTTCCAAATTTGAAACACATGTAGTTGGTAAATTAACTCCCCATGACAATCTTAAGAGGTAAGTACTATTATTCTATGCATTTTACAGAAAACAGGCACAGAGAGGCTAAGGAAATACCACTCATAACCAGGACGCAAACCACAGAGTCTGTCTTTAAAATCCGTGCTCTTCACTCCTGTGCTTTGTTACCTTGCCATTAAAAACTCTGTTAATGGTGGGAATAGACTCATTCCACCCAGTTCTTTATTTCCTTTTATTTTTTTAAGTTATTTTTCTCTATTTATTTTAAATTATTTTATATATTTTTACATCATTTTTCATTTTTGTGCAATGTATGCATTTTCATCTTGGTTATAGTCCCCGTGAAATTCCCACCCATGACCTGTCACCATGGTCTCGGTCCCTTGTGTTCTTCCCACCCTTGTTTTCATCCTTCTACCTTCTTCCCTCCCCCCGCCAATGCCCCAGTGTGTCTCTGATTTATAGTTGCCTGTTGATTTTGATTTTTACTTTATTATAGTTTTTTTTTTTCCCCCTGATCCCTTATTTGGATCCTCTCCATTCCTGCTATAAGTGAGACCTTTGTTTCCTTTAAGTTGCAAATTGCAAATTCACTCAATGGGCCTAAGTTGGAAACTCATTAGAGCCCCCTTAAGGTTTGGACTTGAGTGCTAAATGCTGACTGACGGTGACTCTTTTGGTTTGTGTCACAGGATTATTGGGACTTTACAGAACTCCCTTGAGTTTTCAGAAGCCTTTCACTGCCGCAAGAACTCATACATGAATCCAGAAAAGAAATGCCGAGTCTGGTGATGTTCAGAAGTGGTGCTGCTCTCAACTCGACTTGCCAACACCACAGATTTGAGGAGCACTATCTGAGAGAAGGGGGGCCTTTGTGGTCATTGTCACTACTTTGGGTGGTTCAGAGATAAGAATATCATAGTAAGAAAGAATCTCTGAAAAGATGTGGACAAAGGAGGGAGTCGAATGTCTATCAAATCACTCACTTCTCACTGTGTAAATAATGCTCCATCTCTAAAGATAATATCACTATTCATTTGTTTCTCATGATCTGCCTATTTGATGTTGTCTCTTGAAAACTGTTGACCAATTGAGGTAGGCCAGGATTTCTAACCAAAGGGAAAAAGGAGGGGTTGAAGAATACAGTTGGTACCAAAAAGACAGGGTGACATAATAGTTAGAAACACTTTGCCTAAGTACTTAGTTTTACTTTTTTTTTTTTTTTTTTTGCAACATTTATGCGCCTTCAAAACTCTTCCAAAGATTTCTTATACATACTGGGGCCTTGGAACTTAGGTAGTTTTAAAATCATTTTGGCAATCATCGGTTATTCATTCTGAGATCACTTTATTTTAAGCACTCTTAGGGCTAAAATGAATGTCTAAAACTGTTTCTTGTTGTACCTGCTTTGACTGATATTGAAATTCTTAAGGCTCCCTGCAATTTTTTAAGCAATTTCTTGTTCTCTCTCTCTCTCTCAAAATTTGGTCTTTTTAAAAAATTTGTAGTAATGTATAAATAACAATTTTTATATTTAATGAACTACATTTATGACTAAGTAATTGTTATTCTAGGTAATCATTGAATACTGAAGTTTCAGACTGAGATAAATAGTTATGAACTAAGATCTGTAAAGTGATGTACAGATGAAGATTTAAGATTTTTTTAAACTTATAAATCATATTGATGAAAAGCTTGAAGCACAAACTTTGGATTAAACATTGCTATCGGACGGTTGTCTAAAGCTACATAAGACGTATGGTTTACAAGCAGAATTTTCAGAATTAAATCCATCCTTGACGGTGGCTGTGATCACAGGGCAACACTGCATCTATGTAGCTCTGCATCTCCTTATCTTTCCAAGTTTGTCATCTGATGGAAATATTTTGATAATAAATTGAAATTGTGAGTCCATTATTCACTAAGCCTGTTTTGCCAGTGTCTAGCTTTGGAAAGAGCATTTCTGAAAAGAAATGGGCATTTCAGTGCCTCCAGGGACCTGCTTCTGAAATGCTAACTCACATCGAGTTCTGAGAGGGACTCTCAGGGGTCTGATGGGAATTCATCTTTTGAGGTTTTTTTGGTTTTCTCCTTTCCTGTCTTATTGGCTAGTTCAGTTCAATTTACTAGTTGATTACTATTTTACAAAAGAGATGCACCTCCCGAGCCATTGTTTTTCCTAACAAAACATAAAAGTGAGGGAATTTCTATCCAGAAAAGGAGTGCTAGTTTTCGGTCACTTGAAAGGAGATGCCATTGTTTACCTTTTAAAAAAAAAGTTATTGAAATATAACATATACAAAAACTGCACAAAGCATAAGGGTACAGTTCAGTGGACTTTTTCCAAACGATCCCAGCCCTGTCATGGCACCTGGAAGAAACAGAACTTTCTGAGTGCCATGGAGCCCTGTCTCCCTACCTTCGCTACACTCCTCCAAGCATAGCCACTATCCTGACTTCTAGGATCATAGATTAGTTTTGCAGGTTTTTCTCTTTTATGTAAATAGAATCAATCAGTATGTATTTGGCATTGCATTTGTGGGATTCATCTACATTGTTCCCTTTGATTGCAGCTTCCTCATCCTTATTGCTGACTAATATTCTATTGTGCGGCTAGATCACAACTCATCATTCCATTATTGATGGGCACCTGAGAAGCTTTCCACTTGGGACTGTCATAAGTAGTGCAGTTTCTGAACATGTTCGCATATTATCATCTTTTTTTTACTTGGGGTTTTTATGGACTCCTTTCTACAATTCCTTCAAAAATTATTATAAATATTTAAAATGTAGATTCAACCTGAATATCCTTATCTTCCCTCCTTTTTATCACTACCACCATTTTCCTGGGTAATTCAAATTATACTCACTATAAACTTGCTTAAAATAAATATATTTCTAAGTAATATGATTAGATGGAACAATAGGAATGCCCACCTCTAAACAGCACAACTATCTATATTAATTTCCATCCTGTCAGAGCACCTGAACTACCCAGAAATGAGGAGTGACTACTACAGATTATAAAAAGGCACTAGACTTCCAATACTAGCTCTTTAAATATCAGGCTTTTATCTCTATGGAAGGAACTTGAGTGAAATTATCCAGTGGGGTGTGGGGTAAATTTCTGCAGTTTCTGGATCTCCTGTCTCTAGAAATAGATTTTCTGGAGCTGAGGGTGAGACCAAAGTCAGAAAGCACACACTCCCCTTACCTGATACAGGAAGATATTACTAATTGTACATCACACTGCTGTTGAGTTGGATGGGGCCTATGGCCTTGCCTAAGACTCACAGTTATTTGGAGTTGTTCCCTCAGGTGAAGATCTACATGTAGTTTCTACATGTAGTCTCACACATAACTCCAGTTCCAGCATGGCAGAATCCTATTCAAGGAAAGAGATTAGAAGCTGATACACTAAGGATTGGGAGCCAGTTTAACTCAGGGATGATGAGAGGGAAAAGTTCTAGCAGCCTTCATGATGAATCCTAGATTTAAGGTGGAAAAAATGCTGTCTTGGGAGGAGTCCTTTCTTAGTCTAGTCATATTTCGCCACTCATGACAAGGAAAGCTCAGGCATTTGACATATTCTCTTGGGTCTCTGCTTTTTCCATCTAAAATCAAAGAGAATTGGATTCTATTGCCAATTTCCAGTAAGAAGAGAATGTGTCTACTGCTGCCTTGCTCTTTGCTTGTCCCTAGTTAAGAATCATTGGATAAGGTAATCTCAATCTCCCATGTAAATGTCTGAGTCCAGTTAGAGCACATTATAATCCAATGAACAAGAATCAAAGTTTAATTGAGTTTGGATCTGTGCTGCTGTTACAATCTTCTCAAATGCTTTTATCATTCCTGTTGCCACAGAGGGAGTTTTCCAAGTAGAAGCTGTTATTGATAGAAATAAAACTCCACCCTTTCGAAGATAGGAAATTTTTTTTATCAGATTCCGCTCTCAAAAATAGAAAATAAAAACAAACATTTTTTCATACTATTGCTTTACTATATTCCCTATACTTTACTCCTGGTCACCTTTGTTCCATCCTCCCCCACCCACATGGAAAACCCCACAACATTTATGTCTTAGAAAATGTTAAGGCAAAATGGAACTTTTATCTCCATGATATTATACTTCCTGCTGGTCTCAAATTGAGTTGTTTGAAAATGAATGATAAAAATCATGTTATCAATATTTTCTTGTCTTCATCATCCCATCCAAACAAGTTTTCTGATCTCACTTGTTTTCAGAAGTTAAGTAAAAATGGGGCCTCACTGGTGGCGCAACGGGTTGCACACAGCACTGTGAAGATGTCCACAGCCTCTGCAGCATGGGTTCGATCCCCTGCCGGCCAGGGAGATGCCTACATGGCATGGCAGACCCCTCCTGTCGCGCCCACTGCTCCCCTCAGCAGTGCTTTCGGTCCTTCTGCCTATTCTGCTCCATGCTCTGTCTCTGGTGAATCCTCTCACCCTCCCCCACCTCTGGCCTGTATCCCAGCTCTTGATCAATAAATAAATCTTTAAAAAAAAAAAAGTTAAGTAAAAAGGCTGCCAAATGCAATAGAGTCACAATTATAATAAGGTGACCTAGGCAAGAGTCAAAAGTCTCCTCGTGCCCCATCTCTGGGCTGAGGTTCTTGACTTCTGGTCAATAGGTGGAAAAGGAAACACAGGGGACTGGGTTCAAAGTGACTCATATTTATTACATTTCAATCTTTTCTTTAACAATATTTTCTCAATTTCACTCCTTTATAGCTTGCATGTCCAATGAGAATCATGACTAACATTTTCACCCTCAAAGCCCCGCTACTGTGCTTCCATTTTGTTGTTTGATAAAACAGAACATCTAGATTGTACGAGAGAAAACTGGCAGATAAATGAGCATTGACTCTTGCCAGAAATAACGAGGAGCTCTCAACTTGGATTTGAGTAAAAGGACAGTGTAGCCGTTGTGTCTAATCTTTATATTTCTAGATTTCCTTTCTACACAGAAACAATTTTTTTCAAGTATCGGGCATATTAATATCTGATTCCACTCTGATAAATGAATTTGCTGTCATCTATGATTTGAGCATGTCAAATTAAACTACATCATAAACGTTTACGATGACAAAAAATGGGGTCAAGAACCTGGATTATTGATTGCCTTGGTGTAAATCCTTCAACACACTTTCTATCAATGCCTTATATTCTCTGAAATATAGCATTTATGTCTTGCATGCTAAGATGTTCATGGCAGCTTTATAATATCAAATAAATGACCAAAAATGTGAAATAGAATTCCCCTCCATTTAGCATGTTAATAGATCTAAGAAGCTATATAGTTTGGTACCTTTGACCACTCAGATTCCAGGAATTTGGTGCAGAGGACTTAACAATAGTTGAATCGCAGATTTACCAGGTGGCTTTGACTCACTGCTGGATATGGGGCAGGGGAATAGAGGTGGAGACTTCACTGACTGGGCTGGAGGTGGTTCTTTGAGAACAAAGCATGTATTCTTAAGCATTTATGTGTAGGGGGGTGTAGGGTAAGTGAAAAATTATCAGGTATTTCCACTCTCCTGCCATTAGCATTAATGATGGATCCCTGGGGCCCTATACGCACGCCTAATGGTGGACACCTGGAGTAGGGTTTGGGCATGCATAGGTGGGCACACCTGGGCTGAGAGACTGGGCTTATAGGGGCAGCATTACAGGAACACCAGCTGAAGAATAGGAGAATGAGAAGAACAAGAGCAACAGAACGAGAGGAGATCAAGCAAACAGAACGAGAAGAGAGCAGAACCAGCAGATAAGCAGAGACCACGAGAGAATGCCAGAGAGACCAGAAAAAGTGAAGATTCCCCAGGGGCTGGGAGGCCTGCCAGCCTCCCAACCCCCTACCCCCTTCCTTGTAAAAAAACTAAATAATAGCCTGAAAAGCCACTGAAGGCTCCAGGACTCTCCTTTACCCATCTGCCAGAATCATAAAGATCCTGCTCTGTGCCCTTCCTGGTGCTACAGGGGGCTTGCTGAAAGATTGACTACCCCCTCTTCCAGCTGGCCTCCCCACTCCCACTCCCATATAAAACTCTCTCCCAGCTGGTCTCCCTACCTCTGTTCCCCATATAAAACCCTCCCACAGCTGGTTTCCCCACACCCAATCTCACATAAAACCCTAACATTTGCCAAACTCTGACCAAGGTTAAGGTTACAGCATATGACAAAGAAACAGAAGCCAATAAATTACACAGCAATCAGACCTAAATGATAAAACTTAGAGGCGGGGCAGGGAGATGGCAACAGGATACAGGTATTGCCAGGTTACTCACTGCTCATATTTGACTTTAGTGGCAAATGTGAAAATCAAACTCTTGTTTAGTCAAAACGAGAGATTTTGTTGATCCACACTGCCATATGTGGGACAAGCAGGAGTGATTGGGGCTCATTTCTGTGTGTTTGTTTTTTTATTATTATTATTATTGTTGCTTATTGTTTACTTTAAAATAAAGCCATGAGTGTCCACCAAGCCCAGGAATAAGGATTCTCCCTTCCCCAGGGAAGGACAAACTCCACCGCAGTTGCATTTACAAATCCTAGAGGACCCCATTTTGGAAATATGCCTACATCTGTGGCTAGGATACAGGAGAGTGGGAGACTGCAGAATTGTAAAAACTGGGCCTCCCTTGTGGCACAAGGGATTAAGATGCAACCTATGAAGCTATCCGCAGCCACTACAGCACAAGTTGGATCCCCGGACAGGGACCTACCCACATGGCGCAGCAGACCTCTCCTGATTCACCTGCTGCTCCCCTCAGCAGTGTATTTCAGTCAGTCTGCCTGTTTTGTTCCCCACTCTGTCTCTGGTGAATCCTCTCACTCCCCACACCTCTGGCCTGCACCCCAGTTCTTGTATGCATAAATAAATCTTTTTAAAAAGAAATTATAAAAACTAATAACCTTACAGAGTAAGAGAAGTGTAGTTTCCCAAAAGAAGACCAGCAGATGTCCAAAACACCAGTAATACAAAATACTCCTGACATGCCTTGCAAAGCACTTTGTATGACATTGTGCCTATTAAACTATAAATAAGTATTAACTTTATTTTTGTGTGAACAAAATAAAGACATCATGTATCTTAGTTAGATTTCATCGTTGAGAAAATTAAAAGCCATTGCTGGAAGGGGGTGGAAAGGAACAATATTATTTATTGTAAGCAAGGTATATAATCTGGATTGATTCTATAGCATTTTCTTTTAATATAACTAATCTGTGAAATTCATCTTCATGCCACTATTTTATAGAAGGTGAATTTGAGTTTCAGATTGGTTACCTGACTTGCCCAAATTTACAGAGATTAAAAAATGACCAAAAGCAACATATGCTAAAGTCCAAAATTTATGTAAATTAAATATCAACGTTCTCTGCATCATGAGCAGCATCAACTCCTTTGTAGCAAATAATTCCCAAAAGATCTTTTAAGAAAACTAATGATAAACAACATATTTTCCAGTGTCTTTACCTGACTGCTATTTTTAAGAGAACATAACATATCTTAAACAAGTATTTCAGTAAACATTGAACATCTGTTATGTTCAAGATGCTATATAGAAGCAAAAGTAAAAGTAGATAGATAAGAACACGATAAAGTAATACTCTTGGTTTGTCACTACATTTGCCATTTGCCCACTACCTCCATTCACTTATTCAATGATTAAACATCAGGTGACTTTTGTGGGTAATGCCCTATGTTGCACATGAAAGTGCTTATTACCAGATTATCTTCCACTGGGTCCACTAGAAGACAAAACCAAATGAAAACAGCTGCCTTTTTAGTATATTAGAGACCTTAGAAAGTATACAAACACCTTACATTTTGTCTATGCCAACAAAATTTGAGAATTCAGAGGGATTTCCTTTCCTATGCCAAAGACATTCTGGAGGAAGGAATATTTTAACAATCGGAGAAGAAGGTAGAGAAATATTTTAGCTAAATATACTGTGTATACAAAATTAGGAAACAAAAGAGTAAGAAGGGGTCTATAATTTATGTGGTCGCAGCTCTGAACACTGCAGAGGGGAGTAGAGACCCTGAGATTGTTAACACAGGATGCATTATCCACAGTGGGCTCTTTGATATGTCCTGTAACAGGGCAAAGTTCTCAAAGTTTATTCCGTTTAATTATACTTTGAAAGAAATCCTGTGCATTCTTGCATTTGCTAGCAGATGTGTGATAAGGGTAACATTCATCCTATTCCCGGGAAATTAGAATTCAACTCTTTCTCCAATTCTATTGCTAAATCTCTGCACTACGCAAATAACAAATTTCTCTGCATCTCCATTGTCTCTAACTTAAAATCTGAGTCAGGATCAAGGCTTTCTCAAAACCAGAGGGCAGGCAGGTGGAATGTTTTGCAAACCAAACCCCTTGGAGGATGGGGAAAGATGCCATCTTGTAGAAGAACTGGGGGCAGTGTTATGGAAAAATTTAAATCCAGAGAACCAAGGACACCCAGGGTCAAAGAAAAGAGCAGCCAAATGGTTACATGGCAAGCATTTGGCTTCTCTAAGCCTCAATTTCCTCCTCTTCAGAATGGTAATGATAACACACTTCACTATAGGAAAGAGACTGAACCAGTTGCCAGCAGTGTATTTTCAACTACACTGGAATTTAACACCTTTGTGGTTACATTTGACTCTTCCTTGACACTAGATAAGCCTGTGGGCCCTTAAAACCATGAGTCTTTCTAAGAAAACTAGAATTGTTTTTTCTAGGTAGGTCTCTTACTTGATCACTCTTGAATCATTTTTCTTGCTAGACGCTCTTGAAATGGAAAAGGCACAAAATGTGCAATCCTTTAAATAGCAGTGGATTTCTTCAAAAGCAAAAAGAGCAAATGCAAGAACACACTCAAAATGAAATGAATTATAACTGAGAGAGAAACAGTTTATGCAAGTATCTTCACTTTGCTTGGAATATATTATTGGCCCAAAGACATTGGGAAAGCTATTTAATTCCTTTGAAACTTAGTTTCCTTGGAAATAACATGTAAAAATGTAAAGACATTTTGTCATTCGGAAATGTCACAGGCAGAATAATTCCCTTCCCCCCAAATAATGTCCTTGTCCTAGTCCAAGAACCTATAAATGTGTTAGGGTATGTGGCAAATGGGAGTAAAAGTTACAGGTGGATTTAAGTTTGCTAATCAACTGACCTTAAAAAGGCCAGACTAGCCTGAGTGATCCAAGCAGGCCCACCCAATAATATGGTCCTTAAAAGTGAAGAAGGAAGCAGAAAAAATAGCTGAGAATGATATGAGCGATGTGAGAATTTGGTCATTTTGCCTAATTTTTAAGATAAAGGGAGGGGTCACAGCCAAGGAATGTAGATGGCTTCTAGAACCTGTAAAAGACACAGAAAACAGATTTTTCTCTAGAGCAGAAGCAGCAAGCTCTACTGATGTTCCTATTTAGCCCAGGACAGCCTGTCAGGTCCTCACCTAATGAACTGTAATAATACATTAGTGTTCCTTTAAGTTGGTGCTAATGTTTCACAGCAGCTATATAGAACATACAAGATAAAAGTAAATATTTATTACGGAATACTTCAGAATTATTTAAACTTTCTAAAAATAATACTGAAGCCTAGATATTATCTTCTAACAGTAAAATATATGCAATTACAAAAACCTGATCAAAAATATGTACTATTCTTCACTTAACTGTTATTTAAGAGTGAGTTATATGGATACAGCACCAATTTGAGACCAATTTGATTTGCCATTATTCTAAACTAATATAAGTAGTCATAATTTATTCACTCACGCAAAGTAAAAACTTTGGCCTTTATAAAATAAACATAATTCATCTTGCAGAGGTTAGGTATTTGACACTTAACAAGGCTTGCTTATCACCCACCTTTCATCTCAGCATGCAAAGTAATTAACTACTGAGAGTCCTGTTCTTGTATAAGCACTAATATGTCAGGAAAGTATTTATAGCTTTACCCGCTAAAGTAGATAAAATATAAATTGTTTAGGCAAAGCTTTGAGAAAACAGAGCACCAGAACCATGGAAATACTAATCAAAAAGCAGCTTTGAGATTTTACTGCACTTGGCACACTGCATTTTCCTGAACGTTTATTTATAGAGAGTATTTTTACCTTAGGCAAGCTAATGAATTGCTACGTTCTTGGGAACTTCTGCACTTCAGCCTCAGCAGCATGTTGTAAAAAAGACTTATTGATTTACTGTTCAAACATTACAAATAAGGAAATGATAGTCCCACAGGCAAGAGCCTGCTGTCTCTGGTAGCAACACCAGGAGTTTCAGATTCTAATGTACAACACCTACAAGTTCCATATTAACATTACTCAAGCCTTCCTCAGTAGATATTGAGTTCCATAGATAGGGAAATCAATGAACGCAGCCTATCCCCGTGTACTGAATGTGCTGGAACCAGCTCTTATCAGGTCACATTTTATGATTTTTTTGAAAATGTTGCCAGTTGATGTCCTATTGGTGGCTTGAAATTATCCCACACTGCATATCATGATCAGCTGGCTGGTTAGTTGGTCAGTTGGTTGTTGATTTTCCCCAGAGAGCTAGCTGCTCAGTATTTACCAACACATCCCTGACCGGCAAAGGCAACTCACAATCTGTTCAGCAAAACCACAGTGGCCTTCCAAAGCAACATAATCTAGGGGACTGCCTGTAGATAAAATAGGTTTGTGTGTTTGTATCTTTTCCCATACATGTCTATAATTTTCTTATTTTAAAATGTTAGAATTTTATCTTGAGAAAGGGGCTCCTTTTTCTAATTCACATGTTTGCTAATACTAATTTGAAGGGGTTTACATAAGTCAGGGTAACTAGCATATAGGATTTAATCCCCGGTGGAAATGATGAAAGGGTTCAAATGAGGAGACAACATCCATTTGCAAATATTTGCAAAGGCTTTAGGAAAATGCACCATTGAGCTGGTTTTAAAAGATCGACAGATTTTTCTAAGGGGAAATAGCAATTTGTGAATGCCAAGAGAGTAACCTGAGTCAATGCTGGTTTTCAGTCCTTCAAAGAGTCAATTAGATTGTCTAAAATTAACCAGAGGAAAATTCACTTCTCAAGGTAGGATTGGGCCAAATTATAGGAGTCTACATTACTGAACTAAGATGTTTAAACTTAGCAAGTACATTTAAAATGTTAAAGCCTGATTTTCAGTGAAAACAGTATTTGTACTAACATGAAACTAGAAACCTAGTAAAAGACACAAGAATTCATGACTTGGATATAAGACTATCACTCCATGACATTGGCTTCAGTGATGTCTTTGTAGACAAGAAAAGCAAGAGCAAATATAAACAAATGAGACTACATCAAATTAAAAAATTTCTGAGCAGGGGAAGAAACTACCAGTAAAACAAAAGAAAAAAATAAAATAAAACAAAACAAAAAAGACTCTCTACTGAATGGGAAAAAATATTTGTACATACCACATCTGACAAAGGACTGATATCCAAAACATATAAAGAACTCATGCAACTCAACAAAAAGAAAACAATTAAATCAAAAATGGGCAGAAGAGCTAAAAAGATACTTCTCCAAAGACAATACATAGACAACCAATAGGCATGTGATAAAAATGCTCATCATCAATTATCATTAGGGAAATGTAAATCAAAACCACCATGAGATACCACCTCACAATCATAAGAATGGCTCACATCAAAAAGATCAGAAATAACAAATGTTGGAAATGATATAGAGAATATAGACTGGTGGGAATATAGACTGGTGCAGCCCCTATAGAAAAATGGTAGGAGGCTTCTCAAACTATTAAAAATGGATCTACCATGTGACCCAGCAATTCCACACCTAGGCATCTATCTGAAAAATATAAAAACATAATTCAAAGGGATATATGTACTCTTATGTTCACTGCAGTCCTATTAACAATAGCTAAGTTATGGAAACAGCCTGAGTGCCCAAGAACAGTGCAGTGGATTAGGAAAAAATGTGGTAAGGATATAAAATGGAATACTATTCAGCTACAGAAAAGATGAAATGACATTTACTACTACATGGATGGAACTGGAAAGGATAATGCTAAGTGAAATAAGTCAGAAGGAGAGAGGCAAATGTAGGATATTATCACTTATAAGTGGGCTATAGATAAATAGAGAAAAGGGTCAGTCCAAACCAAGTACTAATAAACTCTTAACAATTAACAGCAAAATAGAGAAAACTGGAGGAGGGAAGGCGAGCAATGCAGCATGGTAGAGGAATAGTGGGCAGGGTAAGAAAATATATGTTATAGAGGTTTGAACCTATAGTCTCCAGAGCAGATGCAAAGTTGCAAATCTACTTTACCTCAATAAATACAATTTGTGGATAAAAAAGATGTCATGTTTGTCTTCTTCACCATTGTACCTTGAGGGATTGGTGTAGTACCCACAGCATTGTAGCACTCAAATTCTTTTCTATTGGGGGACAATGCACTGAGTTTATGCCATTGTCCTTAATCCATCTACCATAAAGCACACTTGTGAAAATATATTTAATACATCTCAAACTGGGTTTAAAGGAATTATCCTCTCTGGGTTTTGTTTCTTCCTCTGTGACAAAATAATTATACAAAACACTAAAGGTTGGAGAGGAGAGAGTTGAACTAGATTTCTGAGGTGTCTGAAATATCTTGTATTCCATGGATCTCTAATTTCACATTTCTTGTCTTTGATGATGTTAACAGTCCTGCAAATTTTCGAGGCAAATATTTTTCCAAGTCTGAAATACTTTATTGACCTTAACACAACACCTACACAGCCATGGTACATTGACCTAAAGAACCATCTAAGACAGAGTCTAAAGGGTTAAATTGCTTTTAGATACTAAAAGCAAAAAAGGAAAAATCTTACCCAAACTTTTCTCTTTGAAGCTCATTACTTACAGTTTTTCTGATATCATGAGCAAGTAAAAATGAACAATCTTCAGCTGGGCTCCTCAATCGTCAATCTTCTACTGGAGACTTAGATCACAGAAGAGAAGGAGGCTCCGCAGAGGCAGAGTGCATCAACAGAAATTCAAAATTCCAGTTATCTAAAGAAAAGCATCTTCATACTTCATGTTTGAGGTGCCCTGTGACTAGCCAATGAGCTGTTCAGCCAAGTCCATATTTCTTGGCCCCAATTCACTTTTCAGTCAATAAAATTCAGCTCCTTTGTTGACACTATGTATCAACCAATTTCCTTGCTTAATCAGGGATGTAGATTTTAGTAGTTCTTTCCCCTCCTATCCCTGGCTTGTTTTGACTTACAACAAAACTTTTATCGGTTTCAAATGTTTTAGTAATTTTTATCCTAACTAGCCATCAGGTACATGAACCTCATTTATTGAGGTTGGTAACACATTCTCCAAATTTTATAAAATGAGTTTCAGTAGGAGTCAGCAGGTTCAACCATGCAGTGTTGCTGCAGAATGGAAGATACACTAAAACTCTGATCTCAGAATAGTGACTGCAGGAGTCCTGCACTCACATGGAGACCAAAGGAGACGGAATAGGATGAGCACAAAGGGTAGCCTAACATAAGGAGGAAGCCCAAGCTGTGCGACCTGAGTGGGCAGCGGTCTTGATGGCTCTTGTGTGCTCTCCCTGATTCTGGGAGTACCTTAGGTGTATCTATAGGGGTCTAGAGATTTGAGTGGGAATTGATTTATGTGGAAACATTATTTATAGTCATTATGAACCAAGAAAATGGGAAGCAAAGACCTTAAAATTGGCCTGGGTTATGAGATGACTTATCCTTCCTGTAAGAGAAGCTCCCTGGCTCCTGGTTCAGTGGTGCAGCAGAGTGCCCAGCCCACCTGTGCCCCTTGCCATGCCAGGAGCAAGGCAGACCTCATCACAGTGCCAATCAGGTTTTGAAATCCATCCACTTTGGGGAGCAAGCAGAGGAGTAAGGGACCCTGAAAAGGGACCCTGGAAGCCATAAAAGGCAGGCCTGCAGAAGGGTTAGGATACTCTGGTCTGGCAGAACTTCACTACTAATTTCCACCTTATCACTTTGGATAGTCAATTGCCACTCCTGCCTATAGCACGACCCACACCACCTCCTGGTTGCCCACTGACAGGCACTACTGGCTGTGTCCCAGGCCTCTGAGAGAGCTGCCCATGATTGCTGTGGCACTGTCTGCTGACCAGAGCTGCTGGTCTGTGCCTGGTCACCTCTAAAGCTGCCTCCTGTTGCTGTTGCCTCCAGCGCTGCCTCGCCCAGTGTCCAGGTTACTGCAGCTGGCCACCTCAGCAGCACCACCTGTGATTATCACCTGTCATTGGAGGCCACTGTGACTTGGGTCCTGGTCCACCACTGCAGAAGTGCCACCAGCTCCAGGCTGTGATAAGAGAGACAGCATTGTCCTTCAGGCGCAGCTTTTGGTTTGGCCTACTGGACACTGCGAACAATATCTGGGGTAGGATGGACAGCCACTTGTGGCCTTTTTTTCATCTCTTCCAACTTCCCTCTTGTAAATAAGCTCTGTTGTTGCGACATTTGGTGTTTGAGTCATGTCTTCCAATTGTAAGCACACAGGTGGGACCCACGAACTGTAACTCCCCTCAAATTTTTTCAGTTGCATTCCTACAAAAGGTTAAACAACTTGCTCAATCAATGTTTCATACTGCCTTCCATGAGCTCCCCAGAAAGGACTGCTGCAAAAGTGTAGCTGTTCCCTATTACCCCCAAGGGCAGTTCATCTAGAGGCACTTCTGAAGGATTTAGGAAAAGAACACTTCTTTAAGAGGACTTTTTGCCCAGAGATCTTCTGACCCTGAGCAGAGAACAAGAGAACTCAGAGCCTATAAACCCAGCTTTGGCCCAGTGAGACAAATACCCACATACATAGCTCACACGTAGGACTCCTGCTTCACTTGATTAGTCATCTATAGTTCAGTCCAAATAATCTGAGTTGGGGAAGATTTTATCAATACGAAAATTTTTAATAAGCTTACCAACATGCTTCGCAACAGTCAAAGTCAAACAATGTTTGTGCCAACATAGACTTACAAAATGTCTATTGCCACAGGTTGACCTGGTGACTAGTAAGGTTATTTATCACTTAGGTCTATAGAGAGAAGATAGAGACTGCTTTTTTCTTGACACTAAGAAAACTGAGTATTTATGCAATAAATGCCCATAAGATACAAGCTTTATTAAGAAATATTCCCATCATTTTATTTGCATGCCTATGGCTTATGCACAACAAAGTGCAAATTTAGAATGTCTTAGCATTCCAGCCTTGATAATTATTAGATAATGTTTTTAATCCAAAAATACAAATAAAGGCATGAGGGAAGGCCAGTAGTAAGTTAGTGAAAAAGATTTTAAATCCATGGTTCATTCTGAAATCAACTGGATTTTGTAAGTATATGATTAATTACTAACCTATTTTATCATTTGGAATTAAGCCAAACCATTAAAATAGCTTGTGCAAAACCATCCCAGCAAGCAAAGGAGGAACACAAAAATAAAGATGAACCCAACATGAGAGAGCAGCGTACAACCTGGAAGCAAATGAAAATCAAAGTCAAATGGTTACAAGTAGTTAGAGGAATAGTTGAAATGCGTAGAAATAATTTATATCAAGATGTCAATTTACAGAAAATGAAGGAACATTGCAAGAAGGAAAAAACTCAAGATTCCCGAGGCAAGGACTTCTATTCTAAACAAGACAAGCTTAAATGAAAACGTATCTCAGAACCAACCAATCACTTGATTTTGTCAGGTACAGGGAAAAAACAGAAATCTATTCCTATTTACAAGATATATAGAAAAACTGGCAAGTAGAAAAGTTAAACGATCTCATTGCTGTTTCTTATTAACAATTCCTAAAGGAAAGCGAATAGAACAAGAAGTTAGGAAAACTGTCATAAAGGAGGCTGTGACCTAAGGCAAGTTAATCTCTCAAATTCTCTTCTGTGTTGAACTAACTGATATCTAAAATCTTTTCCAGCTCCAACATTGCATTTCATCGAAACATTTGGGAAGTCTCAACATGTTTAAGGGGTGGGGGCAACAGGGAACAGTATGTTACTATGAACAGTAAATATAAGAGCCTAAAGGGAGCCCATGCTTGCTTTATTTTTATCATCTCCCATCCATTACTATTAACTAGATTCACAGTTCTTTCCTTATTTACTTAATAGGATATTGTTACTTGTGTCTGGTAGACAATATGGCTGCCTTCATGATATTGTGCAAACTTCCCCAGAAATATGTCTGTGTGCTTTGTTTGGAAGTAGATTCCTAGCGACACAGCTACAACAAAAACATGTACCCATATTTTTTCATAATAATCACTTTGTAAAGCAGAGTTTACTTTTTTTACTTTCTTTTCCATCAGGACATAAATTCAATGAGTCCTTGGAGTCTCGTGCTTCTCTCTTGTGACTCTTCTCCAAGGCAAGCTTGTCAAAAGCAGACATTCAGCTGCTCTCACAGTGCCTGGCACAGAGTACGAGCTTAATAAATACCAGGTGAGTAGCTTGCAAGCATTTTAGACATAACAAACCTGACCTTATAGCTTTCATGACCTTGTTGGCTCATCCAATAACCACCATCACCACCCAAGTCACTGGATGCTGAGAATTCACATGACAGTCTCCCAGGCCAGAGGAAAGCATTTTAAAAGGAATTGCTGATCAGCTCTCCTGCCTGTCTGTGACTATGCAAATGCCTCTCTTTTTCTCCTTTTCCTAATAAAACTGTTCTTTCAAAATATTTAAAAAAGTACAATAAATAAATAAAAGAAACTGTTAAGACTAAATGTCTTAATCCTAATGTCTATTTTAAGAGTCAGAATGGAAGACAAAGAACAACTCAAAATCTCTCCATTTTCACAATATATATATGCAGCCTCATCCTTCAATCCCTCATTTGAAAAAAATCACAATATGATGCTGTAACATTTCCATTTATTTAGAGTCACAAATATGGTCGATTTTAAGACATAAAAGATAGAGAAAAGAAGAAAAGAAAAGGGAAAGAGAAAGGTAGGTCTATGTATGAGTTCTGTAAAATTACAGATACAGTTCTGTGTTCTTTACATAGACTATATCATTTAAGCCTAGAGGGTTAGAGCAGTCATTTACAGACAAGGAAAATGAGGCTTGCAGAAGTTGCTTTGCCTATACAGGGTTTCTTAGTTGGAAAATGGCAGAACTGGAACTGAAATTCAGCTTTTTCACTGCTTATATATTTTTAAAAAGCCTTTCCATTTGTATTTGACCTAAGTGTACCTTAGTAATCAAAGGAATCAATCAATTTCAGTTCCCACACTTACAAAATGTTCTGTCTCTCCCTGCCTGGCCTTGTACTTTGCCCCTTCAGGACCCAGTTCAACTCTTGCAAGAAAAAATTCACCTTCCTTACACCAATCCCTGACAAGGACATGTCACTGTTATGGGTTGAACTGTATCCACCTCCTCTTCCCAAGTTGGTGAAATTTCAAATGACACCTTAGTTAGAAATAGGGTCTTTGCACATGGTCAAGTTAAAATTAGGTCATTAGAGTGCATCCTAATCCAAAATGACTGGTGTCCTTATAGGAAGGCCATGTAAAGATAAGACAGAGATCAGGGTGATGAATTCGCAGGCCAAGGAATGCCCACGTTTGCTGCAATCAACCAAAAACTTAAGAGAGAGGCACTAGACAGATTCTCCTGAACAGCCCTCAAATGAAAACCTTGTTTTTGGACTTTTAAAACTGTGAAAGAAGTTTCTACTGTTTCACCCACCTTGTTTGTGGAACTTTATTATGGCTGTCCCAGGAAGCTAAGACAGCCAGCACCCAGTCAATACAACTAATACAAAGGACAACAAGAGAACAGCTGTGAATTATATAACAAAATTAATCAGAAAAATCAAATAAAAATTCAGAAGGCAAATGTAGTCCAATATTTGAGCACTATGTATTTATTCTACTCTGATCACTACAGTATTCAGAAAATGAGGCCATCAGATATAAACAAGTATTTTAATTACATTAATTGCTCACAAAAATAAAAGCTTTTAGCCTGGCAAATAATTATAATGCCTCCTAGAACTGTATTCACTAAGATTCATGCATGTGAAATTGACAAACGTGTTTTCAATTCACAGAGGAAATTGATATTGCCCGGAAACTGGAAGATATTTAACTATTAAAGATCCGTCATAAGTTTCAGTTCAGTGTAGACAGGATGTGATTCTGAAAATCTAGGGCATGAACAAAAACACACAAGGACAGGCTTCACAGGCACCCTCTTCCAGAACCTCAGGAGTAGCCTCTTACAGCCCAATGCAGGTCATACTTTCATACGCCTTTCTAGTTTGCTTAAAAGCACAAAGGGAATAGAATTCAAGTAACATGCAAAATAAGATTGTTTCAGTGACCCAATTCAATTGTAGACAAATATTGAAATTCATTTTCAGTAAATTAGAAAGTCATCAAACAGAGTTAAGATAACCCTGCTTCCCCTTTGTATCAAATGAAGTTATTTGGCACCAAGAAAAAGGCCACCATCATAAGTTAGAGCTCAACACATGCTGTATTTCTCTGAATCTTGTTTCTCATCAGCTACCAACTGCACATTTCTGCCAGCTCCAACTCGTTAGAATGCATTTTTCAAGAAATGATTTAAAAATTTACTGAGCAACTGTTAATTTTTCATTAATTCAACAAAAACATGTTGACTTCTATAGTGGGCGAGGTCTTTATCTAGTTGTAAATGAGCTGATTTTATCCTTCCTAAAATCAACTTGTGAGCTCATTTGCAAACTTATGTTTGGCACAAAGGACATACATAAAAATGTGATATTCCTACAAGAAGTTTATGCTATATTGTAATGGTGAGGTCTATGCAAGGTCTTCCAAATAACAATGCAATATCCAACACAGGATTAAGAGTCCAATGGGTGATGTTAACAGCTATTGTTAAGTGAAGAAAACCATTGTCACAGACACCTGTGGGTTTCATCTGTTGAAGAAGTTTCTCATGGAGTTTTCCTACCTGCTCCACTCAAGATGACTTGCACTGTCTTCTCAGTGAGAGACTTTTAAAGAATCTCTTCTTTTTTTTTTTTTTAAGAATTATTTATTTATGCATACAAGAGCTGGGGTACAGGCCAGAGGTGTGTGGGGGGTTGAGAGGATTCACAGAGACAGAGGGGGGAGCAAAACAGGTGAATTGACTGAAACACACTGCTGAGGGGAGCAGCAGGCGAGTCAGGAGAAGTCTGCTGCGCCACGTGGGTTGCTCCCTGGCTGGGGATTGAACTTGTGCTGCAGAGGATGCAGACAGCGTCATAGGTTGTGTCTTAACCCCTTGCACCACCAGGGAGGCCCAAAGAATCTCTTCTTTATCACCATGAAGATTCACTCCTGCTCTTGTTTCCTGCAGGAGTGCAAGTGGGAATTTTAAAAGACCAGGGCTCATCCCAGGCCAATTAATGCAGAAGTTTGGGAGGTGGGACCCAAAGCTTAGTATTTCCTAAAGTATTGCAATTCATTCAAAGGGAAGCTAAGGATGAGAGCCTCTACTCAATCTGTATCTTTCTTTATTTTCTAATTTTGCTGGGCCACATCCTCGAGAAGTTTGAAAAAAAGTACTTACAAGATAATTTATTGAGACTATACCTGTCTGAACACATCTTTATTCTAATTTTATTTTAGATAAATAATTTTATTTTATTTATGTATACTTTCTATTTGGCTTATAATTTGTCTAATATTTTTTTCTCCACATTTTCAAAGACATTGTCCCACAGTCTTATACCTCTCACTGTGGCCTGTGTCTGAAGGTGTCTTTCTCCTGGTGCTCTGTGTTTGAGCTGTGCTTTTCCCTCTTAATTTTTATAAGCTCTTCCTTTTGCCTGAGAAGTCTAAATTTATTTTTATAATTGACTTGGTGTAGGTCTATTTTCATCTGTTTTCTTGCATAATCAGAACCTCTTTTGGTCTTGCTACTTGGGTCTTATAATTCTGGGAAATTATTGACTTATTTTCCACTCTTTTTTTTCCTGTTGTTTTGTTCTGGAGCTCAGATTTTTGAGATATGGCTCTTGTTGACCCTTTATCATTCTTTACTTTTCTCCCCTACTTTTCATTCTAGGTTTTTTGATCTATGTTATTGGTTGAAATGCTGCGCCCCCCCCCCAACAGTTTCTATGTTGAAGCGCTAACCCGCAGAACCTCAGAATGTGAGAAAGAGTTTTTAAAGAGGTCATTAAAACAAGGCCATTGAGGTAGCACTAATTCAATCTGACAGGTGTCCGTAAGAAGAGGAAATGTGGGCACAGACTCATACAGGGGAGCAATCTAAATTGTGGCCGTCTGCATACACAAGAGAGGCCCTAGAGGAAATCAGCCCACTGATACCTTGGTTTCAACTTCCAGCCCCCAGGATTATCACAAAATAAAATTCTTTGTTTAAGAACCCAGTCTCCAGTGCTTTGTTAAGCATCTTTAGCAAAATAACCATCTTCTTAACAGGAGATTTTCCTCAACTTCATTGCATTAATCATATCATTTCCTTGTATCTGCTATCATTTTTTTAATTTCTGAGTTCTTTTTCTGTTTTTTTTTTACTATATGTGTATATATATGTGTGTGTGTGTATGTGTGTGTGTGTGTATATATATATATATATATATATATATATATATAAAATGTCATTGTTCATTTTTGTACAATGTTTGATTTCTCCTCTCAGGTGTAATCCCCATAAAATTCCCACCACCATGTCATGCATGAACCATCACCATAGTCTCTTGTGCTCTTCCCATCCTTGTTGTGATCCCTCTCCCTCCCCCTCCCTGTTGTTTTTCATGGTCCCTTTATACCATCATCGTGTTCATTCTTCAAGGATGCAATGTCTTTTCTTATCTCTCTAAGGATGTTAAGGGTAGTTTTCCTTTCAGTGTTTTCATGTTTTGCATAGTTCTGGTTTCCTAAAGTTGTCTGAGTTTTGGTCTCTGTCTTTCATGTAAAGATTCATCAATTGTCTATCTGCTCATATTTAAAAGAAAAGCAATAGCACCTCCCCTGGTGGCGCAGCAGTTGAGCGCTGGGCTGCGAAGCTGCCTACAGCCTCTGCAGCTCTGGTTCGATCCCTGGATGCCAGCGAGGGTCTCACATGGCACGCAGACCTTTCCTTCCGCACCCGCTGCTCCTCTCAGCAGTGTATTTCATCAGTCTGCCTGTTCTGTTTCCTGCTCTGGCTCTGGTGAATTCTCTCACCCTCCCGCGCTTCTGACTGTACCCAGTGCTTAGATAAATAAATAAATAAATAAATAAATAAATAAATAAATAAATAAATCTTTAAAAAAGAAAAGAAAAGAAAGGCAATAAAAGTATTGTGATTGTAGTTGCTAGAGTGTGTTGACGGCACATTCATTCTCTTGATCTTTAACCCAAGGGTTGAAGATAGGCAGTTCAAGGCTGAGTCCTTAACAAATGTGTCTACACTTTGTTTTGCTCTTCAATTAGATTTCAATGCATTTTACTAAGGAAGTATCCTCTAAGCCCCCTCAAATTCCACCATTCCTTTTTGATTTAAGCTTGAAAGTCCTGCTAGTACTTTGTTCTAGTTAGATCCTAGCTTATTCTTTAACACAAGCTCAGATGTCTCTTCCTGCTATGATAGTTTCTCTAATACTCCCAGACCAACTAACTTTGCTTAGTCTGCATTTCACCAGTCACCTTTTTCCATTAGAGCCTTTGCCACAGTCCTCTGTCTGCCAGATGCTGGACATGCACATGGGGTGCCACACACATCTTGTGAAGGCAGGGCCTCTACTTCAGGCATGCCAGTAACTTTGGTAAAGTTCAAGAAAAGGTTATTTGAAACCGTTAGGCTCAGTGGGCAGGGGTTGCAAGCCACTAAAGAGAACAGGGGGTGGGGGGACAGGGCACAATTTGATCTAGAAAGACTATTCTAAAAGATCAAATTTCATACTCATCCCCAAATATTTGATTATTAAAATCATGAAATGTAATTCCCTACCCCATACCCTACCCCCCAAAGTAAGCAGCATGCCATGACAGGCTGCAATGTGGCTTTAATATACTTTCAGATGATTTCACAGCACATAATCTGTTTCACATGATAGAACATTTCTCAAGCTGTAACAACAGAAAGAAAGAAAATAAAAGCCCCAACATATCTAAATGAAAGAGGGAATAGTTTTGCACCCGAAGAGGTAATCTATCCCCATTTGTGATCAGCGCCCTTTCAGAATTCAAATCAGATAAAGCATGAATCTTGGCACATCTGCAAAGGTGCCCATGTACAATAAATCACAGTTTTTGGCAAATATTTTGGAGGCAGTTTTCAGCTATCCGAAGCTTAGCATTTCTGTTGTTTTGATTTCACCAGGGCCTCAGTTGTAAAGTATCCTTGATGTTCCTAAATGGGGTGGATTTTTGCATCACATTAATTTCCATTTAGAGTCCCAGGAACACATTCTGCATTCTCACCCATGCAACATCCCATCTGTAACTGAACTAGTCTTTTTCTTTGTTATTCAGCTACTCATGCCGGCCCAATTAAACAACATTAGCTAACTCTTTGTTCCTATTAATCTTCCCTTCCAAGGACAGTTTGAATATTGTGGTTTTTAAATTATGGAGAGAGCTCTGGGAGTTACCAAATATAGACTCATTCATGTGAACAGTCAACAAAGTATGTTTGGCTTTATAAATTAATGAGGTCTGCAAAGAACTTGAAGAACTGTATCT